>NW_008344185.1:1149866-1168307 GCF_000622305.1 Nannospalax galili | reverse complement strand
CTCTTCTGCTTCTGTACCCTGCTTCTGCTCTATAAAAACTGCCAAACCCCAACCTGGGGCGCGCAAGTCCTCCGAGGAGACTCTGTGCCCACAGGTACCTGTGTATCAAATAAACCTCTTGCTGTTGCAACCCGAAAGGCTGACTTGTCCTCAGTGGTCTCACTCTTACAAAATAACAATAATAAATAAAATAAGAAATGAACAAACAAAACAAAAACCCCAATGACACTTCTCCACTAGAGGGTTAACTCCATAAATACACAAAGAAGGACCCAAAGGAGGTTCAGTGAATGGATGTAACATCTCTTAAGGATTTTCATGCCTACGTTGAGGTCTTGCTCATTACAGAGTGGCTTTAGAACCCATTTGCCACAGGCTGTCGGGATAATCCACATCAAGGGCTTTCAGATGTTCTCGAAATTTTCCAGTGTAAACAAGAGAACACATATTGAGAATTTCAGGTCTGTTGCTGAATTTTAACTATGTTCTGATTGTGGGGTCAACAAAGGTGGACTGACAGAGATTTTAGGAAGTCCTGCACTTTATTCAGATGAAACCAGAGCTCAAGTCAAGGAAGTAAGAGCTGTGTTGGGTGAGTGTAGACAGAGCCTGAAGTTTGTAGCTACATAGCCTTGAATTAAAGTCCTAGATACAGCACATTTCTAACTATGTGAATAAATTAGTTATAAATTAGAAAAAGAATAGTCACCTCCTGGGGCTGTTGTAAGAATTAACACCTGAAAATGCATATGAATTGTTCTTGGGGAAAACAGTGTTTGTTTTGGTTTTAAAGAAATCTTCTGAAGCCATTTATTCAATTAAAAAGAACCTTTAGATTTGTTTCTGATTTTAAAAGGACCTGCATTCACAGTCACTTATTTTTATTGAGTTAATTAAAAGTACACTCAAATGAACTCAGTAGCTAGGTTAATTATTCATAAAACTCCCTAGAAAAATCAAACTTTTGTAACAAACACAGCTGCAACTTATGTGAACAAATATAGTATTCTTCTGTAAACTTTCTAAAATCTATAAATTCTTAGAATGAATGAAAGGTTACAAAGTCAAAAGACTTTGGACCTATTCATGAAAAACTTCCAATGTCTCAACTCTTTTTTTTTCCCTTACTAAGCAGAGACAAGTTTTTGTAAGGCCCCAATGACAAATAAGTATACATTAAATTTAGATTTTATGGTGATGGGCACATTTTTTCTAAATTAAAAAAATTTTTTAATTTAAACAGAGGCTAATAGTTAACTAGCACTTTGTAATCTCAAAATATTTTGGCTACCACTTCATTATTTAACATTTGCCACTGATAGGCCAGGTGTGGTGGCATACACCTTTAATCCCAATACTTGAGAGGTAGAGGCAGGCAGATTTCTGTGAGATTGAGGCTAGCCTGGTCTACATAGTGAATTCCAGGCCAGCTGGGGTTACAGAGAAAGTCTGTCTCAAAAACAAAACAAAACCAAAACGAAAAAGCCGTTGTCATTGAGATTCATGGTATTTGATTTCAACTGCATTTTTAACCAATGTTCACTTGTTAGTCAGGCTTCTGACACTGTGGCAAAATGCTTGAGGTAAACCAGATTTATTTTGGCTCATAGTTTCAGACATTTCAGTCCCTGGTCCATTGGTCTCATTGCTTTTGGTGAGGCAGAACATCATGGCAGGGAAGACTGTGTTGTGTTGGAACAAACCTGGGAAGCAAAAAGAAAGGAGAGGACCGGAACCCAACATCTCCTTCAAGGACTTTCCCCAATATCTGACTTCCTGCCATTCTGGCCCACCTCCTAAGGATTCCACTACCTTCCAGCAGCACCACAAGCACCCCAATCTTCAATGCATGAGCTGAGGGGCACCAAACTGTATCACTGACTTAAATAATTCAAGCTTTTTCATAATTGGTTCTGTGGTACTTAAACAAAGGATCTAGTCATTACAACAAGCCTGCAGCGAATGGAAGCTATTGATATTCTTGTAACAGGAACAATGGAAGATCCCCCTTCCCCAACTCCTCTACATGTCCTACAGACAAGGGCGAGCATGAACATTGCCAGGAACTTTAAATGGATTCCCATAAGTGCTCATTTCAAAGCTTCTAGAATTGTACTGCCTAATACAATAGCTGTCAGCTGTGTGAGGCTAGTTCAATTGAGATGTGCGGGAAATGTAAAACACACACCAGGGTTTGAAGACAGTATAAGGAAAAAATTTAAAATCTTCCCCTAAGAATTTTTATATCACTGGATTTAATTAATAAGTGTGGATTTAGTGATTATATTTATCCCAATATAGCTTTCAATCTTTCTAAGGAAAGCCCATATACTTTGGCGTGCCACTCTTTTACTGAGAGCTATATTCTTGGGTAAAATCCTTAAAGAATGCTTATAATTGGTTACTTCTTTTAATGATGTTTTGTAATCTTAATATCCCTATATTCATAAGTAAATTTCAAGTTCTTAGAGACTAGGAGCTGAGAAACCGTCAGCTTTCTGTCTTCCACAGTGCCAAAACAGTGCTGTGCCAGTAATAGAGAAATACTGCTTTGTCATGTGCTGAATGTTAAATGTCCTACTAGCCAAATCAGACCTTTATCAAACTGGATGATGGAGGCCTGCTGGCTCTGCAAGAGTGTGCTTTTCCCTGGTAGTCTCAGTCCAACAATTCAACCCCTAGTTAGAGTAGACCCTCCCCCTTCTGACTTCCCTTTATGTCCCCCTTTTTCTTTTGTGTGAGGACTACTATAAACTGATAGGAAGAGGGGGAATTTGTCAGGTGTTTCTAGCATAAGGCTAATCTGGAGCCAGTCACTTGAAAAATACTGAATGAGCACTAACTATGTGGCAAACAATTATTCTTGTGCTGTAACATGGTAGTGACCCAAATAAGCATGTGGTCCCTATTCACAAGAGCTTTCCAGTTTAGAGGTGATTTAACAAGCCCTCTCCTATGGTCTCCTGGCATCTCAGAGTCTGGGACGCTATTCCTATCCACCAGGGGCCTGCAGAGGGAACATCTTCGAATGATAATCTTATGTAAGATTTTGGCAACCCTCCCCCAAACTAGGCCAGCAAGACACTTTTCCTCTTATTCCTCTACTTCATCGACAAATGCTGCTCTTGCTGCCATTAGGAAGTTTGCTAGCCCACCGTGCCTGGGTGAAATGTTTAATGGCCGTTCTCACAGGGAGCCTATCCTGGAAGGGGATCCTCCTTGCCATGAGGTGAGTGGTTTGACTCTATGACATGCTGCCCCACCATAGTCCTAAAAGCAACAGAGTCAATCATCCAAGAACTGGAACCTCCAAATATATGACGAAAATAGAGCTTTTCCACAGAATGAGTTAGTATCAACATTTGAAAGGAAGTTGTATGTAATTCAGCTTATATGGGCTGGAGGGCTTTGCTGTTACCACAGCACCCACTACTCAGAATAGTTGTGGCTTAAAAAAAAGTTCCAAATAGATGTTTTTGAAATTTTTTCAGTCTCTGAAATGCATTTGTTTTATTACTAAATTCGGATCTCGACTGGAAACCTTGGGAATTTGCATCCAATTATATTTGGATTGTGGCCACTTCCTCAATAAGGCAATAGATTTGGGGAAGAACAGGAAGCAAAACATAAAAAAAAAAACCAATCCACAATGCATGTAGATGCCCATGTGGATGGTGAATTTGTTGAATGGCCCCAAAGTGTTTTTTTAAAACTTCTAACTTTGACCATATGTCCTCTACTTCTATTTTTAACTTTGTGAATGATTGGTCAAGTTCAAATGAAGTGTTGTTTGAATCGTTACCATTTCATAGAGGTCTGGCTATAGCAATGCTGTTCCTTCTGTCTCTTCCTGGCAGCCGCTGAACTATTTAGAACAAAATTTTTCTTTGCCTTAATTTTTTGAGAGGAAGTCCTCAAGAGGAATGTAATTGAACTTTGCTCCTTAAAGTTTCTTGTAGAGTTGGAAAAGCAAATTATGAGGTTACAAAAGCTAATGGAAGAGAAGCCTGTGGCTATTTGAGTTTAAAATAGTTGCTAATGAGGTAAGTCTTAGTAGAGTTAGACTCTATTCTGTGGAGTTTCTGTACTGTGGTTCACAGACTGTACCTTACCTGCTACAAAGGGGGACACGACAGCATTGAAAGTGTTGCTTCTGTGTCAGTCCCTGTGCGCTGTAGGAACAGTTTAGAACATGAGATGTTCTTGGTATATGAAAGCCCCAATTTGATCATTATGAGCTAAGGCAGTGCTTCTAAAGATGTAATGGGCACACATATTACCTGGGGATCAACTTCAATGAACATTTTTATTACTAGCTCTGTGAGGGTACTTGGGTTCTGTTTTTCTTTTCTTTGTCCTCCATTTTTTCCCTTGCCCCTTCATTTCTACCTTAAAAATTAAAAAAAAAATTATTTTGAGATAGAGTTGCGCTCTATAGCCCACACTGGCCTGAAACTCACTGTATCACCTGGGCTAACCTCAAGCTTTCCCAGCACATTGCTGTATTTAAAGTATGTTGGTACCCAAAAGAGTTCAACAGATGTTAATTACTACAACCTCAACTACTGCTATGGTTTGGATGTGAAGCACCCCCAAAGGTACATGTATTAAAGGTTTGGCCTCAGGGTAGCACTATTGGAAGATGCTGGCTTTAAGAGATGAAGTCTTGTTGAAGATTTTCAGGTCATTGGAAGTGTGCTTTGGAAGGCGATTCCTTGCTTCCTTATGAGGTGAGTGGTTTGACTTTAAGACATGCTGCCCCACCATAGGTATCAAATGCAATAGGGTCAACCAACCATGAACTGAATCCTCCAAAACTGTGAGCCAAAATAAATATTTTCTTTTTATGAGTTTTCTTCAATATTTGTTATAGTGACAGAAAATCTGACTAACACAATCATCTTTTCTGAAATCTTCCACTACTTATGATCTGAAATGTAGTTTAACACTGGATGTTCTAAACCAACTTCTCAATAAGTTTGTAATTAGAGTCTTTGCAAGAAATGATACATGTGGTAGGTCTCCTGACTGAATTCTGAATGCAGTGTGAGCACTTTCTGATGCTCACACTGACCTACCTAGTCGAGGACTCATCAGTGATTTGTTATTTCAAATCACTGATGATGCTGCTGTTGTTTCTCTAGTGTAAACTAAGCACAGTTGCAGATTTTTGAGTTCATTGCCCTATCAGTTTTGGCCTCCTCCACAGGAAGCATCAGACTCCAAGCTGTAATCTCAGGAGAGATCCCACTTCAACTTAGCTTAAACATATGTTCACATCTTTCAGCTTTAAAAACATCAAAATAAAGCCTGGAAGATTCTTTTAAAGTTCACACTTTAAGAGGTATCCAGAATTCTCATGGGGAGGAACAGGATACATGTATTGTTGCTAAATTAGTTGGCCTGGGCCCAGTCAAAACCTTCCACACATTTGTCTACATAACTCTAGCTGGTACATTAATTGGAAGATATCACCTGCTATAACATAGGGAGCAATTTCCTTCTGTGTATCTGTTCTTTCCCCTGGTCTTTCCTCAGTACCTTCTGTTAGAGAGAAATGTGTCTTTCTTCTTGAGAATGCTATGTGATAATTTGTGCACCTCATTCTCTACAAAAACCTCTCCCAGAGAGGCCAACTTGAACCAGCATTGAGAACCTGGGTTCTGAACTAGCTGGGTTTCATTCCCAGTCTTGAAATTGATATGGTGTGAAATGTGCCTTTTTTCCCCCCTCATCTGTATAATCAAAATGATATTTGGGCCTTCCTATAAGATTGTGCTTTTTATGGGTTCTCCTACATAACCCAAGCTGCCCTCAATCTTGTGATCTTCCTATTCTACTTCCTGAGTGTTGGGATTACAGTCACGCACCACCATGTCAAGCTTCATAAGGTTTCTGAGTGAAGTAAATTGATTTAAATATATGAAATTTTCAGAGAAATGTTTTATTTAAACATATGCTCACATCTTTCAGCTTTAAAAACATAGCAAAATAAAATTGAGACTTTTTTTTTCAAACATCTCTCTCTCTCCTTTCTTAACATGCTTTTGGAAAAGAAAAAAAAAGTCCACATTTGCTCTCCGTCTTCCTGAAATGCCCAGTTTCTTCTTGATCTGTTGCAGCCTGGCCTTAGCTGCCTGGCTGCTGGCAGGAGGCTCTGCTGTCAGACAACTGTTCCAAGGGACTGTTTCAGTAGGGTCACACTTAGGCGTTTAATGGTTGGAGGAGTTTATTAGTACTACCTGTTTTGAAAAACAGACAGGCCCCATTAGTATTTTCTACAAAGCCTAGGGCTTTTCCCATGTAAGCATTCAGTGGTTTGAGGCAGTAGATGTGGTTATCTAGGCAGTTTAGCTTAAGCAGTGATGGAAAGAATAGTGAACTTGGTTTTATACACTTCAGCTCAAATCCTCAAGTAACCATATAGCTTTGCAAATGATAGACATTCAACCCAGACTAGGTTTATTTGCTCAGGAAATCACTTGGGGCTCTTGCCTTCTCGCTTTTAAGGAAATAATGCAAGCTATCCAGATTGGATCCAATGCTGACAGAGCCTATAAAAGGTAGGTGTCTGGGGCTTTAACCCAGGTGCCTTTATGTAGAAGGGGTCTGGGAAGGGTTTCTCTCTGCAGGAAGACTGAGGGAGGGAAATGAAAGGTGTGCTCATTAGTTTTTGTCAACTTAAAACAACTTGACCTGATGAGGGAACCTTAACAGGAATTTCCTCCATCGGATTGGAGCATGTTTGTGAGGCATTTTCTTCATTGCTAATTTATGAGGGAGGACCCAGCCCGCTGTGGGCAGTGCCATCCTGGGGTAGTTGAGCCTGGGCTGTGTAAAACATGTAGCTGAGCAAACCAGGGGAAGCAAGGCAGTAAGCAATGTTCCTCCATGGTCTCTGCCTCAGTTCCTGCCCTGACTTCTCTCAGTGATGGATTGTGACCTGGGAGTTGTGAGATGAACGTTTCTCCTAAGTTGCTTTTGGTCATGGTGTTTTATCACAGTAACAGGAAAACAAACTAGGACAAAGGGTTAATAAGTGCCACTGGATCCAGACATGCTCTTTAGCTTGAAAAATGGGACTCTACTGAAACCCTCTTCCACTTGAAGCCAGTCTGGTATTTCTGGTATAGCTAAGGATCGCTTCTCCCTCTAGCTCTGCCCCAGGCTCTTTTTCTCTCAGGAAAATCTTAACCTCTAAATTCCTCTTACAATATATATGTCTTGGAAAAAACTCCCAACATTCAGAGAATCCTAAGCTACATCAAGCAAAAGGCATTGTGTCTATCTTCATTTTATAAACAAATCAGACAGGTGCTAATTAAGCCAATAATCACCAGAGAAAATCATTTCATCTGTAGAAAGAAAAGCAAGAAAGTTTGGATTACTGTTTGACTGGTTGAAAAGACATTCCTATTGAATGAATGCAGCACCAACTGTTTCATAATGTCAAAGGACTTGAGGTTTCCCTCACACGCTGTTCAAAAAGATGTTTTCACAGGTGATTGTTCAGGTTATAATTTTGAAGTACTGAGATGCCAACTACTCCTTTTCTGTTTGTTTTCACAATCATTTTTTTAATGACACAAATCTTAAAAACTCCATTTTCTTCTCCCCAGAAATAAAGCAGATTATATTGAGCTTACAGTACAAAAAAAAATTTTTTTTAGTCAAAAAAAGCCTAGATTACATCATACTGAGTAACTGGTTTGATTGAGTACCCAAGAACTTTGAAGAGACCATGTTTTCGGTTTCACTTCTACATAGGCTTTGTGTTTCTTGGTGTAACGATGACTAACACTTTCTTTAGTGTAATAGGTTCTGTTTGTTTGTGGAAGGTTTGCTGTCTCCATTCTACGTGTGGCAGTATATCAGCCTTTAGGCAAGTTAAGCTTGATGGAATATGTCACCTGTGTGCAGCAACTGAGCTTTTCAGGAATTTATAATCTGACATGTTCCCTTTTCCTCAGGGAAGGAAATTCTACTATTGAAATTCAAATTGAGAAATGGGGAAAAAAATGAGATCTCAGTTTGTAGGATGAAATTTTGGCATGACTAGGCTTAGTGAGACAGAGAAAGAATTTTCAAGAGCTAAATATGAATTCATCTCTAAATCCTCAAATGACAGGTTCAGCTCGTTAAATAAGCAAGCAAGTAAATTGATACTCTGAACTTGCTTGCCATTTATTATAACATCATCATAATATGTACATAATGATCTTATAATTTGAAATATAAAGAATATACTGGGAGGTATTCTGATTTGTTGATAAACAGATATGAGAGAAGTGATTTTTTAATATCTAGCCAGCAATAATATGTTTGGGAAGCTAGGGACATTATGCTGATCTCTGCATCCTCTTTCAAGAGGGACAGGGCCTATATAGGGAAATCAGCTTGTTTAAGGCTTGAAGAAGCATCATATAATTCTGTTTGCATGAGACAGAATTGTATTGAATTTTATGGTTACCAATAACAAATAGGAGTACAAATCAGAATTCTTCTTTTCCTCAGTGAAAAACCAGTGCTGAATTAGAATTGTGTATTAGAGCTGATCGCTTAGTGACTATTGACCAAAGTGTATGAATTGGTTGCTCAGTGAGTCCCTGGACAAATACTGAATGCCCACTGTGCTTCGTAACTGGCCATTTAGCCCCCTCTCGGGTACAATTCACTCCTTACCCCCAAACGTATGCCCCAAACTTTGTGGGGCACAATGTACCAAATATGCAGATCCCCCCTTCCTTGTCAGAGATAGGTGAGTATGGTATATTCTCATTTTCCAAGATTTAATTCCCAATTGATATGGCAAATGCCTCTTTAAAGATCAGTCATTTAAAAATAAGATGAAAATTAAAAAGTAAATTCTATTCTTGGACAATATTACCCACAAATATGCCAAAGGGTTAGTATTTTTAATATTTAAGAGGATATGTTAAAATAGGAAAACAGTGGGGTATGGTGGCACACGCCTTTAATCACAGCACTTGGGAGGCAGAGGCAGAAGCAGGCTTATCTTTGTGAGTTTGAGGCCAGCCTGGTCTACATAGTGAGTTCTAGGCCAGCTGGGGCTACAGGAAAACCCTGTCTCAAAAAAAAAAATCAGTATTCTAACAGAAAAATAGTTTATAAAGAAAAAAAACCAATGATTAAGTTAAAAGATGTATTTTTTCTTTTTCTTTTCTTAAATTTTAATTTTTTATGTGTATGAGTGTTTTGCTTGCATGTATGCAAGTATGCTGTGTGCATATAAGTGCCAATGAAGGCTAGAAGAGGGTGTCAGATCCCCTGGAATTTGAGTTGCACACAGTTGTGAGCCATCGTGTGAGTGCTGAGAACCAAGTCCTGGCTTTCTGCAAGAGCAGCTAGTGGTCTTGACTGCTGAGCCATTCCAACTCCTTTTCCTTTCCTTTCCTTTTCTTTTTTCTTTCTTTAGTCTGACTCGTAGAAGTTCTTAATAAATATTTATTGAATGAATGAAGGAATTAATTAGTAAAGAAAAAATCATGTACTTTTTTTATAAGTAAAAAATTTAAAATTAAAACAATATTTTGCCCATCAAACTAGTGTTAGTCTATAAGAGATAGAAATCAAGTAGTTGACTAAATAGGCAAGCTAAATATAGTGAGTATGATTAAAAAAACAAAACAAAACAACTAACTCTAAGAACCTATAAGATATGTGGAAAATCTTGATGGTGCTCAGAACTGAAGGAGAATATTCAGGGAGGAACAAACTTGGAGGGCATTCGGCCCTCAGTGGAGAAAGTTTATCCCACTGGACAACAAAGAAATGTGCTGGTTTATCCTCTCTGATGCTGATCATGAGTCACTGGACAAGCAGAACACAACTCAAAGAGTGCAGGAGGCACACTGCCAAGCAGTGGTGTGGGCATGTGGGACCAGGAGACCTGGGTAGTCTGCAGGTGGGAAACACAGAGACTCCCATGTGGAAGCCAGATATCAGCATATCCAGAAGGCCTTCAATAATAATAAAATACAATATTTGCTTTCTTTAGTCAATTTGCTGTGCATGGCTAGTACAAGTAAACTCCAAGTCTTCGTTTTCTGGCACCCCACCCCCTTACCTTGTCTGTGGTGGTCTGAATGAGAATGTTCCTCATAGGCTCCAGTATGTGGACATTTTGTCACCAGTTGGTGACACTGCTTTGGAAGGTTTTTAGAGGTTTGACTTGTTGGAGGAAGCAGGTCACCTGGGGCTGATTTTTAAGAGTTCTTTAGCCTTGCCAGATTTCCAGTCACTCTCAGCTTCCTGTGACTGCTTGAAGGTGTCATCACTTGGCTTCTGATCTGGGCCACCTCTACTGCCATGTCTCCCCTGCCATTATGGATTCTTCCTTTGGAACTGTAAGTGGCTTTGGTCATGGTGTTTTAGCACAGTAACAGAAAGTGACTAATATACCATCCATCTTTCATCTTCTAAGGTCTCATTTTTCTTTTCATCCACTTCTGCTGACTCACAACTCTCACATTGTACCTCCCTCAATGGCTTTCTAGAACAAGTTCTGTGTGTTCTGAACCTCTCCTGCCCCTGTGGCAATTATATTAATCCTTCAAGGCCAGAGTCAGCAAATAGGGCAACAATGCTGTAGTATTCCAAGCCCCAACTCTGTGGATGTAACACAGGAGTCTTTTCACAGAAACTGTCTTTCAGAGCATTGCAGTTGCTCAGAGTCCATGACCTTGGCTATATAGCAGAGAAACCAGGGCCCACAGAGTGTGCTGAGTCCATGAGGGCTTCACTGTTCCATGTGGTCTCTTGCTGGGTGATTCAATACTAGATTATTATCACAAGGATGTCTCCCCACGACCCCTGAAATTTCTAGCCAACTCTTTGATTATCTAGCTATCTTCTGCAGCTCCAGCTGACCTGGAACTTGCGATGTAGACCAGAGCTGACCCGATCTCATGATCTCACAATCGGCCTGCCTCTGCCTCTGGAGTGCTGGGGCTAAAGGCGTGTACTGCCATGCCTGGCCTGGCTATCATTTTTTGTTTTCCTTTTTCTTTTATCATTTTCTCCTATTTTGTTTTATACCACTGCACACTCAGTTAAGGATTCTACCACCTTTAGGGAAATATGTGCACAGAATTTTAGGCTTCTTCTTATTCCCTCTTTTCAGACCCTGCTCCAAACCTCAACTCTTGCCTTCTTAGCCCCATAAGATTATTGTTTGATATTTCCCAATTCTGCGATATGTAAATGTATTCTGAAAAATATCTTGGGTAAGTGGGTAATCTGTGCCATTGCCTTTAAGCCTGGCCTGTGCTTAATGTCTCTGATACCTTCAGATAATTGCTTTATGTAATTTGTCCAGCATTGCTAATTGTTTTTGAAGAAAGGGTCAGTAATTCCATCGTGCGAGCAACTACATTGTGACTAGAATCCTGAATATTCTTGCTATTCATTCTCAAAGTATTTTCTATGTTGAGCTGCATGCTGCCTTCAAATCTTTAAGAAGGCTTCTGAGCACAATGGCTTTGTTTTCATGGTTTCTTTGGGTGAAATGAAGGAAATGTGTATGTGTTGGTACAGGGTGGGTAGAAGAAACTAGTGACACAGATGAGACATAAGGAGATGGAAATGTCGCAGGAGCAGGAGATAAGAGCAAGCTATGCCCAGGAGAGATGCTTATTTCTGGGGCTGGGATGTACCAGTGTCAGCGAGTCAGCAGTAGGAATTCTTTCCTGTGTGTTTCCTGTTTTCAGAAGGAAGAGTCCATTGATCAAAACTCAGCCTCTCTTTGCCCTGCCACTCACTCTGACTCTAAGGAAATAGAATGACTTAACTAAGATGGATTTGGGAAGAATATTTGGTGAATATTTGATTCAACTCTGTCTTTACATTGCCCATAGGAGAACACAGATTCTCCTTCCTCTATTATTGTCAGTCTTATCTGAGCAGATTGCTGCCCTAAGGAAAAGTCTCTCCTAGTCCCACTCAGGATAGAGTGTGTAAGCCTTGGCTTCCTTAGGCAGGTAAATATGGCTCTTAGGTTATTTCTTAGAACTTTGCTTTTGCTTTTGTTTGTTTTTCAAAAGTTGTTATCATGCACACACACGCACGTGTGTGTGTGTGTGTGTGTGTGTGTGTGTGTGTGTTCCTCACCTTGTTTAGAGCCTAGAGTACTGTACAGAAAGAAGGGTGCTGTTTGTTGGGATAGTCCGAAAGATTGTCATAGAGATTATCATAGCCATAAACTGTAGACACTTGGTTTTAGAGGTGCAAGCTCATCATGATGTGGGTGATGGAAGAAATAGAGGTGAATCAGAGAGGAGGTGAAGCCATATAGTATGATGTACTGTGCTGGCTCTAAGTCCCCTGCATTAGTTATTAACTATTTTTTCCTGTTGGTGTTGCAAAATGCCTGACAGAAGCAGCTTTAGGGAAGAGAGGTGTATTTTGGCTCACAGTTTCAGAGGATACAGTCCACAGCAAGGCAGGGATAAACACTCTGCAGCCTCTTGTTCTCTGCACATTGGCTAGCTGTGGGTTTCTGTATTAATCACCATCTGCTGCATAAGGAAACTTCTCTGGCGAGAGTTGAAATATGCATTTGTCTTATGTCCAATGTCTATATGTCCAATGTCTTATACATTGGAAAATGTGTCATTTAGGGTTAAGTGTCTCAGAGACCATTATTCTCTGTGTTTGATCACTTGTGGAATTCTATGTTAATTTCTATCTGTTGCAAAAAGAAACTTTGATGAGTGATGAGAGGTACACTTGTCTGTAAATATGAGGACACATATTTAGAATACCATAAGAAATTACATTTCTCTAGAGATCTGACAGATGTAGGTTTTTCTCTAGGGTCTATGATCTCTCTAATCATGTGTATTTGGCTATGTTTACAGTACCACACACGAGCTCCCTCTCGTTGAGCTGGCCTTAATTCCAATTAGACAGTTGCTGATTACACCCAAGGTAAAAGTGACATACTGCACCTCCTAGTGATAGTTTGCTGGGCCAGTCATTATTGTTTATTGGACTTTTAGCTGGGTAGGACCATTGATTAGTTTTTCTCACTTGGCAGCTTGCATAGTATCCTCTGATACCATGAAAGCTAGTCTTCAGAGAGGAAGCTTCCAGGACAGTTCCAGCTCAATTGCTTCAAGTTCTGTGTCTGAAGTATGTCCTGTCTTCAGAAATAGGGTGTTACCTTCAAATTTTGAGAGGCAATCAAGGGCTGTGAAAATAGCCTGTGTTATTTGGGAGTCTTTTGGAATATCCTGACCAACATATTTTCCTGCCTGGCTCTGTAATTTTTGTTTTATACCCTTCAATTATACACATACATGCATGTGTGCACACGCGCACACACACACACATACACAGACACACATACACACAGATGTACACACACATAGTATTTTTCAGCAGGACTTTGAACTAATATATATTTTCCTCTGTTTTTTCACACCATGTATTAATTTCTCCTCTCATTCCCCCCTATATAGTCCCCTCTACTTCCTCCCCAGTTAAAGTACCCCCATTTTTCTATTCCCCCCCATAACACCTGTCTCCTACTATTCCTTTCAAGCTCCTTCTTCCCCTTTACCCCCATGGTTCCTTTCTATTTTCCTGGCTCCTATGTCTACATTACGATAGGACATATACTCACATATAAGGATTTGGGGCTAAGATCCACAAATGAGAGAGAACATATGCAGCTTGCTTTTCTGAGTCTGTTACTTCACTCTGTATAACAGTTTCTAGCTCCATCCATTTACCTGTAAATTTCATGATTTCATTTCTTTCTACTGTTGAGTAGAATTCCTTTGTATAAACGAACCACATTTTCATTATCCATTCACCATTTGAGGGACATTTAGGTTGTTTCCTTTTCTAAGCTATTGTGAAAGGACCAGCAACAAACATGTCTGTGGGAGCAGTAGAATGAGTCTTTTGGGTTTATGCCAAGGAGTGGTATAGCCAGATCATATGGTGGATTTAGTTTTAGATTTTTAAGAGTTCTCCATACTGATTCTCACAGTGGCTGCACCAGTTTGCAATCCCACCAGCAGTGGATGAATGTTCCCTTTTCCATGCATCCTTGCCAGCATTTGGTGTCATTTGTTCTCTTTATCTTAGCCATTCTGACTGGGATTAGACAAATTCTTAAAGTAGTTTTGATTTGCATTTCCCTAATAACTAAAGATATTGGACACTTTTAAGGTGTTTATTAGCTATTTTTATTTATTCTTTTGAGCACTCTCTGCAGATCCATAGCCCATTTAAAACATATTTTATTTATTATTTTTATTTTATGTGTATGAATGTATTGCCTGCATGTATGTGAGTGCACCTGTGTCGTGCAATGCCGCAGAGCCGCAGAGGTCAGAAGAGGGCTTCGGATTTCCCTGGAACTGGAGTTAAGGATGGTTTGTAGCCACCATGTGGGGGCTGGGAATCGAACCCAGGTCCTCTGCAAGAGCAGTCAGTGCTCTTAACTGCTGAGCCATCTCTCCAGCCCCCCATAGCCCATTTTTAAAATGGGTCATTTGTTTGCTTGTTTCTTTGCTTTTCTGAGTTGTATATTCTGGGTATTAATCCTCTGTTGAATGAATAACTGGTGAATATTTTCTCCCACTCTGTGGGTTTCCTCCTCATTCAACTAGGTGTTTCCTTTGCTGTACAGAAGTTCTTTAGTTTAATGAGGTCCCATTTTTTGATTGTTGACCTGAATTCCTGAGTGACTGATTTCTGATTTAGAAAGGTCTTTACTGCACTTGTATCTTGTAGTGTTCTGCCTATGTTTTCTCCTAACAGTGTCAGCATTTCAGGCTTCACATTGAGGTCTTTGATCCATTTGGAGTTGACTTTTGTGAAGGGTGATAGGTATGGGTCTCATTTCATTCTTTTAAATGTGGAGATCTAATTTTGCCAGCACCACTTGTTGGAGATGCTGTCTTTCCTCCACTGTGTATTCTTGGCACTTTTGTCAGATATCAGGTGGGTGTAATTGCATGCACTCATGTTTTGTTCTTCTACTTGTTCCACTGATTTACAAGTCTGTTTTTGTGCCAATACCATACTTTTTTTTTTTTTTAATGACTCCTGCTCTGTAATATAGATTGAGGTCTGGTGTAATAATCCTCCTGGCATTACTCTTTGTGCTCAGGATTACTTTGACTACCTGGTGTCTTTTGTGTTTCCATATGAATTTGAGGATGCCTTTTCTATTTCTGTGAAGAACATCATAGGGATTTTGATTTGGATTGAACCTTTTTTCTTATAAAGTACCTAACCTCGGGTATTTTGTTATAGCAGCACAAAACAGACTGGTACAGTGAGAAAGCAACTATTACCTTAATGATATGAAAACAATTTTTATCTTATAGAGTCCCTAAAAGATACTTAGATTTCCTAAATCATATTTTGAGAATATCTAAATAAGAATTTAAAAAATATTTTATTTATTATTTTAATCTTATGTATATGAGTGTTTTGCCTGCATGTATGTAAATGCATCATGTGTGTGCAATGCCTGCAGAGGCCAAAAGAGGATGTTGAATCCCCTGGACCTGGAGTTATCGATGTTTGTTAGCCACCATGTGGATGCTAAGACTTGAACCTAGGTCCTCTGGAAGAAAAGCAAGTATTTTTAACCACCGAGCCACTGCTGCAGTACCTAGTTAAGAATTTTTTGGTGGAACTTGTTTAATTTTCATTTAAAAACAGGAAATTTAATTTCTGCAAAAGAAAAGATGAATATTGATTTTTATCATGAAAGTCTTAATGATTTAAAGGGCTAATAGTTTATAGACAGTAGTCTCTTGGAAATATATTTGTATCAAGTTTTCCCTTTAAACTTCACGTTTCCTGATAACCACATGTCTACTTAGATTCTCTTTGATCCTGAAAAGAGAAACATATATTTATTATTTTATTCTTTAATTGAAATCTTTTCTTAGTAGAAATGCAGTGAATCCCCATCTGTAGGTTCTGCAACTGTGGATTCAACTAATCTCAGCTCAAAAAACACTTTAAAAATGTGTTTGTGCCAGACTTGGTGCATACCTTAAATCCCAGGGTCCAAGAGGCAGAGGCAGGTGGATCTCTGTGAGTTTGAAGCCAGTCTAGTCCACATAGGTAGTTCCAGGCCAGTCAGAGATACACAGTAAGACCCTGTTTCCAAAACAACAATCCCCCCAAACTGCAAATAACAGCAACCCCCCCAGCCAAACAAACACACAAAAGCCCAGAGAAAACCCCAAACCCAAACAAACAACAAAAGTGTATTTGTATTGCACACCTACGAGCAGTTTTTCCTTGTAATTATTTCCTAAGAAATACAATAATTATTTACATTATATTAGCTGTTCTAAGTAATCTGGAAATTAAAGTATACAGGTAGATGTGGAGAGGTTACAAATAAATACGATGCCTTTTTTATTGCAAGAGATTTGAGAATCTGTGGATATTAATATCCTTGTGGGGTCCTGAAACTCATTCCTGTGGATACCAAAATATGACCATTGTATGCACAAAGGTTCAGAATGCAAGAGTGTAAACACTGACAAATCACTTCAGCCTTTAGCAGCAATCAGTGTTGCTCATCCTTCTAGAGGTAGGACACACACACACACACACACACACAGAGACAGAGACAGACAGAGACAGAGAGACAGAGGGACAGGCAGAAAGAGACACACAGAGAGATTTCTTTTAAAAGCTCAAAGTGACAGAGTACCTTCTTTTCTATGTCTGGTTCTTGTCCATGGAATCACAGAATACTACTGATCCTTTTATTTAGAGAAGTCTGTGAAAAATTCTGGACAATTGCTATGAGCAGGTGGATTCTATCCTGCCATTTCTAGTCTGAGATGGTGACAGAAATCCCAGAAGTCAAATGTCCAGATGACAGTAGCATAAGTTAGAGCCACCATCAAACTCGAATGATTAGGAGCAGAGGGACCTGTGCCTGGGCATAAAGAATGAGCCAGACATTAAACTTTGTGCTGTGTTAAATCATTCTGATTTATGGTTAAATTACCACTGTAATGTAACCTGCCTCACTCTGACTAGTACAAACACTGTGTCTCCAGTTCTACAGAAGAAAACTTTTCTCTTCTCAGCATATCTTACAGAGTACAGTATCAATACATCAAGAGCTTCCTGCTTTGTAAAACAACCCTACATTATTCCACTCTATGGATACAAAGTGACTTATTTCAATGCTCTAGTCTTTCTCTACACTGGCACCTGCCATCTTCTCGGCTGATGGGTATGCAGTGTAGGGCTATTTTTGTGGTGAAGGCCTCTTCAAACTTTATCTGTATGCCTTCTCAAATGGGGGACCTCAGAATAAGGGGGGAAACAAGAATGAGCCAATTACTACTCATTCAGGATGAACTGTGCTGGAGATGGAAGCTCAGCAATGCATAAATGCTTTTCTAACCACTGAAAACAGGACAAAAACTACTTTTAAGATATTAACCTTCATAACTTAGTGAGTCAAACTCATGCTGGTTCATATTCAAATTCACAGGAAAAAAAGATTAGAGTTCTGGGTTTGATTCCAAACACCACAAATACATAAACAGCACGTGTGTGTGTGCACGCACACACACACACACACACACACACACACACTCCACATCACACATACACTCCACACTCCACACCACACACATCATATACACACACATCATACCACCCACACCATACCACACACACACAAAACACACATCACACCACCCACACTATACACCATATACACAACCACACACACACACACACACACCATACACGTACTGCATCACTACACACACCACACCTCACACTGCACACACACGCCACACACCACACACCACATACCACACACCACATACTACACACACACATGCACACATATATACATGTACCACACAGCACACATGCACACTATGCACACACATACACACCACACAGCACACATACACTACACATACACACACCGTACACATGCACACTTGTAACCTGGAAGTTCCTTCGACCACTAGGACAGCAAGCCATAGTCCCACCTCCTTCCTACACTCTGCTGAAGGAGTCAAACAGGGGAAGCCCATTACCTCTCCCACCCAATCAGTTGACCTTAGCTGAATGAAGGGGAGAGGCTAAGGATATATAATCCAAGAAAACCACGAGGCAGGTCTCTCACCATTTTGTGTGGCTGTTGGGAAGCCACAGGATTTATGTTGGGTGTGGACTGTTTTTTTCTTAATAAATAATTTATTGAGAATTTCATACATGCATATAAAGTATTTTGATCAAATCCATGCCCACTCCCTCCCCTCCAACTCCTCCCATATCTCCCCATCACTTTTTTTCTGATAACTTCACGTACTCTTTCTTTCTTTCTTTTTTTGATGGGGATTTTCCCATCCCTCCCTGTAGCCCCAGCTGTCCTGGAACTCACCATGTAGACCAGGCTGG
>NW_008344185.1:1118976-1149547 GCF_000622305.1 Nannospalax galili | reverse complement strand
GTGTGTGTGTGTGAAGAAGTAAGGCAAGAGTAGTTAGCATTACAAGTTCTAGACAGGGAACTAGAAAAAAGTCAGAACAGGGAAATTTTCAAATGTTCATACGAGAGTCCATTGGAATTTCTTGACAAGGGCTTCTGAAAGCATCCCTCTATTGGGTTCCTCCTCATTTTTCTTCTGTCTTCCAAGGTTGGAATCTAGAGTGATAGATTCAAGATTTGCTTTCAGGTATTTTGATAGCTGTTGGAGTGGTTAGAATCAGTGTGCCTTCCAGCAGTGAATTTGACTTTACAACACTCAACATAATTGCCAGTGAAAAAATTAGAAAATATAACTTTTCATTACTTTAGCTGGGAAGGCCCACAGGGCTTCTGATACTTAATGTACACATGCACACACACACACACACACACACACACACAAACACACACACAGAGTGAGAAATGTCTACATTAATGGTGCATACCTTTGGATGTGCACATGTTCAGAGACCTTGGATCACAAGGACTCTGGCCTAGTGAATGGTTTAACCCTTTGTGGATTCAGATTTTGAATAGCCCATTGGGAGGTGGTGGACTGTGGAAGGAAGGTGGGGTCTGGGTGGAGGAAGTACGCAGGTCCCTGGAACTGGGCTCCTGGGGACTGGCTGTGTCCTGCCCTGTCCTCTTCCTATTGTTGCTCTGTTCTGGTCTTGTCTGGGGTAGTGCCAGCTGCCCTACCACGTCCTCCTCGCTATGATAAATGGGAACCTGTGGAGCCAAAGTAAATAACCCCCTTAAGTTGCTTCTATCAGGTATTTTGCACAGTGATGATAAAACTGACTAATGCAGTGCTTGGCACAGATTTTTTTTTTTTTTTAAGTATATGGAACCATGTCCTAAACTTTTGAAATAAAAGTAATGTAAGACAATGAATCCTTGAGATGCAGAGGCATGGCAAGAAAGTAATGGGCAATGAAGGGAGGAAGTAAAGAGAAAGGACTGGTAATAAATTCATCAGGAGGTGGATTTCAGATCTGGAGGAGCCTTGGTAGGAGTAACAAGTGCCATCCCAGCCATGATTCCCCTGATTTGCTGTGTCCTCCCCTTCCTTCTGGTGCCCCTCCTAAGAAACTCAGGGTCTTGGTGGGCTGTTTGTTTCCCGTTCTGTCTTCTCAGGCCTGTCATCAGCCAGAGGACCTGGGTTTGGTGTGGAAGTGAGGAGGGAGGGCAGGGAGACTATTTTTGGTTCTACCATTTTCTAGAGTATGACTCTCACCAAATTTTTAATCCACTAAGGAATGTTTAAATGTAAGTAACATAAAACAGTCTTAAAGGTTTAACAGAAAGGACAACCTTCTGATGTATTACAAAGCTTAAGGCAGAAGTTCTTCAGTATAGACAACCGAACAGCTCCTTAACATCATTAAGAACCGAGATTCTTGGTGTCTTTCTATTCTGCCTTCTTCAGTGTCTCCGTGTTCCCATTAGCTCCCCCTTCCTCATTTCACATCCAGATAGAAGGTCTCATGAAAGAAAATTTTCTTGCCATGTTTTTCCTTTCAGGAGCTAGTGATTTCTCCAGAGGCCTTCCCCAGCAGGTTTCTCTTATGAACAAGTGAACATAACTAGGACTCCTATCTAAGTCAATCCCTGGCAAGAAGAATGGAATTCCTCTATGGGTTCCCCAAATCTGTATGCAAACCACAGCCACTTTAGGGCGGGAGAGGTAGGCACTTGGATGGAATTTGAACTTGGCCAACAAGGAAGGAGAGTATTGGGTGCACAATCACTGGTGTCTGCTATAGTTGAGTTTGCTGAACCTAGTTTTCTTTTTTATTTCAAAATATATTTTTATTGAATATTTATGCACTTCATACAATACATCTTAATAATATTTAGACCCCCCCTCTAGGCTGCTGTCTGGATCTCATGCATTTTATCATATATGTTAAGGCCTGTCAAGTCAAGATATCCCCTGGTTCAAGTTCATCCACTGAAGGCTTTTCAACCTACCTAGAGTCACTCCCTTAAAGAAGATCAACTCTCCCTCACCCAGCCGTGATCAACTGCCAATAGTTCCTCCACTAAGG
This sequence comes from Nannospalax galili, assembly GCF_000622305.1. NCBI lineage: Eukaryota > Metazoa > Chordata > Mammalia > Rodentia > Spalacidae > Nannospalax > Nannospalax galili. The sequence goes on along the minus strand of NW_008344185.1, from coordinate 1,147,479 downwards.
TTGGGGCCTGCTGTCCATTTCTTCAGTTCTATGCTGGGTTTTTGTCTGATTGAGTTTGCATGGGTCTTGTGCATGCTGTTACCATGAGCAAGTTCCCAGAATCCTGGAAAACTCTGTTCCCTTATTGGTCATGCACCACCACTGGCTCTTACAATCTTTCTGCCCCTCTTCCGCAATGGTCCCTGAGTCCTGGGCGGGTGAGGTTTAGTATAGGAGTCCTATCTAGGGACACACACTCTGCAGTGTCTCATTCTCTACACCCGTCTTCCTTATGTGTAACATGGAGTAATAATAATGCCTGTTCTACATGGTCTTTAGAAAATTTAAAAGCCATGACCCCTGGAAGGCACCTAGCATACACACTGCTGGCTAGAGTCACAGGCGCCATTCATCAGACTCCTGGACAGTGCCGGAAGAGGCAGCCAATGAGAGAAAATTACCCCAATACTTGTTTCTAAAAATCTTGAATATCTCATACAGATGTACAAGTGGACAACAGGTCCCACCTACACAGCCTCTCTTCGGTATTGATAATATCCATAGGTAACATTCATTTTACCTCAGATACTGGATAAAAGGATATGGGCTGGTCCTAGTTTATATAAGTCTGATAAATGTGAGAAAGGGAGTTGTGAACTTTTGTTTCCTTTTCCCAAAAAACAGCTCTAGGAAGAGAAATAGTGAATTATTTAGATAAACCATTAATATATATTTTGACTCTGTGGCATGTATTACAGTAAATGTTTTCCATGTACTTTTTCTAATCCTACCAATAAAAATGCACCCATGCATCCTGTTCTTTCATTCATTCAGCATATAATCATTCTCATTTTACAGGCAGGGAAATTGAAGTTTTGGAGGGATTGAATAATGTTCAAAGTGACATCAATGCTAAGTGGCCAAGTTGTGACTTTTCCTTTGGTCTGTTTGGCCCTGCTGCCTTCAAATCCTTTGTAACTTCCTTTCCCAAAAGCCTCCTCAGTATTTGATTTCATCAACTTTCAATTATTACAAATGGGGCTGGCTGGGAGCAGTTGCTGGTGTTGGCATGTCTAAGGGTAAAGTGTAGCCCAGTCTGCTCACTGCACTTCCCTGGAACCTGGCATTAGATGTTCTTGGCTCCAGCAGGTGGCAGGCTTGTATCAGTCAACATTAAACACCTGCTGCAAAGAGCAAAGACGGTTTTATTGGCAAACTGTAGAAATCACCATTCATCACTTTCTGGTCCATTCTGAGGGACAGACAGCTGGCCTTGCTCAGCTACCCTCATGCAAGAAGCAAGATATGGAATGAACTACATTGGAATTGACATTTTACTTTTGAAAACTGCTCTTGGATATTTTATACACATTCATCCCAATTACAAATGTTGAGGCATTTAGAAAAGGTGTTTTTGGCACCTATCATCACCACCTCTGCTGTTTATCCATGCAGTCTTCATGAGCAGTAGTGAACACCACGGAGTGAGGTGATCTAGGTTTTAACTTTTATTTGGTCATATCCTATTTGAGAAAAGTCGTTTGTGGGGACTGGGAGCATAGTTCAGTGATGGGGTGCATGCTTAGCATGTGTCAGGCCCTAGTTCAATACTGAGCCTCCGCTCCTCATCTGTAACACCATGGTGGCTGTTGATGATGATGCTAATGATGGCAGTGATGATTCTTAAGCTCACTTGTGAGAATGAAAACCATATGAAAGGGCTTGACATAGACTTTTTCAGAGATCATTATTTTAGATGACTGGGACAAAGTTGAAAAATACATTAGGGTTTGATACTTCCTGATGGAGGCTATAATATAAGATCCCTGAGGCTAGAGTTTAGCTCCATTTTAGGAAGCCACCTCATTTTTTCTTTGGGATTTCCTGCCCACAGTGCAACTTCACGCCTTGTCACCTCTCACAGAGAATCACTGAAAGAATCAGCTTCAGTTTATATGTGTCCTGGCCCCAATTTTATGTGCCATGAGTCCATTCTCTACAGGTGTTTTTCACTTCATCAGTTTTTTTTTTTTTTTAAACCACCATTATCTGCCTACCAGTGTCAGGGTCTGCAGCAGGCAGCAGGTTCACTCCTGCAACCCAGATGACCTTGATTCTCAGTTCCCAGCTGTCCATGCTCTCTGTCCCTCCTTCCTTGAAGGACTTCTCCTTTCCCCATCCCAGAGCCACATCCATTCTCCAGAGTCCCTCTCCCACGCAGGCTCCCCTAGCCTGTGCTGTGATCCTCTGTAGGCACAACAGATCCCTGTGTATTTAAGGGCAAGGTCTGGTTTCAATTTGGAATAAAATCTTGACAAGTTGTCTAAACTTTGCTAAGTTTTCTTATCCCTAGGATGAGAATAATAATAATTTCAACCTTATAATATCACCCTTGGGGTTATGAGATATTGTTTATAAAGCACTTAGTATGAAGGGCAAATTCTTGGCACTTAGTAGCTAGCATTAAATAAACTACTAATAATTTTTGTTGCTTATTTTAGATTATGCCTTCTCTTCCTAGGTAGATCATACTTAATGCTTCTTGGTTGTCTTTCCACTACCCTGTATGCTTCCTAAGCATGATAGGTATACTAATACTTTTTACCTGTTAACCTTTCTTTTCTAGTATTATGAAACAAAACTCACCTTCAAGAATTGTTTAGCAAATCTACAGAGACATCCATTGAGGATGACAGCTGCATGTGGGGGAATTGTTAAGTTTTCTAATAACTAGACTTGATATTTTTTCTTCTATTTTTATTTTATGTGTAGGAGTGTATTGCCTTCATGTGTGTAAGTGCACTCGTGTCGTGCAATGCCTGCAGAGGTCAGAAGAGGGTGTCAAATCCCCTGAAACTGGAGTTACAGACAGTTGCTAGCCACCATGTGGGTGCTGGGACTCAAACCTGGATCCTCTGCAAGAGCAGTCAGTACTCTTAACTGCTGAGCCATCTCTCCAGTCCTCATACTTATAAATATTTTATTAAGACAAAGAATTTATTTTCTGTACTATGGATATTATTTATTAGTCCAGGAAGAAACAAAACAAACAAACAAAACATAAGGAACAAAATAGTATTGATGAAGAGTAGGACACTTATCAAGTTTTCAGTCAAGAGAATGTAGTGGAGACAGGATGCCCGAATTCATAGATCCTTCCACCTAGCTCTGGCATATTATTGTGTTAGTTAGCATTTGTGTGTCACTGTTACAGAATACCTGATGTAAACAACCTAAAGGGAGGAATTATTCATCAAATAATGGGAACTGAGCCCAGGTTTCAGAGGGCTCTATCCATGGCAATTCGGCCCCATGTACCGGGGCTAAACATCGTGGCAGCTGAAGTGTGTGGTAGAAGACCTTCGTGGCAGACAGAAAGCAGAGAGAGGGGATGAAGGAGGAGACCAGGATAAACACAATTCCTGAACACGACCTCAGTGACCTAGTTCCTTTGACTAGGCCTCACCTCCTACCTTTTGCCAGCTCCCAATAATGCCATTATATTATATACTCATCAAGGGATTAATCTATTGATTAGGGCAGAACCCTCAGGATCTAATTGTATCTGGAAATGCCATCACAGATATACTCAGAATTGTGCTCCACTAACCACCTAGGTGTTTCTTGATCTAATTAACTTGAAAATAAAAGATAACCATCACAGATGTTAACATTGAATAATGGATGACCAAGGACCAGAATTCTGTTTCTAAGGATTAAAACTTTCTTTCCTTGCCAAGGGTGCCTATGGTTGTAAATCTCTTCTCTGCCCCAAATGAAGATGGCTTCACTGGGAAGGCTGTGGGTTAAATGTCATATCTCTAGAAAGCAGGGCATCTTTTACCACATGAAACCAGCTTAATCATACACCTTGAGGGGCTGGGGAGATAACTCAGTGGTTAGGAGCACTGGCTGCTTTTACAGAGGACCGGGGTTTGAGTCCCAGCACCCACATAGTGGCTAACAACTGTCTGTAACTCCAGTTCCAGAGGAATCCAATGCCCTCTTCTGACCTCCATGGGCATTGCACCACATGGGTGCACTTATATACGTACAGGTAATACATTCGTATACATAAAATAAATAAATAATAAAATATTTTTTAAAAATCACACACTTTGAATAGTGCCCTGGGGTCCCTTGCTGGCCATAACGAACAGTTGCAGAGAACAGTTCTTGAGAAGGAAGCCTGCCTGAATCTTGTATCTAAGAAATGATATCTAGAAAAATGGGAAGATCACTATTTAGGAAAGTCAGGCCATAATGGGAAATGATGAAGGATACCAAGTGTGGTGGTGGAGGCCCGTAATCCCAGCACTTGGGAAGCAGAGGCAGGAGGATCAGGAGTTTAAAGCCAGCTTTGGCAAACTATCTTTCAAAATAAGTCAATAAACAAGTAAACAACAAAGCAAAAAATAAAACAAAATGGGAGAGAACACCAAGTCAAAAATGGAGATTTTAAAGCTTCACAAAGAAAATTAATAGTTGGATTCAGGTCTCAATCCAAAATCAAGATCGATTGAATACAGGACTCTGAAACAAACAAGAAAATCAACAAACTCCTTGGGGAGAATGTTTGTAACAGACAACTGTTTTTTGTTGCTTGGTTGGTTGCTTTCTTGAGAAATTTCAGAAATTCATGGAGATCACTACACAGGCTAGGAAGACCCACTGAAAGGCATTCCTATCCTCATCTCACTCTAGTTTAGTCCAATTCATGACTCAGATTACCAAGCGTTTTAGCTACTTTTTATGACAAAAGCAATTTAAGGGAGAGTTTATGTTGGCTCATACAGTTTCAGGATACAGTCTACCATGATGGGTAAGTCATGGCTACAGGAGCCTCTTGAAGGAGTTAGTTACATTTCATCCACAGTCAGGAAGCAGGGAACAAGGCATGCCTGTGCTCGGCTCAGTTTCTCCCTTTTATATAGTTCAGGATCTTATCCCAGGGAACCATGCCCACAGTAGGTAGGTCTTCTACCTCAGTTAACTTAATCAAGATACTCTCCCACAGGCCTGCCCAGAGTGAGTCTAGATCTTATCAACCTGAAGCTCAGATTAACTATCATACTAAGTACCAGAGAAAGAGATGCCGTAGAAATTCCAAGATGAATAAATGGAATCAGACACTTGAGCATGCTCCAGAGACCACACATCCTGATAATAGATGGGGTTCTGTGTCCCCAAGTTTCATTCACTGCCTTGGCTCTCTATGGAGATGTAGTGCCTGGCCCAGTCCTGTTTGGCTGCCATGGTTGGTGCTTTGGTTTAACCACAGACATCTCAAGCCAGCATATGTAATAATTTTTATTATTCTTTGAAAATTTAATACATATATACAATGTATTTTGATCATTTCCACCCCTCTACCTCCTCTAATTCACCCAGGACTCCTCAACCCATGTACTGCCCAACTTCATGTCCTCTTTTATAATTAATAATATAATTAATAACTCCTTAAGTTCAGTTAGTGCTGACCATATGTGCATGGATATGGGCTCATCAATGGGGACATGGAAAACCTACCATTGTCCACAACCACACAAAAAAGTTACTCTCTGTTCCTTGGCATCTATCAGTTGCCAATAGCTCCTCCATTAGGGGTAGGCCCTTGTGAAGCTGTCCTCTATCCATGCCAGAATTTTGACTGGATTCACCTTGTGCAGGTCTTGTGTAGGGAGTCACAACCACTGTGAGTTGATGTGTGCAACAGCTCTGTTATGTCCAGAAGACAGCACTTCACAGCTCTTGTTCCCATCCTCCAGCTCTCATGTTCTCTCTACTTCCTCTTCTGAGATGTTCCCTGAGCCTTGGATGGGGGAGGTTGATATAGAGGGCCCATCTACTGCTGAGCACTCAAAGTCACTGTTCTCAGCATTTTGATGAGATCTTGCATTAACCACTACACAATGAAAAAAAAAAATTCTCTGACCAAGGCTGAGAGCAGCACCTATGGCATTATAAACAGTTTAGATATACAGGTTGAGACCTATGGGTATAAGCATAAATGTTAAGAAAGCAGTTTTAGGTGGGTATGATGGTGCACACCTTTTGTTCCAGCACTCAGGAGGCAGAGGCAGGTGGATCTCAGAGTTTGAGGCCAGTCTGGTCTACATAGAGAGTTCTGGACCAAACAGGGCTACATAGTGAGACCCTGTCTCAAAGAAAGAACAGAAGAGAAAAGAAGAAAAAGGAAAACAAACCAAGGCAGTTTGATCACATGATCCTTGGGGGCTTATGATCGATCGCTCAAGTTATGGACCTTTGACTGGATTTACAGTACCAGACACAAAATTCCTCCTGTGGAGCAAGCCTCAAATCCAATGAGAAATTAGGTTGTTATCCTCATAACTGTCATGCCACTATTGCACCAGTGGGCACAGCTTGTGCAGGTTGTTATTGTAGCATGTAGATTCTAGCACTGGGTAAGACCATTGATGCCTTTTTTCCACCAGTGCCCTGACTAGCACCTTCCAGTGCTATGAAAGTTAGCCACCAGGGAGAGAATTTCCTGGTCAGTTTGAGATTGATGTCTCAATGTCCTGTGACCTTTAGCAATAGGGTCTTAACATTACGTTATGGTGGGAAACCAAGATCAATGGCAATAGCCTGTGTTGGTTTGGGTGTCCTCTGAGACCTCCTGACCAATAAGTTGGAGGGAGGTATCTCATACTTGGAAGCTGAGATTTTTTTAATTGAAAAAAGACTTTTATTTTATGTGTATGTGTGTGTTGCCTGCATGTAGGTCAGTGCACCTGTGTCGTGCAATGCCTGCAGAGGTCAGAAGAGGCTATCGGATCCCCTGGGACTGGAGTTACGGACAGTTGTTAGCTGCCATGTGGGTGCTGGGATTTGAACCTGGGTCTTCTGCAAGAACAACCAGTGTTCTTAACTGCTGAGCCATCTCTTCAGCCCCGGAAACTGAGATTTTTAGTAAGGATTTATAAACAAAGTAGCAGGGACTGATAATTTGTCATCAAAAGAACCAGAGAAAGAAATGAAAGTCAATCACACATGTAAAGGCTTCAAACTTTCTCTTGGCTTATTTTCTGGTCAGACAAATTCTATTTACTTCAAATTGAGAGTAGAAATATCTACTACCCCGAAGGAGAAATGGAGCAGAAAATACAGGTGCTGAGAAGACTTGATCATCCCAGAGATGCAGTGCCTGTCAGCAGCCAGTAGGGGTCAGAGGTGCTTCATGTCTCAGAGAGCATCCAGGCCATTCCTACAGCTAGCGCTGCATCTTTAACCCTTTAACCTACAAATCTGCCAACAGAAAACCAGTGGAAATTTTTTTGGAGTTCACACTTCTCTCTAGCCAGAGCAGAACCTTGAAAAGAGAGGAGGTGTCTTATCTCATGGTTCTTAGCAAAGAGGTTGGTCTTCACAACACTGATAATTTCATGTTTCCTTTTATCCCACTTGTCTTCAGCAAGAGTGACCTATAGATTTCAGGACAGTCATAGACTCAGGCAGACATGGATACAGGGCAGACATGGATTGAGGGCAGATGTGGATACAGGGCAGACACAGATTCAGGTCAGATGTGGATACAAGGCAATCATCTATCTCCTGACTTAAGCATGTAAAATTGAGGATTCTAGCCTACTTTCTCAGTCCTTATCTTCTTGGTTCACAGCACTTTCTTCTTCACTCTGTGGTAGTTTGAAGACAATGCTTATGTGGATTGGTGGGTGTGATGGGTTTATAAATATACATAGGCATCCATGCTGGAGGCAGCTTGTGAGTGCCACTGTATCAATCTTGTCCCATTTCTTAGTTAAGTGATTGCACATTGATAGCTGGACAGGAGCCATGTTAGGATTATTAGTGCCACAAAAATGGGCAAATACTTTAAATTATGACCTTTCCCTTGTGTTACTCAGCTTTCCATTATTGCAACAAAATACCCAAGATAATCAAAAAAGAGAAAAAGTTTATTTTGGCTCATGTTCTAGGAGGTGTCAGTCTATGTTGTTTGGTCCTGTAACATGGGGATATGTGTAGCAAGGCAAGGCAGCAGTCCATCATGGTGGGATCATGGGGTAGAGCAAAGTGTTGAACTACTGGCCAGGATGGGATAGAAGGGGGAGAGGAAGAGACCAGAGCCCCAACATCCCCTCTGGGGGCATGTCTCCAAGTCCCAGAAGACTTTCTACTAGGACTCTCAGCTTAAAGTTTCCACCATATTCTAAGGGCACCAAGCTGGGAACTAAGCCTTAGAAATGGGCCTTTGGGGTGCATTCCAGATTCAAACTATAGCATTACCCTTGAAAGCTGGTTGCAAACACTGATGAGCACACCGGTGATTCATATGCCAGCTGGTAAGGCCAGAACTCATCTTGTGAAAAGAGGAAGGAGCAGTCTCAGCCAAGAGGATCTTTCAGAGCAAACTGTTCCAGAAACTATAGTCAATAATCTCATAAAAACATCTCTCTTATCAAGGGCGAACAAGACATTAAATAGAAATTTCCTACAGAATTTTTTTTTTATCTTTTTGAGACAGGGTCTCCCTGTAGCTCAGCTGGACTGGGATTTGCTATGTAGATGGGCTAGCCTCAGTCTTAGAGATCTGCCTGCCTGCCCCGTCCCCCAAGTGTTGGGATTAAAGATGTGAACCATCATGACTAGTGGAACTGCAATGCTAAGTGGCCTACAAAGCCATGTACGCTAATTTGCATTCTAATTTTTGGTCCTGAGAATAATTTGAACCTGTTTAGAAAGAAACATTTTGTTTGTTTCTACAAAGAAAAAAAAAAGCCAAAAGAAAACAATGATCTTTTCTCTTCTGTGTGACGTAAGGAATCATTGAACAGTGTATGTTTGCTCTTGTCACAAAATTGTATGACTCATGAATTTAAACCCATGGAGTTAGCTTTGCTTAGAGAAGACGCTTACACAGACATAGACAAACATCTCAACCAGTCCTTCAAAGCTGCTGGAAACACATTCTAAGAGTCTGCTGGACCATCATTTTTATAGTATTTTCTGCAAAAGAGACATTTTATCTATATTTTTATCATCGTAATTAAATGACTTGAGATAGATTACAGGCTTGGCGGGGTTCTAGCCATTCAAGGACCATGGCCAAATGGGGATGGCAGTTCATTGGGTTTGAAAAATAGGTTCAAACCAGTGAACGGGAGGATCGAGAACCTAAGTCAGTGTCACAAGGTGAAGCAAAGCAGAAGAAAAGAGAAACCTGGAATTAGAATCAGAGGCTTTGCTGTAAACTTAGAGCTTTCAACAGGTAGAATTAGATGCAGAAATAAAAGACTGATGTGTGTATGCACACACATGTATCTTCATACATATGCATACGTACATACATGTACACACATACAAAAATACATACACTGCTTATGCACTGAGTTAGATAGTGGTGATGGTCACACAATATCATGAATATAATAATAACCAATTAGCTGTGCACTTTACAACGGTTTATGTTATTTGCACTTCTCTTTGGAAAAAATAAAAATTAAGAAAGAAATTACCAGTGGAGTCTTGGGGAAACAGAAGTTAAGAGGAGTTAGCAGAACTGTGTTACTCTGTGGATGACCCAGGACCAAGCTAAGCCCTCTGGCACCACCAGGCTGCTGCCAGCTCCTCAGAGGGACATGAAGAGGCTTCTGAAAGCCGGAGGTCACTACTACTGCTGAGGTTTCACATATAGGAAGTGCAGCAGACAGGAAGGAGGGCCCACTTCCTTCCTCCTACCTGCTATCACACTGGGCTCCAATTGACAGAGTCTTGAAGAAAGCCTGGTGTGGCTCGGCACTTTAAAAGGCAGAGTCTAGGGGCCTGGGTTTGGAGTTGAGCAGCAATATATAAGTAATCACCACACAAGGAAATTACGAATACTAGCAGCTCATCCTGGAGAAGGGTGATTCCTTTCTAACAAGATTCAGTTTTTTTCAACAGTGATTTATTATATTTTAAGCTACATGGCGCCTAATTTGGGAGAATTATGTATACAAATAATTCTACATATCAGAAACAAAAGTGTTACCATCCTTTTATGAATGCTAATTCTACACTGGGTAAATGTCTTCATTTTTGACATGACCTTTACCTTGGTGCTTGGTATACAAGAGGGAATTCTGCCACCTAACACATATGCCTGTTTCCACCTTGACCTGTGCTCATACAACGGCATCCTAACTAGAGACAGCTCTTGGCTCTTCTTGTGCTAAGTTCTATTCTTTGGTCATGAAATCATTTTTGCCATCAGCCTGTAGTGACCTTTCCTCTCCTGCTTTTTAATCGTCATACAGTAAATTCCCTAGAATACGCCCACATACTGATTGCCTTGAGTTATCAGGTGTCTCTCTCTCTCTCTCTCTCTCTCTATATATATATATATATAGATAGATAGATAGTGTGTGTGTGTGTGTGTGTGTGTGTGTGTGTGTTGTGTTGTGCCTGAGATAGTGCCAAGGCTCTACCACTCTACTCAACTTCCAAGAGATTAACTTGACAAAATGACTATGTAGGTCAGGCTGGCCTTGAACCACTGATCCTCATCTCAGCTTCCTGATTGCTATGGTTTACAGGGTGTGCCTTCATGCCTAACTGAACATTTTAGGATTCCATATATGAGGTCATGCGGTACTTATCTTTCTGTGTCTGGCTGATTTCACTTAGCATAATGATCTCTGGTTCCATCTATAATGCTTCAAATTACATGGTTTCATTGTTTCTATGGTTGAATAGTATTTCGTGGTGTGTTTGCACCACATTTTCTTTTTCATCAGTTGGTGGACACTTAGATCCTTCTAATTTCTTGGCTACCGATGAATAGTGCTGCCAGGAACATGGGCATGAAGATGCCTCTTTGACACACGAGTTTCATTTCCTTTGATCATCAATCAAATAGTGGGATTGCTGGACCATTTTGTAGTTCTATTTCCAAAGGGCCTACCATACTGTTTTTCCATAATGTCTTACTGACATTCCCATCAACAGAGTGCACGGGTTCGTTTGCCTCCACGTCTTTGGTAGTCCTTGCTTGCTATCTTTATTTTTTTGATAATAGTTATTTTTACTGGATGAGGTGGTAGCTCATGGCCTTGTTTTGCATTTCCCTGATACTTAGTGAGATTGAATGCTTTTTTCACATACCTTTTGGTAACTTGTGTACATTCTTTTGGGAAATACCTACCTAGATTACACCCTTCCCTGTTTTTTGATTGGGTTGTTTATTGTTGTTGTTGTTGTTTGCTATGATTTTTTTTGAGTTCTTTAGATATTTTAGATGCTAACTCCTTGACATAAACATAGCTTGCAAATATTTTGTCCCTTCTGTTTTGAAACCTCTGCTGCTATTAACCTTGGCATACTGATTATTGCTGTTCTGGAACTCTCATGTTACCTACCTGGGACCATTCTGTTCCTTGGCATTAGCTGTCAATTCCAACTCCTTGTGTTTTAATTTATATGGTTATTTTCTTTTAAGACTCAAACTTGAAATCACCTCATATATATTCAGAATAAGTAGGTATGCATGAATGAGTGGCCTCAGTGTAAATGAAACATGGCCGGGCGTGGTGGCTCACGCCTTTAATCCCAGCACTTGTGAAGCAGAGGCAGGCAGATCTCTGTGAGTTCAAGGCCAGCCTGGTCTACGTAGTGAGTTCTAGGACAGCTGGGGCTACAGGGAGGCTCCCTGTCTCAAAAAGACCAAAAACAAAACAAAACAAAACAAAAACAAACCTGAAACACCCATGCCCTATTAAAAGTCAAATTTGGGGGCTAGCAACATAGTTCAGTTGGTAAAGTGTTTACAGTATAAGCACGAGAATCTGAGTTCAATTCCCAGCACCCAGGTAAAAAAAGGGGGATGTGGTGGTACACACTAGTAACCATAGTGCTGGGGAGGTGGAGATGGGCTTGCTGGACAGTCAGCCGAGCCTAATTTGTGAGCTCCAGGTCCCAAGAAGAGACTTTGTCTCGATATGATTCATCTATTACCATCTTTGGTTGCTTTTCTATCTAATCTTACCCTTCCCTGTCCATGTATCAGCTTCCAATCTGTGTTTAAGAAATTATCTACAAGCTCTATATGCCTTGGTTGGAAAATAGCTTGCACACTTCCCTTTTCCAATAGTACGTTGGTAGCAGCTCTTGTCATCTGTATTAGTTTCCACTGTTCTGAACCCCTTTCTGAGTTTTGAAGATAATTCTTTGTTATACAAAAGGTTTGAATTCATTCACTATTTGTTCAATGAATTATTACTGGGTATTTCATATGGACCAAGCATAATCCAGACACTGAAGATACAGAAGAGAACTGCAAAAGATGAGAATTCCTGCCTCAGTGTAAGGCACATTCTAGTGATGGAGAAGGAAGACAATAAAGTATATGGGCAAGTCAAATGCACAGACATCAGCTCTTCATAAGGAGAGAGTAAAGTGGGGAAAGGTGACAGGATTTGGCAGGGAACAAGAGCAGCTAGCTGTTAGGATTTGTTTTCTAGGTGCTAATGTACCTAGTGATTTGACCAAATTCTAACATTGCTATAAAGGCATTTAGCTGGCGTGATGAGCACTTATAATTAGTAGTCTTTAAATAAAGTAGACCTCTCTACAATGTGGTTGGGCTTCACCTCATCAACTGAAGACCAAAACACAAAGGCTAAGGTTTCCCAGAGGAGGACAAATTCTGCCCCAGGTCTATAGCAACTCTGTCCTGTTCCAGCCTCCACAGTCACATGAGCCAATTCCTCAAAATAAATCTTATTATGTGTACATGTGTATGCATACACATGTACATTAGTGTATACACACATACACATTCTATTCGTTATATTTGTCTGTAGAACTCTGACTCATCCAGGAAGAATTTTGGATTCAGAGACTTTTGCCCATTCAGCTTGCTAATTTCAACTCTGCTCAAACGTCTCAGAGAACAACACTCTGATCACTCTGTCAAAACCGAATGTTAGGGGATAGGGCTGCAGTTCAATTGGTAGAGTGCTTGCCTAATATGCACAAGGTCCTGGACCCCCAGGACTGTACCAAACCAAACCAAACCAAACCAAACCAAACCAAACCAAACCAAACCAGGACTGTACAAAACCAAACCAAACCAAACCAAACCAAACCAAACCGAAAAGCGTAGTCCTATAATCTCAGTATTCAGGAAGTAGAGACAGGAAGATCAGAAGTTCAAGGTCATCCTTGCTATATAGTGAGGCCAGACTGGGCTACATGAGACCATTTCTTTTAAAAAAGTTACAAAAATGAAATTAATCATCTCCCATTCCATACCCCCAATTCCCTAACCCTGTTCCAGTTTTTCCCACAGCAATGTCATGTTTCACATACTGTGTTATTATTTGTTTTGTTTACTTTCTCTCTATCTCCTCTAGTGTATACACTTTATGATGTCAGGTGTCGTAGGACAACTTCCCTGGGAACAGAACTCTGAGCTGGGGATTTTATGCAGAAGTCTTGCTTGGAGTGGGGGTGCTCCTGGGGACAGCAACCACAAGGGAGTGAAGGCAGCAGGACAGGGCACAGATGGGAGCTGGATTGTGATGTAACTGTGGTGGGGGCTCGGTTGACCTCTAGAAGTTGGAGGAGTGCTTCAGAGATGGTGTGAGTTCAGTGAGACAAAGGGGCCTGGGCCTCTGTACCACTGTATAAACCAGTCTTGGAAGCAGGCTGTTCCTAGGAAGGATATTTTGGGGTGGGGGGTGGAGGGGGGAGCACAGAGTCCCTTTAGCCAAGGGCAATTCTCAGGGAGAGCTCAGTCCCAAGGGAGTGAACAACTTGGCCCCTGGCAGGGACTGAGGGTAGTATACCAAGGCATAAGCCATTTTTATTCATCTATTGCTGGGTTTTCAACCTCCAGAACAGGGTCAGGATCATCAAATGAACAGATGAATGAGCAAATAGGTGAATGAACAAATTAATGAATGAATTCTTTTCAGAATGGCCAGCAAGCACAGACAGGGTGTATCAACTGTTCTCAGTGAACAAGCAGAATAACTATTGTGAACATAGAAAACAGGCCAATGTGACCCCCCCAAAACAAACCTTTAAAGGAGTTGATCATGGCAAAAACCAAAACGCGGTAAGTGGTAGATCAAAGTATGACAGGTTTGAATATAACACAGAATATGTGTATATTACAGGGAGCTTTCAATTCTTCCACTCAGGCCCTGAGCACTTATGGGACCATAGTGCTGTTATAAGGCCTGAGCCTCACCCAGAGTTAAAGAAAGCATCCTTTTAACACAAGGGACAACTGGCTCCCGTGACAGGACTTTTAACAAGCCTTTTCTTATATCTGTTGACTCAACACAGGCCAGGGAATTCTTTGAAAGACAGCATGGTTATAAATCAGCAAGTCCTGCGAACATGCATTCCGGGGTCCTGGAGGAAAAAGCTGCACACAAAAGCTCCTCTTCTAAGACTTCAGGAATGCTGTGGTGAGTGGCCCTTGGAGGTCTTGGGGTTAGACTGTGGGGCTGGGAATGGAAAACATCCAGAAGAGGGGCTCAGGGAAGCAGCAGCAAGAGCATCCAAGCTTGCTTCTAAGAACAACATTGAGCATCCAGTCTGGAATGGTGCCTAGTAGATGCTAAGTGCTCAGTGAGTATGGTGAGTGATGGACTCACAGGCAGGCTCTAACTCTCTCAAAGAAGAAAGTCTGTTTTCTTTAGGCCTTGCTTAGACTCTCGTATGAAGTTGAATTTGATCACACATGGACTCTTTGGGAGTGAATAGCTCACGAAACTCCTGAATTTAAAAGCATTCAAGCAGATGTATTTATCTGGAGGTAGAAGAGGGGCCATCCAGGAAGGAGAAGGTGAGAGAGGAGGGTGGGGAGAACAAAAGAGGGCAGAAGGGAAGGGATAATGGACAGGATCAAGGTACGACATTTGCATGTATGGAAATGCCTCAGTGAAGCTTATCAATTTGTATAATTAATGTTTTAATAATAAGTATTAGAAGAAGTGTCTGAATTTATGGGAAAGAGAGAAATACAAAAGGCCTGCACGGTAAAGAGAACTGTTCATCTTCCCAGGCTAAGGTGGGCACTGGCACTGGTCAGGGCCTACTAGGCAGGTGAGAGATTCCTGCATGGCTACCACACTTCAGAGGGATTTCCAGGGGGTAGCAGGACACTGCTGTGCCCATGACTACACAGGAAATGCCTCTCCCAGAGCTACTCAAAACTCAGCAGCTATCCCTTTGGGACAGGCTGAAGGAAAAGAGGAAAATTCTACAGCTTCTGTTCCCCCAAGGCAGAGTGTCCCCTAAGGCCTTGGAACCAGCAGAATAGCAGTGGATTTCCATCAATTGCCTGCCTACATCCAGGTGTGGATTGATGTGGTGTGATGAGGGCCAGGCTCCCACTCAGAATGCGAGAGTCCAAATTGTAGCTTCTCACTTGCAAGTTCTATAAAGCTGAAGGATCCTACCTATGTGCCATCTCTGAGCAAGTGGGAGATTTGTTCCCCGCCCCATCCCTCCTCCCTCGGTCCCTTTCTTCATCACCTCATCTGTACAATTCAGCCCTGTTAGCTGGAACAGAATACAAGCAAAGCCTGTAGCCTGATGAGTCTGACACTCATACAAGACCAGTGTCCTAGACAGACATGTGGGGTTGTTGCTCATGCCTTCTTGTCACAGAGCAATAGCAATTTGCCACAGACCAGTATCACTGTACACAAACACTATATATTCAGTAAGGATGCCAAGCATTTTCAATCCCTGACTCATTGGGAAGAAGAATTTGGAAAAATGGGAAGGCAGGGTGTTTGTGTGTGTGTGTGTGTGTATGTTTGTGTGTATGTGTGTTTGTGTGTGTGTGTGTGTGTGTGTGTGTGTGTACACGAGAATAAAATCCAGAGAGGCAAAAATGTCATTATGAGGGTCAGATTTTGCAATTGTTGAGTAGAAGGGGAGAGGAGGTGGTCCTTTTCCTTGGAAGAGTTCACATGAGGGTCCCAGTTCTCCCTTTGTATGCCTGAAAAAGACCAGCCTGCAGAGACTATGGAGGTTCCTTTTCTTGTAGCTTTTGCTGAACCATGGTTCCCCGCAGAATGGAGACCTCAGAAAAGGGGCCTCAAAATCTATATCAACGCGAGGCACAGTACTATCATGTAGGAAGCATGTCCAAATTTGGATCTTTCTATTCATATCAGTTGGAATTTAGACTCACATGACAGCCGGGCTGAAGAGTTGGGTCCCCTGTTTTTCTACTTTCTTTTACCCATGTCTCTACACATGGGGTTCAACAGCCTGGCCATAGTAATGGACTTCATAACAGCATTCAAGTTTGGGTTTGGAGCCTGGGACCTAGGGCAAGGGCTGCCTGGGTCAAAATTCTGAGACTGACCAAAAGCCTGGCTAATCCTGGGAGTGAAGCGATGGTGCCCCTGTGGTGACAGTCCACTTGTTCTCCCTACACAGACCAGTAGCCCCGTACCCCACTTTCCTTTCCTCCCAGGCCTTTCTTCCCCAGCAGGGCGCTTTACTGTAGTTCTTCAGCCCCTTTCCTCCATAGTGACAATGGCTTTTGTCTTATCTTCTGCCTTTCTTCCTTTACCAAGGTTCTGTCCTCTTTTTATAAATCTCTCACTTAGGTTAAGTTGCACCGTCTCCTTTCCTGCAGCCACAGGAGGCTATTAATACCAGTCCATATTCCAGGGGCCCTGAGAATTACCCAGACAAGTGGGCAGGGGCATAGTCCTGGAAATTGAGAAAGTCTAAATAAAATGGGAACCAACTGAGGCCAGTGCCACTAATTAGTGGTACTGAGCCCTAACTATGGGACAGCAAATTTATATGATGTACGTATTTAATCCTTCCAGAATTCTTCTGAGATATTTCTACCATTATATCGATGAGCAAACTGAAACTCAGAGAAGAAAATTGCCAAAGCTGAGGTCTTGTTGGTACCTGGCAGCACTGTGTCCCACTTCTGTCAGACTCCGGAGCCTGACTCTCTTCTGTGTCCTTTGCCTCTTGAGGACTCTGCATTAATCTTTGCACTAATCCCTGGTTAACCCAATTCCATCTTGGTTCTCAGAAAAATCTGATGTATTAGGCTGAAATTTAATTATGGCATTCCATACATTTTATTTGAAGAAGCATAAATAAATAGATCATGATAATTTATATGGTGATGATGAAACACAGATGCTGATAATGTGACTTGAGTTGAAAGATGCTACATGAGTATGTGCTTTGTGTTTGAGAAGAGAGTACATGCATGTACAAGAGAGTGTATGCATGTATGTGTATGTGTGTGTGTGTGTGTGTGAGAGAGAGAGAGAGAGAGAGAGAGAGAGAGAGAGAGAGAGAGAGAACAAATATGTAGTTTAAGGCAGTTGGTCTTCACTGTTGGAACAAGATGAGAAAACAATTCAGAAGAGGATTCAGTAAACAGAGAAACTCTGACCTAGGAGGGATCTTGTTCCTAGAATCCAGAAAATATTAAATTTTTCTCAATTGGCATTTAAAAAATAAATACTGCATATAATTAATTACTTATAAGAAATATATTAAGCTGGGTGTCTTTAAACAGAAATACACATTTTTTTAAAAAGCAGATTGGTTGATGACTGTTCTCTTTAGAATCTGGCCCTGCCTTCTTCTAGGAGCTGTGGCTCGCTGTTTACTAACTCAGTGTTTGTAGTGAGTTTATAGGACATTGATGCCCTAAAAAACAAGAATCCACTGTACACTTTATGCTCAACTGTTGGACGTCTCTCAAGTTAAGCAATACATTCTGTGAAAATATACATTGAGTTTTCTCTCTTCATCTGCAGATTCCTGCTGTCTGTGGTATACTGTAGGAGCTAGTAAGTGTGTGGTTTCTCAAATGAATGACTGAAAGAAAACTAGGAAGCGAATCATGGAAGTATAAGCTCATAGGACTCAGGTGAGTTTGTAGGAGGAGCAAGTGGTCATTCATGTAGGCGAAAGCAGAGGGACACTGAAATTCTGGGGTCATGTTGTGTAGGAGTGGGAGGATGGGGGGTTACCTGTGGATAAAGAAAGCTGTTGAAGCCGAATTGCAGTAGCCGAGGAAAGGCCAATGAGGAAGAATTATGAATGAGGTTATATTTTTAAGAGTTTTGGGTGAAGGGGAGGATGGAGATTTACAGGTGCTGAGGAGCATCTGGTCAAGGGTATCTAGTCAATCGTCTGGTCAGGCCAGAGAAGTCTGGAGAAGTGGCTCAGGAGAGGAAGCTGGGGTGTAGCAGAGGAAGGTGAAAAGAAAAGAGTGTGGTTCAAGGCAGAAATTGACTCTAAACTAGGATAGGGAGATCTCAGCCTTACAAACTGATGGAAAGGTAAAAAGGATGAGCAGTGATGTGAATATGTTCATGGTAAAGGGGACAGGAAGTTGGAGTTCTTCCGATCATCTTGATTTTTCTTGTGCATTAGACCCAGTGAAGAGGAAGAAACTTGGAGAGAATGAAATAGTTTGTGCTGGACATATCAAGGGATTGGTAGGCATATTGACTGGGGTCCAAGACTCTGGCTTTAGCAGACAGGATTAAAAAAAGAAAGTTATAGTGAAAGACATTTCTGATCAGCTGTGAAATTCAGCTAGAGCAACATGATGATTAGGAAAAGGAGAAGGATAAGGGATTTGTGGTACCCAGGAAGGGAAAAACAGATGTGGCAGGTTGAGACATAGGATGGAGGGTGCCAGAGTCCCATGAGGGGATGCTCCAGGTGATGGTCAAGACTAGAGTTTTACCATGTATGTGGAGGGGCAACCAATGGTTTGTAAATTCCTGTTGTTAAGAAAGAAGCCAGGGATTGCAAGATGATGATCCTGTTAGGGTCAGACAGACTTAGCACCTCTGGAATTGATTTTGTCTAATTGGTTTTGGTACTGATTAGATCTTACTTGAATAAACTTACTGAAGCTTCAGACCTTAGGCAGGTAACAGTGAAGCAAGATATGAGCTTGTTTCAGGGAAGTGGTTTAGCATCATGTATAAAGGATTATATTAGTCTCATCAAGTCAAGCACATGTGACGCACCACCCTTTTCTCTGTATACCTTACAAAATACAATGGAATGATTATTTGAAAGAAATATAAAAAGATTTCTGCACATATAGAAGTAATATGGGTTGTAGAAAAAAAAAATGCTGGCTTTGAAGTTAATATAACATGTAATTAGAGGGCCAGGCCAGGGATATAGCTTAGTAGCAGAGCACTGGTCTAGTACACCCGAGGCCCTAAGTTCAAGTTATAGCACCACAAAACACAGAAATTGACTCTGGCTCTGTGATTGTACTAGTTTACGTTTCTGTTGCTGATAAAACACGGACCAAAAGCAACTCAGTGGAGGAAAGGATTTATTTGGCTTTATAGGTTACTCCATCACTGAGGAAAGCCGCGGCAGGAACTCAAGAAACCTGGAGGCAGGAACTGAAGAGGAGATCACAGAGGAAAGATGCTTACTAGTTTGCTTCCTCCTGCTTGTGTTCAGTCAGCTTTCTTACATAACCTGGGACCACCTGCCCAAGGGGGGCTCTGGGGGTAGGCTGGGCCCTCCTACATCAATTAGTGCTCAAGAAAATGCCCCATAGACAAGTTTCACAGGCCACTCTGATAGAGGAAATTCCTCAATTGATGTTCGCTGTTCCTGGATGTGTCAAGTTGACAACCCAGATTAGCCATCATAATTGCTAACTAGTCATATAACTGGGCAGGTTGAACACTCTGGGTCGCCATTCTTTTAGCTAAAAAATTGGGGTGTTTTGATCTCTAAAGCTACTTTTGATTCTGAAAACCATAGTATTTTATTGTTCTTTAAAAAAATGCTTCTTGATGGAGACTAGAAACAGAGCCTGATGGGTGATGGGCCCAGGGCACCTGAGGAGTGATGATGATTCAAGATGATAGGAAACTGAGCTTATGGATGTTTGGGCTCTAAAGCTAGCCCTTTATTTGCACCCTGAACTCTGGCCTCCCAGATACACTCCAAGACTCTATCCCTCCAGTTACTCCTTCCTGTTTGTGGTGCTTCTCCACAGGGTGAGAAATGCCTCTTGATAGTTCCTTCCTTTCAACTTTCCTTGTCTCTACTTCTCTGTTGACATCGGTTCTCCCCAATCCCTCTTTGTAACCACTGTGCTCAGGTTTGGATCCCCAGCACACCCACTCTGCCCTGAAGAATGGCCAGTGACCCCCCAATGCTCTATTTCAGTGGCTTCAGGTCTCCCCTTGATTGCCTTGGCTTGGGCAGGAGGTGCTGGCATTGTGGACTACCCCTCCATGGACATCTTTTACAGTGCTTCAGAAGCACCCCCTTGAGGGTCTCTGCTTACTCCATAAGTTCTTCTTTGGCTCCTGAACATGTGTCCAGTGGACCCCAAGGATCTGTCCTCAGTTCTCGCTCCTTTGTCTCCGCTTTTACCCTTGGCACACTCTTTTTCAATAGCATAGTGTCAATCCTTCTTGCAAGGGATTTAATTCCCATTGTTTGTCCCTTGTTTTGTTGTAAATTTCTAGTACCCAGTGAACATCTCTGTCAGCACACCAGATTTGGTATGTGCAAAGTGGAATGTATTTCCTCCCTATTACACCCCTACATTCTGTATTTATGTCCATTGAACCATCAATCTCCCTGTCACCAGGGATGTTTCCTCTTACTTGAATCAAGGGGGTGGGGGTGGACTTGGAAAATTTGATCTAGAAGCAATCTCAGAGGTAGCATCTCTTAGTGGGAATCAGTCTAGCTAAAAGTAGTTGTGACTTCTGCACCTGAGTCCATCTGGATTTGAATGCTGGCTTTGTCACTTGCTAAGTGGCCTTTGGAAGGTTTATTGATTTCTTTGTGCTTAAGGTCATTACTGTGAAATAGAGAAAATGCTTTAACAGTTACTGCCAGCATCAATTAGATGATGAGTAAAATATTCTTAACAGGTCTTCTCCTATTTACTATTCAGTGAGCAATATATGATCAAAGATTTTGCTCATTTTCTTTTCACATGGGAAACCAAATGATCAAGTAGTAAAAGTAACAGAGTTAGGACTAGATGCCATCAAAACTCATCTGTTTAAATCTTTAAGGCAGTTTTTCCATAAGCTAAGGAAATTATTACAATAACGGTTTTTTAAAAGCAAGCAAGCAAACAAACCACAAACCCTGTCTGTATAGAAGTTCATTTTTAGATTCTAAGTTGCTGGGGGAAGGAACCATGTCTCTAACTTGCTGTCAAGTCAATTATTTATGCTACTCAAGACCAAGAAAACTTGGAAAATGAAAGGTACACATGCTCTCCAAACAACATTAAAATACTATCTTCAACTTTTCTTTGATTATCATTTCCTACTTGTTTAGAAGTATACACTCAATCTGTGAACAGCATACAAACTATGATGACACTTGATTTCTAAGTAAGTTTCAAAACAGCATGAATAGCTCATCTTATAAGAGATTTCTGAAGGAAAATTTGGAGGATAGATGTAGAATAAGCACACTGTGACATTTAAAAATAGTTAAATGAGATTCCACATTTTGTCTGCAATATCTTAGCGCTCATTTGGAGGTTCTAACAGAGGAGCACAGCTACTCATACACCGTTGACCCAAGACCAGTCCTCCAGCACAACTTCAGGAGGGACACACTTGAGCATTGAAGGAGGAAAGGGACCCCACATCAGCAAATCAACCCTGGCGATCAATGGGGTGACAGATGTCGCAGCCAGATCTCTGTCACATCCACCTTCAATATCTGAGAAGTCTCATGTTTGAGGAGGAGGGACTTGGTCCCTTCTTCCTAATACTGTTGTTCATATTTACTTATCTTGTTAACTTTGTTAAACCCAATGGGAAATAATTTCACTCTCACAGCTAATTTGTTTTGACATGTCTCAAGAGAGGTTTTTTTTTTTTTTTTTTTTTTTTTTTTTCTGAATTGTGCCTGCTGCTTTCTATCAAACCATGCCCCAATTGAAGGGGCATCTGTTATTGGAATGTCTTTCAAAAATAACAGTGGAGCCTGAACGTCTGGAAGCTTTACAATAAAATCTTCTATTTGGAGCCAACATTTGTGATGAGATGCTTCAGTTTATTTTGCTTTATTTCTTAAGTCTTTCCAGACTTTTAAGAAAGTCATCATGTGTGATCATGTTTCTGCAACTTAACGACATTGATTAAATCCGGCTCTTGGAGGACTGGGGAAGGGGACTCCTCACATGAGGTATGAAGTAAACAGCAAATTTTGGCTCTTTCTGAGTTCATGGGGCAGCATGCAAGTTGAATTTTAAAGCAGATATCTTCCTTCTACCTGCAATCAACTCTTTTTTTAGTATTTTATTTATTATTTTTATTTTATGTGTATGAGTGTACTGCCTGCATGTGTGTAAGTGCACCCCTGTCGTGCAGTGCTCTCGGAGATCAGAAGAAGGTGTTGAAGCCCCTGGAACTGGAGTTATAGAAGGTTGTTAGCTGCCATGTAGGGGCTGGGAATTGAACCTGGGTCCTCCACAAGAGCAGTTGTGCTCGTAACTCCATCTCTCCAGCCTCCTACAGCCAATTTTCACTGGTTTCTGTTTTGGAAGGACTTACGCTAATTTTGTCATTTGGCAAATAGTTAATGTTCTTTGGCCACCACTGAAGTGTAGCATTCTCCAATGTGGGAGATAGAGGTTGAGAAGACTCCATGTCCTCTTAGTTGCAGACTAACTGCTATACAGTATGCTAAAATGAGCTTGGCTTGGTGGTACACACCTGTGACCCCAGTAGCTGATGCACAAAATGTCAGAGTTCAAGGTCATTGGGTGATATAACGATGTCATGTCTGAAAACATAAACAAACCCAAACCCAAACAAACAAACACATAAACAAATAAAATAACAAAACAACCACAAAGAAAGGAGGCATGAATAAAATTTTGGCAAACATGAATCAGTATTTGTTCATAGGCATGAAAAAGAAATGCAAAGATACTTCAAAAGCAGAATGTGCCAACCTTTCTACCTCCAAGGGGCTAGGTTCATCAAGAGGTTTAAAGATTCAGAACCAATGGGACTGAGATCTGAAGATAATAGTAAATTGGTGGATGTGACGGCTTCTTCATGCCAAGCTGTGGGGCTGAGTGATCCTTTTAACTTGTGTCCTATCTCTGATGCCAGGCAGTGAAGGCTGCCAGGCAGTGAAGGCTCCGGGGAAAATTCAAACAAACTTTTTGAAGTGTTTGAAACCACCTCTGAAACTTATGGATTCCTGATTAGAGTTCCCAATTGCTAATTACCTCTGAAGAATTGATTTCTAATTAGGATCCATAGAAGGTTAACTGACTGCTGCTAAATTCTAGATTGGTGTTAAAGACATATCGCCTCACAGTGTTCACGGCCAAGTCCATCAGTGTTATTCCACCAGTCTCCCAAGCTTAATGTCTTAGGGTTGTTCTTCTTACTGTCAAGTGCCTTGCCTATCAACAGTTCTGACAAGTCTGAGTAATCATATCTCAGATTTGGCTTGTCCTCTTCTCTCCAGAGCTGCTGGCTCAGTTTCAGCCATTAGGTTGCCATCACAGCTTTTCCTCGCTCCATTGTAACCTCTTTCTCTTCTAATAGTTCATTCCCAAACTATTAAAAACAAGTGTGACCCTGTCACTCCCCTGCATGAAATCTGAGGGCTCCCCATGGCCTATTGAATAATAGCCAGCCTTGTTAGCAGTTTTTTTTTTTTTTTGTAGTGTTTGAGGGCTGAACCCAGCACATGCTAGGTAAGTACTCTGCCAATGAGTGACATCCCTAGTTTCTTCTTTGCTGATCTTAAGCTACTTACAAGGTACTCTATGCTCCAGCCTTCAGGAGCCTTTCACAATTTTCCAAATGCTCTGAGCTAGTTTTCCCGCAGGTCACTGGTAGATCAGTTCTTCCATGCTTTGGTGACCTGGAACACACTGTTCCTTATGTCAAGTCTCCTTGCTGCTCTGTTCAGGTCTTTTGTGTTCTCACAGACCTTTTCGAGCACATATTTAGTGATGGTAACTACTTATGTTGTATGAATTAGGGCTGTCAGACACAATACAAGATGCCTGGTGAAACTTGAATTTCAGAGAAATAATGAACTTTAAAAATATTATATGCAAGTCCCATACAATATTTGAAACTTATACATACTAAACAATTACTTATGTAAATTTCAAATTGAGCTGAGCATCCTGGTTTTTATTTTACCAAATCTGTCAAGCTTGACCATGCTAAAACTCAGCTGTCGACATGTCCGCTATACTTGACTGGGAAAGTCTCACAGATACTTCTTTTTTATCCAAGTGAGCAGCTAGACTTCAGCCCTAACACCCAGTTCCTATTGAATTCATGGTTTTTGACTAGAGAGAAGAAGAAAAATAAAAGGATGAATGCCACTGCTTTTATTTTCTCACTTGGAAAAATTAAAAATAAGAATACTGGACTATTTAATTGATATAGAGATAACATCCCCTGTGCCTAGCAATATTTTGGAAGTCAAAAACTGTTCCAAAAGAAGGGTTGAAAAAATAGGAGCAGAGTGGAGCTAAAAGTTATGTCTAGCAGACATAATAGAAGTGATGACAGTGAAATAATGTTAATTATTGTGAACACCTGTCATCCCCATTCAATCCTCAAGAGCTGAACAGTTTCACATCCCAGTTTTGGGTCATGTTAGCTAAGGCTCTGAAAGCTATTCTTCTTTTCCATAGACTGATGGGAAAGCTGACTAGATAGGAGAACTGTTCAAAGACCCACCTTATAACTGGAAAATAATGCACGAAATTGCCATGTTTCTGCATAGGATTTGGACTCAGTCCCATTTCCCTTTGTGAAGTTTGTTTTGCCTGTAAGGGACTCAGACTTCTACTTTGGTCTCAGCCATAAAAATGCCTTGACTGAAAGTTTGTTTTAAAAGCTTATGACTCTGGAACATACAGAAACGTTTGAAGAGGGGGAAGGGGATAAAGCATTCATGATTCTGATGGGATGGGGTGTTTGGTACAGTGCCCCACCTTCCTTTAGTGGAGCACATGGTGGGAGACCATTCAATAAGCTAACAATTGGGGTAACAACCCTTAAATTGACATTGTCTGGTGATGAATGGATCCAATTGGCTTTAAATGTTTTGTTCCCCACATAATTCCTATTTTAGGCAGATTGGTTACTATAGAGACTAGAGTTGCCTTCATTCTGGATGGTCAAGAGACAACATGCAGAGGTCTAAGGTCCAAGGTCCTGTGTTCAGCCTGACCCAGACTCACTGTGAACTTGTCTACAATGTACCTCGATGCTAAAATTCTTCTGTAACTAGATAGGAGTGAAAATGTCTATGCGGGAACCTTTGAGGGGATGATAATTTGTTTGTTTTGTTATTGGTGCTCAGTGAGAAGGAAGGACTAGGGATGATGGAGAGTGATTTGAACATAAAGTTAATTAAAAAAAAAAAACTTGGAAGACTATTGGTGACCTGGTAGGTAATCAGTTGGCAAATGGCAAGTGATGACCTATCGAAGTATTACCTCTGGGGCTGAGACTTGGGCAACAGTGGGTTGAAATGTGTGTGTGTGTGTGTGTGTATGTGTGTGTGTGCATACATCAAATCTTAAATTCCTAAAGGTAGTACAGAAACACTGTAATTTATAAATGATTAATTTATAAATTATTTGTCCTTATCTTTCAGAATTATTTATTAGTAGCTCTATTCATGTATTTTTATTTTTTAATCTTTTTGAATATTAGTTAATTCTTTTTTGAGACAAGGTCTCCCTGTAGGCCTGATTTCCTGGAAGTTTTTATCTAGACCAGGCTGGCCTTGATTTCACAGGGATCTGCCTGCCTTTGCCTCCTGAGTACTGAGACTAAAGGGGGTGTGGCTGTGCCACCATGCCTGGCAAAAATTAGTGCCTTTTAATTGAACAAAGTAATGGGTTTCATCTCCACCCAGGCAGATAATGTACCTTTTCGAATGTCCTTTATACTCTCTTCTTCCTTCTGCTTATCACATCCCCAAGAGCCCACCTTTTACTTTCATATATTTTTCCCCATAAATTTCACATATGATAAAAAATATGGAATACATTTTATTCCTCATTTTATTCCTTTTCTTGCATTTTGTTTTTCTTTAGGGCTCAATAAAACTTGACTGTGACTGCCAGGCTCCCAGCTAAGATGCTAACAGTGTACAGAACACCTGCATACCCATTACCAAGCTGCCACAGTTATCAATATCTTCATTCTTGTTTCATCTCCTTCACTTCTGTTCATTTTTTCTCTTCTTTTCTGGTTCATGTAACAGCAAGTCCCAACTGACATTATCAGTTTATTTATAAATCTGTATGCCTCTCTGACTCACGGACACCATTAGCACACACAACAGAATTAGTGACTGCTTAGCATTATCTAGTACCCAATCCATGCTCAATTTTCAGAGATTGCTTCAGGCATCAAAACCAATTTTGATAATTGGTTTGCCCAACCAGGAGTCAGTAATGGTCACATAGTACATCTGCTTGATGTGCCTATTAAGTGTTTTTAAATAGATAACCATTCCCTCTTCCCTCCATTTTATTTATTTGGAAACACTTCAAATGTTTCAAGAAAATCCAAATGCAATGGCCATCCACTTCCCTTCACATTTTATACAGATGCTCCATCTGTGGGTGTTAAGGGATATATCACCAGCATCACCACCATCACTACCATCAGCGTTTTACTGAACCTTTGGAGAGTTTACAAACCTGTTGCAGACATTGTGACATCTTACCTTTAACCATTTCCATGAGCTTCTCCTAAGATCAAGGACATTCAATTACAAAGTCACGATATCTATCATATGAGGAAATTTAACACTAGAATAAGAATATTATTTATTGTTCATTCTATGTTCAAATGTTCCCAGTTGTCCTAACCCATTATAACCCAGAAGCATGTGTGGAATCCCATCATGTTTAGTTCTCTTGTCTCTAAATGTTTTTCTCTCTCCTTCCTTTCTTCCCTCCCTTTTTCTCTCACTCTCTCTCTGTCTTTCTCAGTTTTGGGGATTGAATCCAGGGCCTTATGCATGCTAAGCAAGCAAGCATACTGCCACTGAGCTACATACCCTTGAATTCCCTCTAACTTAGTATAACCTAGACAGTTGTTTTTTATTTTTCATAATGTTCACATTTTTAAGTATCATTTTTGAAAATGTTATTGGGTAGCACAATCTTCAACTGGATTTGCCTGATAATTCTTATTTTCAGTTCTTAAAAGAAGGCAGAAAAATCTCAGGTTTGAGATCAGTCTGGGCTACACAGTGAGATAGTATCTCAAAAAAATAAAAATAAAAAATAAAAAAAGGACTAGCATAGTTTGTTATAACCTAAAGCCAAGTTGCCCCCTGTTAAGGCTTAGTTTTATTCCTTCTCTGACAATTTTGCATTGCCTACTGGATACTTTCACTTTCGAGATGTCTGTCCTCAGAGCAGCATTTGTCTTTATCTTTTGTATCATATACCCCCCCCCCCCCCGTGGACTAACCCTAAGGCTTATTTTCAAGGTCTTCTGCATGGTCTTAAGGCTGTATCAGGAATATTTATTCTTATTCCTGGGCTTGGTTATCATTGAAATTTTTCCTTGTTGCAATTCAGGGAACAGTAGTGCATTCCAACCCACAGTTGTGGAAAGAAGATCTGGGTTCCAAATGTTTCCATCTCTTCTTCTCATATAACTTGGCTTCTCCTACCTGGATAGCTTTCCATATTGAGGGACAAACTATACTAGCCCATTTTTTTATTTTTATTTTTATTTTCTGAGATGAGATCTCACTGTGTAGCCCAGACCGACCTCAAAATTGAGATTCTTCTGCCTGCTTTTAAGAACTGAAAAGAAGCCCATTTCCCCCACCTGCCTCTCCTCCTAGCCTGGATCCTGTCCTATTCCTTGTCTTGGCACTTCAGACATTAGGGAACCTGTTGCCCACTTCCTGTTCCTTTGCATCCAGACCAACCCAGTTCTTTTTTGGGTCCCCAGGAGCCCTCTGGGCATGGCCCCACCCTCACCTCCCTCTGCTTCCCTGGTTTGCACAAACCGCCAGCCTCTTTCTTGGACGCAGGGGCTGATCTTTCTTCCTGTCCTATTCCTTGTCTTGGCACTTCAGACATTAGGGAACCTGTTGCCCACTTCCTGTTCCTTTGCATCCAGACCAACCCAGTTCTTTTTTGGGTCCCCAGGAGCCCTCTGGGCATGGCCCCACCCTCACCTCCCTCTGCTTCCCTGGTTTGCACAAACCGCCAGCCTCTTTCTTGGACGCAGGGGCTGATCTTTCTTCTTCCTGATCCTTTGCACCCAGACCAACCCAGTTCCTCAGTGCAGTCCCCAGGAGCCCTTGGGGCCTCTTCCCGCCCCCATCTCCCTTTGCATCTCTGGGTGGCATGGCCACCAGCTGCCCTAGACCAGCATCTTTCCTGGGCCCAGCTTCCAGGCCAGTCCAACTCCTAAATTCCTGAGGCCAAAATCTTTCCTGGAGGGATCCAGACCTTAGGAGAAAGCCTGAGAGCATCTGATC
>NW_008344185.1:1116535-1117918 GCF_000622305.1 Nannospalax galili | reverse complement strand
AAATCTTCCATGACATAAATAGGCTGAAGGAATTCATGTCCACAAAACCAGCCCTTCAGAGAGTTCTGGAAGCAATACAAAGAGCTGAAGAAAGGAATGACTATACCCAAGGGATTGTGGAAAGAATTCCAATGAAGGTATAACTGTGGAAAAGTACAGTTATATCAAGAATGTAAACAGATAAAAATGACAGGATTCAATGCGCATCTTTCATTAATAACTTTAAATATTAACAGACTGAACTCCCAGTCAAAAGACACAGACTAGGTGAATGGATAAAGAAACAAAACCCATCTTTTTGTTGCCTGCAAGAAACTCATCTCACTTTTAAGGACAGACACTGTCTTAAAGTGAAAGGATGGGAAAAAATATATCAAGCAAATGGCACTAAGAAAAAACCAGGCACTGCAATTCTAATATCTGACAAAATAGACTTTAAACTAAAACTAATCAGAAGAGATAAAGAGGGCCACTTCATTCTGATCAAAGGAACAATAAATCAAAAAGATATAATCATGAACATATATTCACCAAAATCTGGTGCATCCAACTTCATAAAAACAATACTACAGGACTTTAAGACCCAGATTAATCCCAACTCATTAATAGTAGGGGACTTCAATACCCCACTGTCTCCATTAGATAGGCCAACAGGGCAGAGAGTTAACAGAGAGACATCTGAGTTAAACAATACCATATATCAAATGGACTTAACAGACATCTACCAAGTATTCCACCCAAGCACCAAAGGACATACTTTCTACTCAGTACCTCATGGAACCTTCTCCAAAATCAACCATATACTGAGGCACAAAACAAACCTCAACAAATGCAAAAAGACTGAAATAATTCCATGCATTCTAACAGACCACCATGCAATAAAGCTTACAATCAACACTGGAAGAAGCCCTAATCACCACATGAACACATGGAGATTAAACAACACACTCCTGAATGATGAATGGGTCAAAAGAGAAATTAAGAAAGAAATAAAAGTATTCCTGTAATTAAATGAAAAGGACAATACAATAGAACAAAACCTCTGGGACACACTGAAAGCAATCCTTAGAGGGAAGTTCACAGCTCTAAGTGTCTACGTCAAAAAATCAGAAAGAACACAAATAAATCACTTAACATTGCAACTCAAGACACTTGAAAAGCAACAACAAATGAAGCCCAGACACAGCAGAGAATATGAAATAACAAAAATCAGGACAGAAATTAATGAAATTGAAACAAATAAAACAATACAAAGAATCAACAAATCCAAGAGCTGGTTATTTGAAAAGATAAACAAGATTGACAGCCCACTAGCCCAGTTAACCAAAAGAAAGAAAGAGCACCTCCAAATCAACAAAATCAGAGATGAAAGGGGAAACATCA
>NW_008344185.1:1115558-1116323 GCF_000622305.1 Nannospalax galili | reverse complement strand
TTTACAGCAGAATTCTATCAGACATTTAAAGAAGATCTATATCCAATACTACTTAATGTATTCAAAAAGATAGAAACGGAGGGAGATCTTCCAAATTCCTTCTATGAAGCCAGCATCTCTCTAATACCAAAGAAAGGTAAAGATACAACCATAAAAGAAAACTATAGACTCCTATCCGTAATGAATGTAGATGCAAAAATTCTCCACAAGAGACTTGCAAACTGCATACAGACACACATCAAAAAGATCATCCACCATGATCAAGTTGGCTTTATCCCAGATATGCAGGGATGGTTCAATATATGAAGTCAGTAAATGTCATAAATCATATAAATGGTCTCAAAGACAAGAACCACACGGTCATCTCAATAGATGCAGAGAAGGTCTTTGACAAAATAGAACATGCATTTATGTTCAAAGTCCTAGAGGGAATTAGATTGGAGGGAGCATACCTCAACATAATTAAAGCCATATATAATAAACCCACAGCCAACATCATTCTAAATGGAGAAAAGCTGGAAGCATTCCCATTGAAATCAGGAACCAGACAAGGCTGTCTGCTATCTCCACTTCTCTTTAACATAGTGCTTGAAAGTCTTGCTAGAACAATAAGACAAGAGCAGGAAACTAAAGGAGTAATAATTGGAAAAGAAAAGATCGAATTATCCCTTTTTGCAGATGATATGATATATCTAAGAGATGCCAAAAATTCCACCAGAAAACTCCTAGAAATTATTAACATGTTCAGTAAAGTGGCAGGTTACA
>NW_008344185.1:1112544-1114279 GCF_000622305.1 Nannospalax galili | reverse complement strand
GAAACAACCTAGGTGTCCCTCAATTGATGACTGGATAATGAAAATGTGGTTCATTTATACGATGGAGTTTTACTCAGCAGTAAAGAAAGATGAAATCATGAAATTTGCAGGTAAATGGATGGAACTAGAAACTGTTACACTAAGCGAAGTAACAGAAAAAAAAATCAACATATGTTCTCCCTCATATGTGGATCTGAGAACCAAACCCTGATAAGTGAGTATGTATCCAGACATAACTAGAGGAACCAGGATAATGGTAAGGAAACAGGGAAGTAAAGAAAAAGAACCTGAAAGAGAAGAACAGTAGGAAACAGGCCTTAATAAGGGAGATATGGATAAGAATTGGGTTAGTTTAAGGGAGTGGGGAGGGAAGGATATACATGGAACCTAGGGGATAAAGGGAAAGAAGGAGATCAAGAGAGATAAGACTGTAGGAGAAGGGTATTATTAAGGGAGATGGGGAAATGGGGCCACCTTAAGTGGGAAACCCATGATGGAGGGGTGAGACAATGTGAAAGATAAATAATGCCTAGCTAGTTTTAAAAACCAGAGGGAACCATATTACTCCAACAACCTACTGACAAATTATACATAGCAGATCAAGAAATATATGTCTAGTTAAGGTTTATCTGAGAACAATTGGTGTTTGCCCAAGATTTATCTACATGACACACAGTAATTAAAAGTACCAGACTGGTGGAACTAAACTTCTTGGATGTTTAACAGACATAACTTTGAGGCCTATAGTAATTTGGTAAGAGGGGCATAAAGGACAGTTTTTGCTCCTTGCCCTCCTAGGTCAACTAGTTCCAGGGGACTATGAGCATCTCTCAAAATGTCCTGTAATCGTGGTGGGTCACCCATCCTCTTGATCAAAGAGGCTGAGGAGACCCCACAAGATGGACTTGAACCAGTTTCCAGTCTACAAAGAGGAGGGTCAACACAGAGGAATAATTTCCTCCATGCTTCCAAGCTAAGCCAGCCACAGTCAAGCAGGACCTTTGACTTCACATAGACGGAACTGGTAGAAGAAAGGAACCAGGGGCTCCTCCCAAGCCCATATGACCCCTGAGGAACGGATCCTCAAATGACCTTAAGAGTAAAAAGAAATTGATTTATCTGGGCCAACTGTTTTATCTGGGCCAATTGATTTATCTGCACCAATTGATTTATCTGGGCCAAATCAAAAATAAATTGATTTATGTGGGCCTTAAACACCCAAAAGGAAAGTATAACCAAGGATTAAAGGGATAAATATAATTTTTTTAAGTTCATATGTATAGCTAAATGCTACATAACAAGCAATAATGCCAGATAGGAGATACTTTCTTTTGAGTTGTTGGCCAGGGTGGCCCAAGGGACTCCCAGATAGTAACCCAGCATAGAACTGGGAAAATGAACAGCAGACCCCAATCTTATCTAAAGGAATATTGACAACTGATTGCTGCTAGATGAGGAACAGCTGACCTTCCTAAATCAAAGCCCTCTAGAGAGGCTGACTAGATTCACCAGTTGGAAAGTAGTGGGGAATTGCTGGGGTGCTGACAACACAGCAGACAGTAGCAGGGATTTAAGGGCTCTAGTGGGGGGGGGAGGCTATGGGAGGGTGCCATCTGGGAAGTGGGTGTATAGTTGAATAAAATGGTTTGGGATGTTATGTGTGATACACACACACACAAATCAACAAAATTTAAAAAATGTATTATATTTTAGGAGGAAGCATGGAAATTGACGT
>NW_008344185.1:1111741-1112335 GCF_000622305.1 Nannospalax galili | reverse complement strand
ATATTTTAGAATGAAATGGAGATCTTTTTTGAAGGTTAAAAACTCATTCAATTTTATGTCTTACAGGGCTTATACTGAGTTCAATATTGTTCAATATTAACTGCATTAATTCAATAGTGAACCTAAAAATTTTATAGCCACTTTTGAAAGAGCTATATCTTTGCTCTGGAAACTTATTGAGCATATTAAAGCTGTAATGATATGCCTCTTCTAAAAAAATATAAAAAGGTAGGAAACGGCATATTTTAAAATGATATGGAGATCTTCTTTAAAGGGTAAAACTCATTCAATTTTATATCTTACAGGGTTTATGCTGAGTTCAATATTGTATAACTTTATTGATTCAACTATGAACCTAAAAATTTACAGCCACTTTTGAAAGAGATGTATCCTTGCTTTGGAGTGTGTTACTGAATATGTTAAAGCTGTAATTAAATGCTGCTTCTAATCACTAAATAAATAAATAATAAGAGAGAAAAAAGAAAAAAAGAAAATAATTTCAAATGAAAAATGAATATTAAAATATTTTTTTAAAAGTCATGGAGTTGAGAGGGGGTATGGGGAGGATCTTGGAGGAAATGGAGTCGGGGAGTA
>NW_008344185.1:1071887-1111621 GCF_000622305.1 Nannospalax galili | reverse complement strand
ATTCAACTGTAAACCTAAAAATGTACAGCCAATTTTGTAAGAGATGCATCTTAGCTCTGGAAATTGTTATTGAACATGTCAATGCTGATATAATGAAATGCTTCTTCTAATTATGTGGTTATTAAATAAATAATTTAAAAAAAAGAACCGAAAAGAAGAATAATCAGGTAAATCCAGTTGAGGATCATGCTACCCAATAACATTTTCTAGGCCCAGTTAGAGGAGTGCAGATGATGCCTCAGGCTTAGCTCCTGCTACAAGTTCATTAGTTTCTGGTCCACACAGATGTGCTTCATCCGACGGGCCTTTTAGTGGAGGATATGGAGAGAAAGATGATGGAGAAAGGAAACATGCCCTCTGTTTAAAACAGCAGTGAATGGGGTTGAGTCACTGGATGACCCCCTGCCCATCTGCTCTATCTCAAATGTCATCTTATTCTATGCTCTGATAAGCAACTATGCAGGAAGGGCTAGGTTCCCCCAAAGGAAAACTGGTAGGTAGTCATGAGACCTAGAGGAAAATAAGGGTTTTATAGAGGAAACGAAAAAGAACTATAAGTACAGGACAGTGGTGACCTGCTACCCCTTAGGACCTGGCTGGTACAAAATATGCTTCATTATAATGATGATCATGGCTGTCATATAGTGAGCATTCTGGTTAAACTGCCCATCACAGTATAAAGTAAACATTATAGTCACCATTTAAAAGTTGACAGGTGTTGTTTTGAGACAGTATTTTTCCTATAGCCCAGATTGACCTCAAACTTGAGATCCTCCTGCTTCTGCCTCCCAAGTGCTGGGATTACAGTTGTGTGCCACCATGCCCATCTTAAAAAAAGTGAGAGTTCTAAAGCTCAGAGACATGAAGGGGCTTGCACAGCCATTCAAATGGCCATTGGTGACCTAGGATTTGAGCTCAGCTCTCTTCAACTTAAAACACACGCTTAGAAATACCTCTGTCCCCTACAGCTTCTTTTAGTGTCTTGGACTGCTTACTTCATACATGCCACAATGTGCGTTTCCTTTCATCTCTGTACCTGCGCCTTCCACCATCTTCAGCTTCATTCTACTTTAGGAGGTTTTGGAGTCAAAAGGCTTTTTAATGGTGCTGAACACTCATTTCACCTACAATTATTGACATAGATAAATACAAAGAAACGCTTATCTCCATAGAAAATTGGATGGTGTGTGTGTGTGTGTGTGTGTGTGTGTGTGTGTGTGTGTACTCTGAGTAGTGTGTAACACATGGTAAGCTTCAGTATATGGTATGAAGTTGTGTATGCAAGGATTGTATAGATGCAGTATAGGTACGTATCTGCTATCAGTGAATCTAGACAGTAGGATGCAGAGGAGAAATGGGAGACTTGGCAGTCATGGTTTTTAGCATTAATGCTCTTGCTTAGCATCATTTTGAGAGTTGGGTCCTCAGAATAGCCTCTGGGAGCTTGAGGGTAACACCTCCACAGTATCAGAAGTTGGGATTAAACTGGTAGGTAACGGACAGAGGAGGATACTTTTAAGTACATGGGGCCAGCAGAAAGGTCAGGACAGCCTCAGTCTCCATCTTGGTCCAGTGACTCACAGATCAGCAGAGCCCCAATTCTTAGCTTGTGGGAGGAAGAAGCCTGAAGCTGGGCCAGAGACTGAACTACTCACAGACTGAAAGGGAGTCTTAGAGCTTGGAGCCTGGAAAGTCTGCTTGGATACAGACTTTATCACCAATTAGGGAAGGGATCTCTAGGGCTCTCATTCATCTTGGGCCTGAGTTATTCATCTTCTCTCTAATCTCTATAGCTAAAGGATTAAACACACCGTGTTTTAGCTCTTTATAGCATTTTGGGGCTCCAGTCCCCCCCTCCCAAAGAACATCATCTATATGTTCTGGCTGGAGACACTTAGATAATTTGAAGTTTGCAGCAAAAGTAGCAGGATAGAGTGTGTCCACTTCCCAAAGCTTTTTCCAAATGCAGTGTCACATATGCCAGAAAGGAGACTCTGGACTCAGGACTATTTCGATGCCTGGTTTTACATTTACAAGCTGTGTGACAAGACTCAGCCTCTCTGAGTCTCATCAGCCTCATCCATAAAATGTAAAAAATAATGCCTCCCTGCCAGACTGGTGAGGGTGAAATGACATAATGTAGACTGAAATGTGTATGTCCACCCTGAGCAGATACTGAGGTTGGTTTCCTTTATCTCTCTGCCGGCTCAGACTCATCCTTTAACGATAGTTCATAAGAGCACATTAGAAAAGGCTTCATCGCCTTTTATTTCTTCTGACAAGGCTGTGAAAATCTAGCATCTCTGGAATCTAGATAATTATCCCTTCTTGATAATAATGTTTACAGGAAATAAGCCAAGGAATGGAACATGCTTATCCTATCCAAACTCTTGATGCATCTCAGAAATGGGGACAGTCTTCCCAGGAATAACAGTCTAAGGAAGACCAGCAATGCCAGTGGAGGTCGAGTGATGTCTCTGCCAGGCAGAACCAAGAGGCACAAGTTAAAAGCATAGGACATGTTTCCCAGACATCTCTTTCTCTTGGGAGTTCATAATGTGGATACTTGTCTCAAGGATCTGAAAGCTTAATTGCTGGAGGCAACTCCAAAGGAACTCAGTCAATGGAAGCAGAAACAAATTAGTAGACAAGCTGGCCCAAATGGGATGCTATCCACCAGAGCTCTGTAATTGCCTGAGTTGGAGTCAAATCAGACAAGATACTCAATGAGATAGTGGAAGGCCTTTATATCTGGAGTGCAGGAAAATGAGTAGACAATTAAGGAAGGCAAATAAATTGCTGCCATTTTTTAACGTAGCCCTTGAGCTAATTTTTTTTCTAAAGTTCTATGTTTTTCTCAATAAGGCAATAATATTTTTATGAGAGACTGGCCAGTGGGGCAGAAGTGAAGAAGTGAGGTAAGGTAGAATGTGTTCTGAGCTAGAGATGGGCATTTGTTTGATGGTGTGGGCTTAGAACCTTGTGTTCTGAGAAATGAGCTAACTTCTGCTTTTCCCCTCCATTGTGAGTACCCAGTAAGCTGGCTTGAAGGGGCTTCCAAAGGAGGGGCACGAAGATGTTCATTCTCTAAAAGACAGAGCTGTAGAAGTGTAGAACTCTTAGAAGGTGACCCCTGAACAAGACCTTCACCTGAATATATGAATATTGGTGTGAAAGCTCAGAACTCGGAGATCAGTGAATCCACTGGAATCCCAAATCTCTAATAACAAATCATGTGAGTTTGAAGGGTCAAGATTCTTAGTTTCTCTGCTCTATAAAATGTGGAAATAATCTTTATTTCATGTGATCACTTTGAGGTGTAAATGAGTTAATACTTATATTGAACACTTGGTTTCATTCAATGAACTGGACCCATTCCTTCCGAACATCTCCCCTATGGCTCTGTCTCTCTGTTAACATATCCAGTCACACTTCTGACAAGCCCCCACTGGACATTCTGTCCTCCATAACTTTTCTGAATTCACAGTAAGCATCCACTTCTAACTCATCTGACAAACAGTGTCAGGTGTTTGGCTGCAGCTGACTCAAACTGTAGCCTGTGTGAAGCTGGACCTGGGCATTCTGATGCCTTCCTCACATGTATGAACTGATTTCTTCCTATGGCAGGTAGTATTTGGGGCCTACTCAGTGTCCTTCATCCCACGTGCCACTCTTGGATTTTGTAGTAGGTGGATTTGCCTTGTGATTGGCAAGGTCCCACCCCTAACCTCAGGAGAATGAGTCATGGTACTTTAAGTCCTGGAAAACTTACTTTGCCAATGATTGGTTTAAGTGAAGGCACATGATCCACTTCTAACCAATCAGATGCAAAGAGAACTATGCCTGAAACTGCTGCTCTGTATATTACTTTCTTCATAAAGCTCACAGGTGGGGCTTACATAGTATATTCTTTTCCTCCCATTTCCCCCTCTCTCCCTCTCTTCTTCTTCCTTTCCTTTTTAATTTTTTTTTTTTTTTTTTCTCGAGAGAGGCTCTCACTCTGTATGTAGCCCAAACTTGTCTTGAACTCATGAGTCTCATGCCTCTGCCTCCTAGGTGCTGGAATTGCAGGTGCACCACCACGGGGCTTGCCTTTCAGTTTCAAAGTTGAAGTGATTCCTGAAGCTGCAGCAACTATTTGGGGGCCTTGGGGCAAAAAGCCCCAGTCTAGAAAGCCAATAACCAAAGATGGAAAATGAGCCTGGATTTTTGCTATGATGGAGCCTCAAACTGCTGAATTTCTTATTGAGATGAATAGATATATTTATTGATGAAACTATTATTAGTTAGATTTTTAGTTACTTGCAGCCAAAAGCATTCCTATCTGATAGTCCTTCCTTTTGGACAACATTCATTTCCAAAGTAACATGCTGCAACCATCTTTACAGCCCAGTTGTTACCCTTGTGTCCAGCTGGTGGCCATGAGGTCCCTTCTACAATATTGCTGGAGATCCTTATGTTAGAAGATTATCTCCTCAAGGGATAGTTGCTTTTGAGATAGTCTCTATGCAGCCCCACCTGGTTTGGAACTTGATTAAAGGCATGCCCCTCCTTATCTGCGGGAGTATTTGCATTTTAACAGACCAGAAACATTTCCTAGAGACAAAGATATAAAACCATGCTGGTGGAATGATGGGTCCTCTAGTTAATACTTTGCAGTGGGCCAGAGCCTTGATTTCTGCTCCCTCAATCCCAGCATGGGAGTGACCACCTGATCTATCCATACCTTCCCCTAAGCCCGCTACTCAAACTGGGGCTCAGTAGCATTCTGGCAATATGAATTCTACTTTTGAAAATGTCAAGTGTTCTGTTCCAGTTTAGATCTTCTGAATCAGGTGGTACACTTGGAAAAAAAAAATCTCTAAGTGATCCTAATACAGATTAAGACTGACAAGCATCAGTCTTCAGAGGTTTCAGAATTGCTAGAGTTAGAAAGAGCTCAGTTTTCCAGTACCAGGTCAAGGGCAAGGCACAATGTCATGAGAAGTTCTCTTTTGTCTTTCTACCTGGCTATGGCGATCTGGGGCAAAGCAGATCTGTTGAATAAACAAACATAATTCTTTCGGAGTCATTTGAACTGAGAAAGCAGAAGCACCCAGTACGATCGCTTGTTCCAAGATTCTATTTTCTCTCTGAAAAAGATAAGAGGTAGGCAGAAAGCAAGAGGCTGAACAGAAATGGAGATGACAGTGCTGTGGTGTAGGGAAGGGCCCACCAAGCCAGGCTCAGCCACATATCACAGGCCTTTCTGTAAGTCTTTCTGGGAAGCTCTGCCTACTTCTTAAAGACTCAAAAGTGCATTATTGGCAGAGCCTAGAGATCAGGCAGTATGGGTTATCCACGCCAGTGAAAATAAATATGTTTTTATGAGATTTGAAAATGCCAAAGCATTAATTTATGCGAAATATACTGCTATTACATAGACAAGAAAACTTTCTTTTTTCTGTTCCAGAGAACTTTTTCTCAATAAAAGCTTCATGGGAACACAAGCTGTAATCAGAAGTTGTCTCATTCAACTATACTATCAGGAGACATCTCTGACTTGGAGACCAGAATATAATTTCTCTCTTTCTCCCCCCCCCCTTCCCTGCGCTTATGAATGTCAGCTGTCATTCCTCAGGACATTGTCTACCTTGTTTTGTTTATTTAGTTTTGGTTTTGGAAACAGGGTCTCTCATAGGCCTGGTGCTCACTGATTCATCTAGGTTGGCTGCCTGTCTCTGCCTCCCCAGCACTGAGATTTCAAATGCATGCCACCGTGGCTGACTTTTTAAAACTCTGATTCTAGGGATCAAACTCAGATCCTCATGTTTACCAAATGAACTGTGTCCCCAGACCTCATCTCAGGAATCACTATCACTTTTTTTTTTTTTTAAGATTTATTAATTGGTGTGTGTGTGTGTGTGTGTGTGTGTGTGTGTGTGTGTGTGGTGTGTTGCTGAGGGCCAAATCTAGAGCCTTACACATGCTGGTCAAGTGCTCTACCAGTGAACTGCACCAGTAAGTTGCAACCCCCAGCCTCATTTCCAAGTTGTTATTAGACACGCCAAGCTCATTCTCTATTACAGCATGGGCAGCAAGGTATAGAGTCATATCTGCTTACTGCTGTTGATGATGGGATCATAAAACTTTCTGGGAAACTCTGTTTTGGAGTCAGTTTATCAGATTGCTAGAGCTGGTGTAGCAAAGCAATATAAAGTATATGATGCAAACAACAGAATTTTATTATCTCATGGTTCTGGGGGCTAGAGGTGAAGAGCAAGGTGTTGCAGGTTGAGTTTCTCCTCAGACCTCCTGTAGAGGTCTCTTCGCCCAGCTTGTTGATAGTTGCTTTCTTGTGTCTTTATGTGCATCTGTGTCCTAATATCTTCTTTTAAATTTTTTTAAAATTATTATTTTTATTTTGTATTTCCTGCATGTGTATAAGTGCACCTGTGCCATGCAATGCCTACAGAGGTCAGAAGAGGATGTCGGAGTTATGGCTTGTTGTTAGCCGCCATGTGGGTGCTGGAAATTGAACCTGGGTCCTCTGCAAGAGTAGTCAGTAGTCAGTGCTCTTAACCACTGAGCCATCTCTCCAGCCCCCAATATTATCTTATAAGGATACAAATCATATCAAATTTAGATCCACTGAAACCACTGAAATGACTCCATTTCAACTTAATGCCCCCCCCTCCTTTGGCCTTTTTGAGACAGGGTCTTCTTATAGCCCCAGCTATCCTGGAACTCACTAAGTAGACCAGGCTGCCACCACA
The DNA here is from genome assembly GCF_000622305.1 of Nannospalax galili. Taxonomy (NCBI): domain Eukaryota; kingdom Metazoa; phylum Chordata; class Mammalia; order Rodentia; family Spalacidae; genus Nannospalax; species Nannospalax galili. The sequence continues at coordinate 1,104,866 of NW_008344185.1, read as the reverse complement.
CCGGGCAACTTAATGCCCTTTTAAAGGCTCAATGCCCAAATCCAGTCATGTTCTGAGGTACTGGGGATTGGGACTTCAGCATATGAACTTTGAGGGGACTTCAAGTTAGTTCACAGCAATATCCAATAACAGGATGAGTCTGTGACTGGTCAGCCCTTCAGGGCAAAAATGATGTAGCAAATTACTGCTTTTAATTACATTAATACCTTGCAGGTCTTTCAGAAGGTCTTTTGTCTTATACTGTCCTTAGACTAAGGAGGTAGATCCTAAAGATGTGATGCCCAATGTAGTCAGCTTGCATTTCCTGTGGCACACAGTGATATCTGAAAGTGAGGCATATGTGAACTTCATCAGAAACAAATGACTCTGCTTATATACTCTTACATATGAAATCAATATAAAAACACTGATGTTGCTGCTAAAGAGATGGCTTAGCAGTTAAGAACACAAACTGCTCTTGTAGAGGACCCTAGTTTGGGTCTCAGCACCTATGTTAGGCAGCTCGCAACCACCTGTAACTCCAGTTCCGGGGTATCTAATGCTTCTGGTTTCTGTGGGCACCTGTACTCATGTGCGTGCACACACACACACACACACACACATACACACACACATACACACACACACATACACACACACACATACACACACACACATACACACACACACAATTAGCAATAATATAAACAAATCTTTAAAAAGAGCACTGATATCTTTTTTTGTGGCAGGAAACATCCTCATGGGAAAGAGTCTATTTACAGTCCTGTAAGTTGGTGGCCTGCTTCTGATGACTCTCTGCTTGAGTCCTGGGGCTACCACCCAGAATATTCCTAGGTTGCACCTCCAGCACTGATGTAGCTGTCTGTTGAGATGCCTCCTGCCTATTCCTGGGCCAACAGCAACTTCCCGATTTTGCTTTCCTGCTCCAAGAATGGCAGCCATACCTACCTCTTATGTCTACAAAGCTGGTGACAGAATCACAGCGTGTTGAACCTCTCCTACCACAGTTGTTCCACCCTACCTGTACAACCTGCTTTCTAGCAGAAGCAGCAGCAGGGGGATAACTTAACTTCTGCTTTAACTTGTCCACATCTTGCCCCTTTGCATCAAAGTAGTAGAAATAAATTTGCATCTAGAACCCTTGATACCAAGAGTCTAGGAAATGTCTTCTTCAGTTCTCTAGGCTCAGCAGTACAGGAACACACAGAAAGAGGAATGCCAGTCCAGCATCATCAGCTGTTATACCTTCGGTCTTACAGGTTTCAACAAGTAGAATAAGTTAGCCAAAGACCACTGGAAACATTGAAAAAAGCTGATTTCCTACCTTGTTTTGTAAATATAGTAAAATCCTGGAACACAGTGATGCTCATTTATTTATATGTTGGCTGTATTTTTCTCTTATGCTCCAATGCAGAACTGAGTAATCATGAAAGAAACCATGTAACCTCCAAAGCTGAAAATACTATGGACTCTTTATGGAAAATGTTTTCTGACCCCTGAACCAAACCCTGCAGTGTCCAGCCTCCCTTGTGGCTATGTGAGATCATGTGGCTGGTTGTGGTCCAAGGAGATATGAGTGAGAGTGATGTACATACTCTTATGTCTTGTCCTTAAACATTTTTCCATCTTTCTTTCTGCTTCCTGAAGGTGTGGCAAACTTTTTCAGTAAAGGTGGATAGTAAATATTGTGGACCATATTTTAATGGTCATGGAAGTCTCTGCTGTAGTTATTCTCTGTCCTTATAGCATAAAGGAAGCTTGTGACAAGACAGAAAAAAAGTGAGCATGACTGTGTTCCAACAAAACTTTATTTAAAAGACAAATATCCCCTGTGGGCTGTGGTCTACTGATCTTCTACCCTAAGAAAAGACGAAGGAACATAAGGAAGGAACTTGGGTTCCTGAATGACCACATAAGTAAAAACTACCCACTAACACAGAGTGCTTGCCTAAAAATTGTTTTATAAACAAGGAACAGATAAATCTGACTTATTTAAGTCACCATGTAGTTATGGTTACCATAGCTTGGATTTGCATGGTACTTGAAAGATACAAAAAAATAGGGAGCTATTTGAAAATATTTGCTCAATTCCTTGATTCTGATATGTACTATTGAATGTTCCCTGGATACCTATTGTGAGCTGAATGTAACAGAGAATAAAAAGTTGAGAAAGGCATGTCCCCTCCCTACGAAAGGTCAATTGGTATATTAGGACTCTTCAGTGGGTGATAATCAGGCACAAGGTCAGCCATTAGCAATTCAAATGTAAATTTTAAAGTTTTTGAATGATATGTTCTATAGGGGGTTCTCAAGACTGATGAGTTTGATGATGTGCTAGAAGGACCCAGGAAACAAAACACTAATTGTAGTAATGCTTGATTACAGTAAAAAGATAGTGGCTTGCCAGAGGGCTCGGTCACTAAAGTCTTTGCCTTATCAGCATGAGAACCTGAGTTCAGTCTCCCAGAACCCCCATAAAAAGCCTGGCATGGTGGTGTTTGCCTGTAATCCCAGGGATAGGCAGCAGAGTACTAACCTAGGGCTCCAGGTTCAAGAAGAAACACTGTATCAAAAAAAAAAAAAGTGGCAAGTGCTTATGGAAGACATCCCAAAGTTGACCTATGGTCTCTACCTCTCCCCTCTAAATAAATAAATAAATAGATAGATTAAAAAAAAACAGTAAATAAGTTAATTAAGTGAAAAGATATGGGTTTAAATCTGCAAAGGGAAAAAAGGCACATAGTGGCAAAGTCCAGAAGCCAGGTCAAAGTTCTCAGTTGTTTCCCCGCAAAGGAATCACATAGGGACACATTTCACCCCCTCAGCAATGAAGCCTAATGACACATGAAAAGTGCTCTTAGCCAGGCAAGTTCCCCAGCTTTGGTGTCCAAGGTTTTTATTAGAGATCTGTTACAGGGAGATTCAGAACCATTGTGATTGACCTCATTCACTCAGTCTCCAGCGCCCTAGAGCAAAACCAGACATTTGCCATAAATCATAGTCTTAGCATAAACTTATCTGGTTCTATGGTAAGGTCTAAGGCCCCAAGGCATACAAAACACTGATGATGCAGGATATTCGAAAGGGTCAGAGGTTATTTTCCAGGACAAGGGCCAGTCCTGAAGCCAAGCCTTTCTTTGAAATGCAGGGGTTTGAGCAACCTAGGGCTACTGGGTTAACCCTTTCTTTCACTTTTTACAAATAAGAGTAGATTTAGGGTTTTCGTCCTCTTGCCTTTTGATATGCTTTCTTGCTTAAGATAGAAGGGGATTAAGCTACAGCTTTATTTTTTAAAATATTTTATTTTTACTATTTTTATTTTATTTTATGTGTATGAGTGTATTGCCTGCATATATGTAAGTGCACCCATGTCGTGTAGTGCCCGTGGAGGTCAGAAGAGGGCGTCAGAACTCCTGGAACTGGAGTTATGGACAGTTGTCAGTCACCATGTGGATACTGGTCTTCTGAAGAGCAGTCAGTGCTTTTAACTGTTGAGCCATCTCTCCAGCCCTAAGCTATAGCTTTTTATGGGGACACTGGCACCAGACTGTATACAGTATGTGACTGTCATCTCTTAAGAGGGTGAAAAAAGTTGGTAACTTCCCACACCCTGGCTCTAGTAAAATTATATATGGGAGTCATATTGTGGTGAGATTTTAGTATGGGCTTAAGATTTCCTATTAAAATTAAAATCAGCATGCAATACGAACCCTTGCTTGAACTTCGAAAGCTTTTTTTTTTTTTTTTTTTTTTTCGCCATGGAATATTTTTTAATCTGGTAGAGGGGACTTTTTCTGTATTAATTTAATGGACTGAAGTTTGAAGTAGGACCACCAGTAACAAAGCTATCATGAGACAGAAAAACAGCAGGAGCCTGAGCTATGATTGTGGATGTAGATCCGAGAGAGATGAGAAATAATTCAGACACAGAATCTGAATTTGGTAGTGGCACATCAAAGGGGCTGGAGTCACAGCCTGTACCAAGGTGTGAAGTACAAGCTAGGGTAATTGTACTGCTACTATAAGAATCAGTAAAAATTAAACTGAGGCACCAGAACTTATTAGGAAGGGGGTTATTACAATAAGGAGACCAGAAGTAATCTATTAGGTTTGGAAATGGCTGAGTGTAAGATACCAATAAAATGTCTAAATGATGATTGAGCCTTAAAACAGTGGGTCTGGGGCTGGGAAGACAGCTCAGTGGGTAAAGTGCTTGCTACACAAGCATCAGGCAGGACCTGAGTACCCATGTAAAAAGATGAGTATAGAGAAACATCCTTGTAATCCAAGTGCTGGGAGGTGGTCACAGGGAAATCTCACTGGGCCTTGATCTAGCCAATCAGTGAACTCCAAGTTCAGTGAGCTATCCTGTCACAAAAACAAGATGGAGAGTAATAAGGAAAGACACTAGATAGTAACCTCTGTTCTTCACAAGCACACACACACACACAAGCACACACACACACACACACACACACACACACACACACGCACACACACAACAGACAAACACATACACATCTAGTCTGTAATTTAGGATTACCATTCTGAGAATCCTTGGCATCAAGGTTCTGTGGAAATAAGTAACATTATCAAGAACGAGAATATAGAGGTAGAAGAGGCAGGCTTAAAGAAGTTGAAAAGCACTAGAACCTAAGTGATAATCATGGAGGAGACACCAGAGAAAGTTAAAGAGATTAGCAGGAAGAACCAGGTTAGATGCCCAGGGAGGAAAGGAATTCCCCAGTATAACATGCTCTTGGAGGGCAGAGCAGGATGTCAGCAAAGTTAGATAACACTTTTTGCATTGAAAGGGGGCAATGGCAAAATTTCAGGGACCAGGGAATGAGTGAGGACTCAGAAAGTACAGGAGAAACTCTCCAATCTGGGGGAGAAGCAGAAACTCTGTGGGTGTGAGTGGCTGGCTGGGAGGGACATGGGTCTGCCACAGGGCTAGTACAAGGAAAGAAATATGCTGAGAAGGTACCTCAAATTCTCAAAACAAACTTAGAAAGGCAAGACTTCCTAAGCTCCAAATATCTTTTCTTCCATATGAAATAGGGACAGCTTCCTTATAAACCCTCCTTCAATACTGGGGACACTGAATGAATGCCCCTCAGAGACAACAGGAAGAATTAATCCCTATCAGACCACTCCACTCATCAAGGAATTTGGCAGGTCTGTGGCTGCTGGGTTCCAGTCCAGGATCTCCCCTCTTCAGATTAAGAAGCTGTTACAACTCTCTGTTTATTTTAGAAAAGATTAATGATTCCCCCTTCTCATTTCTCAGGGACAGACTTTAGTCTGTCTAGAGTGAGTCATTAAATATATCTGCTCCATGGCTCTGGCTACAGAATTTCAGATTTAAAATCATTTGATTTTGACAAAAAGCAGATGTAGCGTTCCTTTTTATTTTGAATCCACAGTTACATGTGGATAGAGGGAGATATAGTTGAGTGGTGAGGGTTCCACGATAATCAAGTACAGCCCTCCACCCTAATATGTAGTCTTTCTAAGAGCCTCCAGCTGGCTACCTTCTCCAAGCTATCTCTCGATGATTTAACGTTAAGTCAGTTAACTCAGTTCAACCAATTCTCACTAGCTACTCCCACGAATATGGAAAACTACAGCGAACAAAAAAAATACTAACCAGGGAGTTTACAATGCGTTAAAGGTGCCTTATACCCAAGAACTCTGAGTGTGATAAGTGCTGTGGTAGGGGTGTCTGCAGCTAGAGAGCCTAGAAATGTGAGCTTGGTGCCGGGCAAGACTTTTTTGTGGAGGCAGAATGACACAGATCTTAGTGGACCCTCATACCTCTTTGGGTGCAAATGTACACGTGAGTTTACAGGGGTTAACTGGAGGTAAATTGAAGCATGAGCTTTGGAGGGGGCTGCAGGTCCTGATGTTGGCAGGCTTTGACCTGTTAGGCCCAGCTGTGCAACTTGTGAGAAATTCACCAGTGCAGACTTCACCCCTGGATTTTGTAAGCTTGATTGCTGGGTCTTGGCCATGCTAATAATTAGCCACAGTCTTTTTCTCAAGAATTAGAACTGGCTAAACTAAGATCAGATTTTAAGGATAGACAAGGTTTTTGCTTTTGCTTTTATTTTCCTTGGAGGGAGTTGGGGTATAAGACTTGTTGAGGGAATTATAAAAAGAAGACTAACAAAAGTAGTTTTGACACGTCATGGATAAATTGGAAGAAAGGCTATAGTAAATGGAATTTCTTCTTTTTATGGTACTGTGGGATGGACCTAGAGCCTGCACATGATAGGTAAGCACTGAGCTATATCCCCAGCCCTTTCACTGGAATTTTATTATTAGCATAGAAAGTCATCGAAAGTTTAGGGAAAGAAGAAACACTGTCAAAGAAACAGGGATGCAATCTAAGAGTAAAATCTTATGGCTCAGCCTGTTGGCCAGAAATAGAAGTGCAGCTGGTTTCCAGATTCCAGTATCTTCCCAGCCAGCTAGGCTCTCCACTCCCATCTGAATCTTGTCCTCCCATAAGTCCACAAATGTAGAGGTGTTCTTCTCCTTTATATGAGTGATAAAATATTCTGGAAAACTCTCACTTCACCGAGAGCATCTTCAAAACATCTCTCTAGAAATCAGGCATGCGAAGTTAGAAGAACACAAACGCTCACCAGGCTCCTTGCCCAAGGACAATGGGTGATAAGCCTCCCTAGTACCTCTTAGCACCACCTTTAGTGTAGAAGCCACAGCCCAAGTCTCTACCTGGGGGCAAAGGGAAAGTGTCACGGTGGCATGGTGGCAATGTGCTTTACCTTGGCCAGAAGAGCAGATCACAAGCCTGGTGCACAAGTGACGGGCTGCTCAGCAGCTTCCTGGGTAGATGGAGTGCATGTATTAGTTGCCTTTTTAGGATCAGATAGATACCTGACAAGAAAGCAACTTAAAAGAGGGTTTATTTGGGCTTGCAGTTTAAGAAATTATGCAGTTCATCATTGCAGGGAAGGCAGCAGATGATCACATGGTTTCCACAGTCAGGCAGCAGAGGGTAGACAGGAAGTGGGGCCAGGCTATCAAACCTCAAGTCTCGCCCTCCAGTAACTCCCTCCAAAAAGACTACCTCTTAAAAGTTCCACAACCTTCCAAAATAACACCACCAGTTGGAAACTGTATTAGTTACTTTTCTGTTGCTGTGATAAGATATCATGACCAAAGCAACTTATAGAAGAACGAGTTTATTTGGCTTATGGCTCCAGGAAAGAGTCCATAATGGTGAGGGGCAGGGGGAATCATGGGGGCAGGAGGCGGCTGGAGCAGAAAGCCAAGTGATCACATCTTCAAGGAGGTATAGAAAGCAGAAAGAGACAGGAAATTCAGCAAGGCATAAGAGCTCTTAAAGCCAGCCCCCAGTGACGTGCTTCCTTTCTCTAGCAAGGTCACTTCTAAACCTCTCAAAACAACACCAACTGGGGACAAAGTGTTCAAATACTTGGAGCCTCTGGGGGACATTCTCATTCAAACCTCCACAGGGACCAAGTGCTCAAACACATGTAACCACTGGGGAAATACAGTATTCAAACAACAGTCAGAGAATGTAGAGAATTGTGTTGATCCTAGAGAGGCTAGGGGCTTATTTCAAAGTGAGGGGAAAGGGAGAGGAAGACCTGCTTTCTAAACTGGCTGGCATTTATAGATGATTTAACTTTGGGGAGACGACTACTGCCGCTTTCAGTAGCTTCTTAAAGCAAACGCAGGTCACTTGGACCCAGGTCACCTGCCCCTTGTACTGCTTGTCTTTTCCATGTGAAAAATTTCCTCAGATTTTACCTCATAATTTGTCCTCCTTTTTGTCTTCAGGAGAGTAAATATTAGCTCCAACTGAAAGATTAAACACAGGCACCCTAAATGGAAGCACTTCTTACAGAAAGAGGCTCAAGATGGTAATTAAAATGTTGGCAGTATTGTGGTATGTCAGAGAAACTATCACCTTGGAACAAAGATTAGGCTAAAATAATCCAGGATGAGGACAATCTTTTTAAAGAATTAACTGCACCATGTTTAAATTCATCTGCTTTTGGAATACCAGGCAGAAGGTCAGAGGTAACCGTTCATTTATACTGGACTCAAATGCAGTGTTTCACAATGGGGGTGCTATGGCAGTTTGGCAGTTCTGAGCTATACATAATTTCTGCACTTTGCCGGCTATCCACATCTCTAGCACCTCCCTGCTCCAAATGCCAGCAACACTCCCTAGTCATTGTAAAGCTAAAATCTATCTTGAGAAACACTGCTCTGTGCTTCAGAGTGCCTGTATATGTTGTCTTTTGTATTCAGCATAATCATTCCAATGGTTAAACATCTTTACTCTCCAGATGGTAAACTGAGACTCAGATGGATTCCTGTCTTATTCATGTGGCCTCATCAGGGTGTTGCAGGATTTCAACCCCAGTAGGCTCTCTCCTAATTTATATACTTTTAAAAACAATGTACTGCCTTTCAGTGGAGGCAGACTTACATTTCATCTCAGTCAACCAATAAATATCTGCACCTTGTATTTTATTGTTAGATTCCTAGTTATCTTCTAAGGAGCATAGATTTTGCTCAACAGAGGGCTCTGCCTTGCTGAGGTTCTTGAGGGATCTGTAAGACAGAACCTAAGGGGATCTGGGCTAAGTGGTCTAACAGAGGGAAAAGACCCTGGAGCCCCAAAAGACAACAAGGAAGGGAGAGGAAGAGAAGAGAGAGCCAAAAGGATCTTGAAAAACCTTGAATTATGTGGCATGGTCCACCCTCCCTGACTGTGAACCATGCATTGCAGCCTTTAGTATAATGAATTACTCATGAAATATTTAGAGAATGAATTGCTTTGTAATAATGGAAAATTGCTGAGGATGACACCTGGGTTGAGAAAGGCTCATACAGAGACAGTCAAGTAGATCCAAAGGCCAGAGGCAGGAGGGACTATAAGTTAACCTCCTTGAGAACTGTCAAGTATCAAGGGCAGGGCCTGTGATGTGCACAGATCTGGAGCCCATGGATTCACCCAGATGTCTGAGATAGCAAATGTGCCAGTTCACAGCTGAGTCACAGACAGTTCAGTGGTAGCTCCTGTCCCAGGAATTATAGCAAGGGGACCCAGTCGATGCCAGACACAGACTAGTATGAAACAGTCCCAAGGCAATTTGAAGATTTCCATGCTTTGTATGTATGAGAGAGAGAGAGAGAGAGAAAGAGAGAGAGAGAGAATATGAACATTTCATGTGTGTGCACATATGTATGTGTATGCAGGTGTGTGTGCATGTGGAGATCAGAGATTGACATTGGGCATCTTCCTCAGTTGTTTGCCACATTACTTTTGGAGACAGTCCCTCAGTGAACCTGGAGCTCACCAATTTGACTAGCCTGGCTGGCCAGTGAGTCCTAAGGATCCTCCTGTCTCTACCTCCCCAGCACTAGGCTTACAGGCACACACTGCCATGCCCAGTATTTTCACCTGGGTTCTGGAATGGGAAGGAACTCAGGTCCTCATGTTTGTACAGCAAGCACTTTACCAACTGAGCCATATCCTCAACCTGATTTGCATTCCTTAAGAAAATTCACAAAAATGTTGAATATGGGCGACTGCGCTCTGGGACTTCTCTGGGAAGCGGCGGCTCCGGGAGTGGCACGGCGGATCTGACGACTTCTTGGCGGCTGCTTTGGGTCCGGCGTCTCTGGGAGTGACGGCAGCTGGTGGCTGTCGTAACTTCTCTGGTGCTGGGAGCTTGTTCTGCTACTGGAACATTGTCCAGCCGAAATCCTGTCCCTTTTCCACCCGTGTACTTTTCCTCAGGATGCGAGGTCCACTGGCCACTGAACCCCACGGGAAGAGTATGAGGACAGTGAAAGCTAGAATGTCTGCAAGGCAGTCACGAGGGAGTGCAGCCCCCAGAGAGGCTACGTCGCCGGTAGTAAGGCACAGGACTCAAGACTCGGCTTAGTCTGTGTTACAGCTTTATTAAGTGTCTCTGCTCTCAGTAATTCAGCAGATCTGCAACCCAGCTCTCTGAAGGCTAGGATATTTTATACCATGGGGGTAGTGGTAAAAGCTTTGGCTGTTAGATGCTTTGTGAGGCATTCTATTTACATGTGGAAGTGGATTTCTGCCAGACAGTTGTCTGCTAGGAAAATTACAGGAAGGCATGGTGTCTTTTCAGAGCCAAAGGCCATGTTTATGTCAGGGCATTTGTGGCGGCCACTTCAAAGGGAGAGACAGGAAAGATGCTGGAAAGCACCTTGCTATGAAAAGGAGCCCGCAGCACATTCCCGAGCTGCATGAGCTGTCCAGTGTGAAGGGGCTTCGACTTTTGCATAACAGAGGCTCCCAACAGTTGAATAGTTGATGATTTACTTCTTAACCTAAAGTCAAAATTGGTGAGCACGGGACATTGGGTAGAGCCAGATATAACTCGCCCCCCCCGCCCCTGGCTTGCCTCATTTAACTAGCACCCCAACACTGCCACTTCCATGCAGAGAGAAGATGATGGAAGACCATTCTCTACAAGAACAGGGGATGGTTAGGGAATTTCAGATTTCATGAGTGTGATAAAATGGCAGAAAATGACTGAATAAACAGATGGAATGAGGACAAATCTTAAGTATAATTATATGTAGCTATGATGACTAGATTCTGGGATTCACATATAAACTTGTAGTTTCACCAACATGGCCTTGGTGAAACCTGGCTTGGATTCCTTTGGACACACCAATATGTTCTTGTTTTAAGCTCATCTGGTCTTGTTTGCTGCTTTCTTGTATTCAAGACTCTTATGCTACTTGGAATATATTCCTTATTTCTGTGTATATACTAATATTTATGTAAAAATGAAATGGTAGCCCTGGGTGTTTACAAAACCTGTCGCTGGGAAGGTCTGTGAGACCTGTGTCAGTGTGCTGTCCCTCAGGGTTCTTCGTTGTACTGCCCTGCAATTGAAGGTAGGATGCCTTCCTACTCTAGACCAGTGGGCTTCCTCAAGGCAATCGATGTTCCAGATATTTCTGAGAAAAAGGAAGCACCATGACTGATTCTGATTTTGTTGTCTTCTTCCCTGATGCTTCTACAGGAAGGAGAACTCTTGATAGTTTCTTTGGGTTATTAGTTATCTTGTTTAATTTCTTGCTGCAAAGCAGGCTTTTGCCTGGCTTATCCTACACACAATAACTTAGTGGTTGACTCCCATTTAAATAATAATCATATGAAATCAAGGAGACATTCTGTCCTTTAAAGATGGTCTTGCTAGGTATGAGACCCCAGAAGAAATCCTGTAGGAACAAAGTTCAGAGTCCTTCCTGCCTGCCCCCCCCAACTCTTGGGCAGAGTTTACCTGTCAAAGCCAATATGGAAGGAGGGAACACTCTTTGCAAGCTTCCGCTCTTCCCTCAGGAACTCTACTAGTTTCTCACCAGAAGTACTGCAAAGGAGCACAGCTACTGCCTAAGTAGGCGCCAATCAGGGTCCTAGAATTTAAAGGTTCAGAAAATATCCTAGAAACCACATTAAGAAGATGAAGTAGTGATCTCGATGGTCAGTTTGATGGGATTTAGATTCATCAGGGAAACACACCTTTGGGTGTGGCTATGAAGATGCTTCTAGAAAGGTTTACCTGATTAGAGAAGATTCACCCTGATGTGGGCAGCACCATCACATAGACTAGGGTCGCCAACCGAATAAAAAGGAGAATGTAAGGTGAACACCAGTATTCATCTCGCTCTGCTTTCTGACAGTGGATGCGATGTGATCAGCTGCCTCATGTTCCTACCATGATGGGATGTGTTCTCAAACTGTGAACCAAAATAAACCCTTCCTTCCTTGAGTTGCTTTTGTCATGCATTTTATCACAGCTGGAGAAAAGTGACTAATACCCAGGATGTTCAAAGACAAGCCTGAGGCCTAACAAACAGCTCTCTTAACTGTGCAAGGAATGTTTACAGAATGTAAACACAGTTCTAACATTCTAAGAAAAATACAGACACAACCCTAAGCTAAAATCCTTCACTAAATGTATATTCCCAAGTGACTCTTTTTCCAAAGTTTGAACCCCGAATTTAAAATTCTGTGCCAGGCACAGGGTACTCTGTAGAGCGGAGGAAGCTGCAGGCAGCTTGGAGCTCTAAACTGCGAGTTTCTACTATCCACTTTACCAACTAGAAACTATTTTTAACCTCCGTTATGTTAATTAGTCTCATGTAGATTTGTTTAATTCCACTTAAAATGGTAATCTTGAAGATGTTGACTCTGACTAGGGTATTTGATCTATTGGTTAACCTGTTACTGAAGGTAGATCCCCCTCAAAGAGGGTATTTTAAATACCTTATTGACTACCCAGATAGAACATCCACAAACTGCCAGGGCTCCTTGAACCATATTTTAAAGCCTCTGGGCTACGACAGAGCTCCCCAGTTGGATGCTCACAAAAGGGTTTCAGAACTTGGGAGATTCTGATCTCTCAGCCTTCAGTGGTGGGAGTCAGGGACTATGAGTGGTCAAACCTCCCACTGCTTCTTAATTTTACTTATCACAACATGTAGTGAAATTATTATCATTTTCTATGTGTGCCAGGCATGGAAAAATATTAGGGTGCATCATGTTAGGGTGCCTCATCCTCTTGAAGAGGTTATCACCCTCACTTATTACTGGTCATTAGCACCTCAGTAGGAGGTTTTCTAATGAAGAGTTTTCTGGGCAATTATCTATGGGAATGAAATTTCTGTCAGGCAGGGGAATTGGTAGGAAGAAGTTATAAGTAAGCCAGCTCTGTCAGAAAGGTGAGATGGTGGGAGGCCTGGGCACTGGGGAGGCCAGAGGGAGGATCTGGATGACCTGGAGACAGATGAAAGGTAAAACACTATGACAAGGACTCTAGAAGGAAAACGGCAAAACACTGTCATGTAAGCTGTGTTCCACCATTACCTCCCAGGCAGCAGTTCATCCTCTGTCAAGGTCACACAAAAAAAACATAGATTTTTTTTTTTTTTTTTTACTACCCAAAGAAATTTCTCACAGGGTAAGTGTTCATCTGAGAGACCCAGAGAAGTAGATTATTCACCTGGAAGAAGAGAGACTTGAGTTTCGAAAGGGTGGGTGAGTAATCCCAAGTGGGGACCCATCAAGGAAGGAGACAGGCCCTGACAGACCCAGACTGAAGAAACAAAGCTGCCTCCCACCTCCTCCCACCCTAGTGTCCTCTTCCTCTGTTTCCCAACTTCTTGTTCCCATCGCTCTGACTCACAAATGTCAGCCACGGGGGCGCTCCCCATCTCCCAGCCCTTAGAGACCTCATTGTGGGCCTTTTTTTCTCACCCCCATCCACAGGGTTGGGCAGGAGTCCAGACATATCCACTTTTGCAAAGGCTCCCCCCCGAGGGGCAGCTTCCTGGCAGGCACCTTCCTTAGGCAAAAATGATTTGCTTCCGAGGATGTTGCGCCAGGCAGACAAGCTGAGGTTTATGGTTTTCCACCAAGGGGTTTTGCAAAGCCTTGCCAATTCCCCCTTTGCCATTGGCCAGTCCCTTTCACAGCTCTCTCTGCCTGTCATCCTCTCTGTCTGCCAAACCCTTTTTCATTTTTCTCAGCTTCGTCTTGGACTCCGGCCTAGTGGAGGCTGTCAAGAAGATTCCTGATGTACCAAGTTTTACGTCCCTTCCATCACCACCCTGAGAGGCACTGCTTGATTTTCACCTCTGTGATGTGTTTCAGAGAAGTGCATTCTCAAGTTTGAAGCAGGGAGTGTTTGACCAAAATACCAAAGAATGAGAGTCACATCGTTATTTTCAAATGAGAATTTAATTCAAAAGATGTAACGAAGCACCGGAGATAAGATCCTTAGAAGAGAACTGAAGGGGGAACATGGAGAAAAACCAAAAGAGAAACTGTCCTTATAAAAAACTGAAAATCTTTTAGGGAGGCTCAAAAATGACACCAGAAATGGTATAATTGTTTTGGAAGCAGAAGCTTTGATTCTTACTTGAATCCACTTACTATCAAAGTTCTGTGAATATTCTGGCTCTGTCCTAGACTAACTAGTCTTTTTATCCTCATTATGATTAAAAATCTCTATCTTTAGTTCATCTCAATGGATTTCAAACAGTTTGGATCTCAGAGAAAGGGTGTTAGGGGTTTTATCTCTTCCCTCTGGGAGATCCCCATGGGTCTGCAGGCCAGTTTCCATTCCACCACCCTCTGAAAAGTTCAAGCAGTACTTAAAAGAAAAAATCACACTTCGTTTCATCCTGCTACGGTCATGGCTAAAGTCTCAGGGAAAGTGGGGTTGCTTTACTGTTCCTTTGCTTCTGGAGTTCAGTGGTTAGGTTTATTTTGCCTCCAAAAGCTACTTGGGGGCTTGAGACTTGTGAGGACCTCATGGCTAATAGGACTCTTGTGGGTCATAATGACTGGTATTCATCTGCCTTGACCCTAACATAGTCTCTGTCTCCTACTCCTTGTTTCTTGGCTATGGTGAATGTAATGATGAGTTTATTATTGGCGAGGCTATTTGAATCTCCAAATGAGAGATGTTAAAGGCAGGAGGCCGTGGGGGTTGTAATGATTTTCTTCTCAACCGTGCTGTAGCTTGTCAGCACCAGATCTCTGCTCTGTGATATTATAATGTAGCTGAGTCACATTTCTAACTTTTCTGTATCCATTTGCATTCCCAAGAGATCCAGAGAGTATAACTAGAGTGAGCCTGGGAAGGTCCAGAAGCTTTGAAAGGGGCTGACTAGCAGGGCACTTGGGAGTGATTCTCTTTCCCTTTTAGCTGTCCTTTCATCTGGCTCCAGTTGGCCTCAGAAGACCAGCCCATTCCAGCCTCCTACTCAGGCATAGATGTCAGCAGGCTAGGGAGGGACATGTAGTATTTCTCTCCACTCTGTTTTCTGCTTGCTCTGACCATATCCACTATGATGGCTTTTGCATTTCCAAGGCTAGGAATATAGGATCCTTCCCTCCCTCACTCCCACCCCTTTTTTAAGACAGAGTCTTACCCCCTTGAATTCATGGTAATTCTCCTGTCTCAGCTTCCTGAGTGCTGAATTGTATATACGAGCCACCATACACAGCTAAGATGTTTTTCTTTCTTTTTAAAACAATTAATTAAACTTTAATGTTTGAGACAGTCTCTCAGTGAACCTAGAGTTCACAGTTTCAGCTAGGCACACTGGCCAGGGAGTCTCAGAGACAGCTGACTCTACCTGTCCCCAGTGCTGGTGTTACAGGCATGCACTGCCACGTAAGACTTTCCTGACTTTTTTACATAGGTGCTGGTGATCTAAACTCAGGTTCTCATACTTGTGCAACAAATACTTTTCTGACTGATCTGTCTCCCCAGCCTGGGTCTTATTTCTTATGTTTTAAACTCAATAAAATGCCATGAGGAGGCACAGATAACAAGTTACCATTTCTTAAGTGACTTGGGTTGCTAGTCATTTTACAGAAATGTCTTAGTCCTCACAAAAATACCACAAGAGATATTAATTCATTTCTTTTATTAATAAAGGATGCAAATAGTATATCCAGTAGATAACAGACCCAGAAAATGAGGGAACAGGAATTTAAATCTGAAATCTATGGTCTGTTTAGCCTTGGTTATCCCTAGCAGGTATCTGGGATAACAGTGCCTCCTTGGAGGAATCACCTAAGGCTAAATTAGCACTTTCCTACTCAATTATTCTTATTTGTTTATTAATGTGTGCTTGTGTTTAAGTGCATATGTGTGTATGGGTATGCATGAACCTTTGTGTATGTGTATGCAAACTTGGGTGCCATTCCTCAAGACTATCCACCTTGTTTTCTGAGATGGGTCTCTCACTGGCCTAGATCTCATTGATTCAGGCTGGCCAGCAAGCTGAATCATCTACCTGTCTGTCTTCTCAGCCCTGGGATTATAAATATATACCACTACGCTTTTTTTTTTTTTTTAAAGAGGATTCTAGAGGATCAACCCAGGTCTTCATGCCTGTAGATTAAGCACTTTACCAAACCTTCAATTATTCTTTTGTCTTTATTCTTTTAGCTTAAAATAAATAAACCTAAGAATTATTTATATACCACTATAATGTTATTTCAAAGGAAGAAACTAATTTTATTTTATTTTTTATAGAAGAAAGATTTTGGGGTTTACAGTTCCAGAGAGATAAGCAAGAGTCCACCATGGTGGGGGAGGTATGACAGGAGGTATGACAGGAGGTATGACAGGAGGTAGCTGGAGCAGAAAGTTAAATGCCCACATCTTTAAGCAGGCACAGGAAACCGAGAGCAAAACTAGAAATGGGGAAGGCTAAAGGCAACCCCCTGTGATATGCGTCCTCCACAAGACCAAGTCTCCTAAATTTCCCAAAACAGCACCATCAACTGGGAACAAAAATGTTCAACATACTTGGAGCCTATGGAGGACATTCATTTGAACCACTGTATCCCACTCCCTGGCTCCCATAGGCTCCTGGCAATATTATAATGCAAAATACATTTAGTTCAACCTTAAAAGTCTCCATAGCCTTTAACAGTCTCAAGACTCCAATGTCCAAAGTCTCTTCTTAGACTCAAAGCAATCTCTTAACTGCAATCCCCTGTAAAGTAAAAAAAAAAAAAGAAAAAAAGAGAGAGAGAGAGAGAGAGAAAAAATTATGTGCTTCCAACAGACAATGGAACCTAATACACATTCCTATTCCAAAAAGGAAGAATATGGGTATAGTGAGGAAATACCAGACCAAAACAAGACTGAAACCCAGCAGGGAAAGTACCAAATCTTGTAGCTTCATTTCCAATGTCTGGGACTTTAGTTCCAAGGGGCTTAGATGGCTCTGCCCCTCCAGCTTTGCTGCCTGCAACATACGTCTCTCTCTTGGGCTGATACCACTCCCTCTACGCAGCTCTCCTGTGATGTCTTCCATCTTTGGTATCTCTAACAACTGGGGTCTCTGTTGCCAACCAGGTGTGACCTTCACAGCTTCATCAGAGGCCTCTCAGGGGCTCTTGGCCTCCTGCGTCTTCTTTACATAGAGAATCCCCTGCCATATGCTGCGTGGCTTTGGCAGTTCTCTGAAACTTGAGAGGAAGAATCAATGACCTCCTCACTCTTGCATCTTTCATACTTTAAAAGCCAATATCACAGTGAACTACACTGCCATGTTCCACTGCCAGCCTCCGTATGGTTGTTGTGGTTTCCTAGAAGCAGAAAACTCCTTGGGTCTTTTCCTTTCACAAGTCGGAAGCTTAGCTATGTGAAGTCTTGCCCTGAGGGTACTCTTTCTATTGTTCAAGTGCAAAACTGGTGGCCTCTCCTTAATGGCTCTGTATTAGTTACTTTTCTGATACTGTGATAAGACACCATGACCAAGGCAACTAATAGAAGGAAGAGTTTATTTGAGGTTATAGTTTCTGGGCTAAGAGTCCATAATGGTAGGGGAGGCATGGTAGAAGGAAGCAGCTGGAGCAGAAAGCCGAGCAATCACATCTTCAAGCAGGCACAGGAAGTAGAGAGAGGCTAGAAATCTGGAAAGGTATTCTAGTTCTCAAAGCCCTCTCCTCAGTGATCTGCTTCCTCCAGCAAAGCTGTACCTCTTAAAACCTCCAAAAACTGTTCTCTTCATCTACCATGTGGGTCCCAGGGATTTAACTCAGGTTAAAAGTTGTCAGTACCTTTACTTATTGAGTCATTTCATCAGCCCAAAAGAAGATTTTTAAATCATGTTTTCTTCCATTGCATTTAATATTTATCCCTTGCCTATATACAACTTAGATTGCTGATTTCAGAAAACTACTGGGCAATAAGTGAATGATTCACATGTCTCTTCTGGAAGAGAAAGTCTGGTCTCTGTTCATCCAAATCACATTATTCAATGATACCCAAATGAGATGAAAAACCAGTATTAGTCAAAGCACCAGCCAGGGAAGAACTATAACTGACATTTCTGTCATGTAGATGCCACTCTAAATAGTTTGCACCTAACTAAGCAATTTGATGCTTGCAGCATCCTATGAGACAGGGCTTTACCACCTTCATGTTACAGGGGAGGTAATAAGACCAGGGGAGGTTAAAGAAGTTGTTCAGTATCACACAGTCATCAGGTGCCATCATGTAAACCTTAGGAGGGCTGGCTCTACAATCTGTGTTCCTAATTACTAGGCTACATTGCCTCCAACTGATCACTAGAGTAGGAGAAAGGGAGTGACATGGATTAGTAGACAATCCCAGGCCTCTGCCATACCCACAGCAGCACCACCATCACCATTTTTATCAGCAAGAGCCTAAATACTGTAGTGGGTAGAATGGTGCCCCCCACCCCAAGTTATGTCTATGAGCTCTGAGACCTATGAATGTGACTTTATTTGGAGAAAGGATTTTTTCAGATATAACTAAAAATCTTTAGATGAGGAGACACACTCAATACTAGTGTCGTTCGAAGAGAATGGTGGAGAGATTTTTGAAACACAAGAGAACACACAGAAAAGAGGGAGAAGCAATATAACCATGGAAGCAGATTGGAGTCATGTGTACAGAAGTGAAGAATTGGTGGCAGTCACCTGAAGCTAGAAGAGGAGAAGAACACATCCCCCCTTAATTTTTCACAGTGGAAAATGATCCTCCTGGAGTTCAGACTTCTATTCTCCAGAACTGTGGGAGAGTTAAACTGTGTTTTAGACGTTAACCCACCTAGTTAGCGATAACTTCAGCATCAAGTAACTAATAGAAATCTATTCGTAGAGTACCTCTCAGTTTTTAAGATGTGTTGGCAAACATGACTTCGTTTGCCTTCCTCCCTCCAATAGTTTAACTTGGAGATCCAGGTCTACCAGGAAATGATGGTGGGATCAAATCACCAACCTCTTTGGGCTCTATCTCTTCATTTATAAAAATTAGGGAAATGCCTGCCCTGTGGGAATCAAATGGAGATCTACATGAATGACTGAACTTTGTATGCCATACTTTCTATAATGAGTACATTTTCTGTACTGTACTTTCTTTTCTGCATGCTGAGCATAGTGGTGCAAGCCTTTAATCCCAGCACTGAGGAGGCAGAGGCAGGCAGATCTCTGTGAGATAGAGACCATCCTGCTCTACATAGAAAATCTACACCAGCTGGAGTTACAGTGAGACCCTGTCTCAAAAAGACCGAAAAAAAAAAAAAAAGGTGCCTTTGACCTTGGTCATGAGCTGTTTTTCTTTCCTATCTTTTGGTGATAGCTAAATCAGTATGTAGGTGACGATTTGGGCACTGTAAACATTTACGCTGGAGGCAGCTTGCTACTCCCACCTCCTTCACAGGTCTGTGCCAAGGTTGAGGGTGAAGTGAAAGGCTATGTGGTAGAGGAAAATTACTCAGGCTGAGTTCTGCTGTGACCTCAGTCATCACATAAGATTGGGGTTCCAAGGCTGGCTTCTCAAGAAACATCTGGTCTAGACAGAAAGTAGACAAATATGTTTATCATTAGTCCCCAGTCCAGGCATGATCAGAAGCCAGGGACCACCCCTGAGGTGTGAGCAAAAGTTTATTTTCCTGCTGACCTTTCAATCCTGTGCCTAGGGGTAATGAAGGCTCTCAAAAGCAGTAATTAGTGCCAGTCAAAATGATGGTTGTGAAGCTGACCCCTATCCATTAGGAAATGGCCTGAGGCCAGTGGACCAGCCACTTAACCAGGGGACAAAAAGCTAAGCCTGGTCAACCCCTTCACAATTAGTGTGCGTCTCCAACCATGCTCCAGTGCACAGTGGGAGCTCTGCAAGGATGCAAAAGGGGAGCCCAAGGTTGAATGCCACCCTGAGCTTTGGAGCAGAGACATAAACAATGACAAGGAAGAGGAGACACAGAGGCAAAGGGAATAGAAATGGGAGGATAAAGCAATGTATTTTGAGGGGTGCAGCATAAACCCAGAAGGATGTGATCAGCGTGTCTTCACCAAAAGGCACCCACTCACCTAAATTCAGTATAAAATAGTTTCTCAACTTGTAGCGAATCATGACACTTGCATTCTTCCAAATTTCTTTTCTCTCTGTCCTCTATGTGGCGTCTATAGACCCAGAATTCTGCTAACATTTGACATCAGCAAGGAACAAAACCTTCGCTGGGGTTCTTACGCCAGCTTCGGCATCGCCCTCTTCATGTGACACCCAAATCACCCTTCACAGTTAAGCACAAGTGAGTCTTTTTAAAAAGAAGACAAATCTGAATATGTAAATTTCCATGATTAAGCGCTTCAATGGCTTGCTACGCTGTTGCCTTCTTTTCCTTGAGCTTTTTAAATTTCATACATTTCCCACTCAAATCCACACCCCTCCTCCATCCATGCCTCCTCCTGTCCCGTCCCCCCCAACCTTACTCACTCTGCCATACATGCTGAGTTCTATCCATTCAGGTGTTTGTACCCAAATGTCCTTCAGTGTAAATGTATCTACTGGAGCTTAGTCAGCTCATCCAGTGGTCATATGTAAGTCATACTCGCCCTCAACCAGCAGTAATCAGCCTCAAATACTTCTCAATCTAGTGCTGACCCACCACCCCTCATCTTATTTCCCCTTTAGACCCTTGTTTAGTTGAGCTGACATGGGTCCTGCACTTGACACTACCAATGCCACAGGCTCATATGAGCAAGCCTCCAATGGCCTGGAAGTCTCCACATCCTTGTGTTCATGAACAAGCCCTGGCTCTTACAATCTTTCTGCCTCCTCTTCCGCAATGGTCCCTGAGCTGAGGTTCCATACAGGAGCCCTATCCTACACTCTATAGTCTCTTACTCTCCAAAACTTGACCAGATATGGCCTTCTGTGTGCATCACACTCTGATGTACATGGAAGCCTCACTGGTGAGAGTTGAGGGGTGCATTAGCTCTCACTCTACCCCTTATTCTGCTATGTTCCACGAGCCTTAGTTGTAGAGATTCAACTGCAGTTGTGTCACCTAGTACTGGGAATCTCCCAGATGTATGTTCTCTGTGCCTGACCAGATGTGAAACTCTGCAGTAGCCTCCATCTATGCAAAAAAAAGCTTCTTTGATGCATGCCGTATGGCATGCTTGTCACTCTAAGGGAGGACTCGTCTATCTGGCACTGCGTTCCCTGCCAAGCAGCTCCCAGGTATACATATGCATTAATGTTCAGATACTCTATGTGCATTTCTCATAGGGTTTATAGGGCATCACTTTTCCCTCTAGGTTTCCTAGCCCTCCAAGACTCACTTGTCTCCACTCTTTTTTCTCCCTTCTGACTTCCCATTTAGATAAATTCTAAAAGCTTTAACACAATCTGTCACTTGCTGTGGCTTCTGCTATTTCCCAGGGGTAATGAATAGCGCCTCCCAGTGTCTTTTCACTTTCCACCCTTCTTTTCTGGCTTGGAGTCTTCAAACAAGTCACTTTATCTATACATGTAAGTATCTCTCTCTCTCTCTCTCTCTCTCTATATATATATATATGTATATATATCAGTCTCTGTATAAGTATACATACATATATATACATATGTATATATGCATATGTGAAAACAGACTGTCATATTTCCCTTGTTGCTTTCCTGACTCTCATGACACTGTTCTTTCCCTTGACAGATTTTACTACAAGTTTAATATGCATAGTCATCCTTTGGCACCAGTCAGGTCTGGTGTTGGCTCCAGGATCTCTTATAGATACCACAATCCTAAGATACTCAAGCCTTACATAAAATCGTGTAGTATTTGTGTGAGGTGAACGTGATAACTACTACATTATGGAAATGGCCAAAAATAGTGTAGTATTTGTATAGAGCTGATCACCTTCCTCTATACTTTAAATCATATCTAGATTATTGATAATACCTGGTATCATGTAAATGCTACACAAATAGGTGTTCTACTGTATGGTTTAGAGAATAATAGCAAGAAACAATGCCTGTGCCTATTGAATATCACCTCAATTTGTTCTAAACTTTTTAATTTTAAAATTGTATTTATTTTTATTTTATGTGTATGAGTATTTTGCCTGCATGTATATAGGCAATGTCTGCAGAGGCCAGAAAAGGGTGTTTGATCCTCTGGAATTGGAGTTATGGATGCTTGTCAGCTGCCCTGTGGGTGCTGAGAACTTAACCTGTCCTCTGCAAGATCAACCAGTGCTCTTAACTATTGAGCTCTCCAGCCCCTTGAACTATTTTTAATCTGTTGTTGATTGAGTCCACACATTTGGAAACCATGGACATGGAGGATGGACTGTAAAGGTAACTATAACTATGTGAATATGTGAATGCAAATTACAGTTTCTCTTTGCGTTTTTTTTTTTTTTTTGGTCTCAATTGTTATGAGGGAAGGAGATGGCTGTTTTGTTCCCTGTAGTAAACCCTAGACCCTAGACATTCTGCAGTTCTAAATTGGGATGGGTTAAGGTTTGGGCATTGGCATGTTTTAAAAGCTCCTCAAGTGGGCTGGAAAGATGTCTCAACAATTAAGAGCACTGATTATTCTTCTAGAGGTCCCGGCACCCATGTGGTGACTAACAATAACTCGAGTTCCAGGGGATACAACGCTCTCTTCTGGCCTCTGCAGGCATTGCATGTCATGGGTACACTTACATACATGCAGGCAATACATCCATATACATAAAATAAAAATAAATACATTATATTTTAAAAAGCTCCTCAAGTGATTTTAATGTACAGCCAGGAAGGAGAAATGTTTATCCGAACTACCCTCCTCTTTCAGGGAAGAAGGAGGCTTAGAGAAGTTCCCTGACAAGATCAAGGTCTTGGAGCTGGCTTGGCTGTTAGAGGGTGCTGAGACAAGGACTTGACTCAGAGCTTTATCTCCTTCCTTGTTGTACTGACCCTTCACTAAACTTCGAGAAATTGTGTTACTGTGTAGAGGAAGGCGTCTTTCAGATTCTTGCATTCTCACAGGATGAGTCACTCAGACTTGTTGGTCTGGGACTTTCCCCATCCACACACTGTGGTCCCGAGTCTCCAACACTGCTTGCAATAGTCTGGCTTAGGTAAGAGAAGCAATGTGCGGTGGCTTGAGGTCCAGCTTCTGAAGCCGGACTCAGCTGGATTTGAATTTCGGCTTGCTAATTGAACTATCTTAAGCAAGCTTCATGATCTTTATCAGTAAGAGGAGGAAATGCACAATCAGTGCTTCAAATAGTTGTAAAGGTGAAGAAAACCAGTTTGCTTCGTAAAGCACACAAGCACAAAGCGTAGCTCATAGTGAGAGACAAACTGCTGTCGGCTTTAAAATGGTGTGAAGACTTTGGAATTGGGTACCTAAGTTAGAAACCCTCCTTTATTCTCTATCTCCCTCCCTCCTTCCCTTCTTTCCTCTTTGAACTTTTTTTCTTTTCATAATACAGGTATAAATATAAAATGGAGACATGTTTCAGAAGGTGTAGCAATTACTGAAGCATTGAAATACCGTTTAAAAAAACTCAGTCCTCATTACTGTCTGTCAGCTCTAAATGCCACCCCATCATCTCTAGGTTGTACAGTCTCAGTCTGTGAAGTTAAAGCATCTCTTGGAGTTCAGTCATTAAGCAACTGCTTAAAACAGGGCTCCTGCATCCCTTGGGCACTCACGCTTATGACTGTCAGAGTGCCTATTTCCTGGAATCGTCCTTTAGCTGGCTTCCTAAATGTTGGTATGCCAGACTAACCATTGTTTTCTAAGGCAACACTGGAGTCTGTGGAACACCAATTGAATTTGATCCCTGCAACTCACAAAATGCTAGTAAGATGGAGCTTTATTTTTCTACTCATTTATAACATGCACAAATCAATCAAAAGATAAATTTGAGGACAGATCTAAGCATGACAAGGAGATATTCCTTCCGTAATCTTACCTTACCGGGCTGGCCGTCTGTATGTCTTTAGGCAACACATTAGAAAGAAGGAATGCAAAACAATCGAAACTTTCTGTTACTTTGGGGATGACCTCATCCAACCCCCTTGAGGAGTTTCCCTCACTTAATGCTTTGTTAATGTAGCATTTTGCAATCCACTGGGAAATCAACTCTGGCATTGTAACTGCCCATCACATAGTGACAGGAGGATGTGGAGAGGAAAACAGCTGCAGGTTCAGAAGTGGGAAGGCAGTGAGAAGGTGAGGAGGCAGTAAATGGGTGGTAACCTTGCAAAGGAGATGCTTAGCCAGGGCAGATACTCCAGAGTGATGGATAGTCAATAAAATTTATCATTCTGTTTTAAAAATTATTATTATTGTGTATGTGCATGTGTATGATGTGTGCGTGTGTGTGTGTATGTGTGTGTGTGTGTGTATGCTCATGCCACAGCACACATGTGGAGGTTGGAGAACAACTTTTGTGGCATTGGTTCTCTTCTTCCACTTTCATGTGGGTTCTGGGGATCAAACTCAGGTTATCAGGCTTGCACGGCAAGTGCCTTTACCTGATGAGCCATCTCACTAGTCCCCTACAAAGTTAAAATAATTATGTTGAGAAAATGAAGCATACAGAAAAGATACTGCATGCTGTTTATGCACGATTCTAGAAAATGCAAACATGTCTATAGAGACAGAAAGCAAGTAAGTAGGTGCTTGTGTTAGGTACTAGTGCTTCAAGTCAGATGCTCAGTGTCACCTCTAAATTCCTTCCCTCACTCTGCCTCTCTCTCTGCATTGACTCCAGGGCCAGGACCTGTGGATCCTGTCTTCCTAAGTTCCCTCATAAGTGCTCTTTCTCTCTGCCTCATGGTCTGGTCCCTTTCTTAGGTCAGTTCTTCACACAAGTCATGCTTGGAAGCCTCTAACTTTCCTCTGTTTCCTCCCTGTCTAATTTATTATCCATACTGTTGTCTGAGTAACCACTGAATATCACCTATTTAATATAAAAAACAAACATGGTTGGGTATGGTGGCACACACCTTTAATCCCAGCATTTAGAGGCAGGTGAACCTCTGTGAAATTGAGACTAGTCTGGTCTACATAGTAGGTTCCAGGTCAGCCATGGCTACAGGGAGACCCTGTCTCAAGAAGCCTGTACACATACACACACACACACCCATGTGGTGTGTGTGTGTATATATGTGTATATGTTTTTTCAAATATATATATTTGAAATTATTTAAAAATAATTTTAAATGTGGACAGAATTATAAACAATTAAGTGTCCATCACCAAGAATTAAGAACCATTCATGCCAGTGTGGAGGCACATGTATGTAATCACAGCATTGTGGAGCCTGAGATGGAAGATCACAAATTTGAGGCCACCAAGGGCTATATGGGGAGACTCTGCTTCATTCTTTTCACATATTGGAATGCTTCCTTCATATATTTTTTTGTAAAAGAAAACATTGAAATCATCTTTGTCCTTCCTGTCCTCTGCACTAGCAACATTCTCCAATTTCTTACAAAGTCATGTCTTTATATCTATTCAACTCATGTGCTATGTGGTGGGATTTTAGCAAATCTTTTGGGGGAGATGATTTATAATGTAAATGCAATTACAATTTTAATTCAAATGCAACTCTGCAATTTTATTAAAATATTATAGATATAAATACAAAATTGACTCTATAGTCACATATAATATTCTATAATTCAGTTAATTATTATTTATTATCTTGTGGGTGAACCACTTATGCTGGTTCTGGTTTTTTTTTTTGTTTATTAATAATGATGATTAAGTGCTGGAGAGATGGCTCAGTGGTTAAGAGCACTGACTGCTCTTCCAGAGGACCCAGGTTCAATTCCCAGCACCCACATGGTAGCTAACAATCATCTGTAGATCCAACGCCATCTTGTGGTTTCCACAGACATTGCACAACATGTGTGCACTTACATACATGCAGGCAAAACACTCATACATAAAAATAAATTTAAAAAAATCGTGATGATGATTAATTGAGCAAGGTGTGGTGGTACATGGCTTTAATCCAGTACTCAGAAAGCAGAGATAGGCAGATCTCTGTGAATTTGAGGCCAGCTTGGTCTACATAGTGAGTTTCAGGCCAGTCAGTTTTACATAGTGAGACAATGTCTCAAAAACAACAGAGGGACTACAGAGAAGGCTCAGTGATTAAGAGCACTGGCTGCTCTTGTAGAGGACCTAGGTTCGATTCCAGGTACACACATGGTGGCTAAAAACTGTTTGTAACTCCAGTTCCAGGGGATCCAATGCCCTCTCCTGACCCCTGCCGGCATTGTACAACATGGATGCCATTGCATACATGCAGGCAATACACTCATACACATAAAATAATAAAAAATTAAAAAAACCAAAATAAAACAAAACACAAATAGAGCAATAAAAGATTAATCAATGTCATTGAATATCATTGTATGGTGGTGGCCCCAAAGATATGCCTGTGCTTAAATTCTTGAAGTCTGTGAATATTGTCATGTATGGCAAAGAAGAAGATAGAGTTAAATATCTTGAGAGGAGGTGCTTGTTCTGGGTTCTAAATAGATTCATTTTCTTATAGGAGATTGGTAGGGGAAATTCAATATATACATACAGAGAAGGTCATATGAAGATAGGCGAGAGATGAAAAATGGAGAGAAAAGAGAGGAGAGGGAGAGAGAAGAGAGAGAGAGAGAGAGAGAGAGAGAGAGAGAGAGAGAGAGAGCCATAAGTCAGAGAAGCTGAGAGGCTAAGAGGTAGGGGATGGATTTCACCTACAGCCCCAGGAGGGGGCTCATTCCTGCTTACACCTTGACTTTGATTGTCTGGCCTACAGAGCTAAGAGAGAATAAATTTCTGTTGTTTTAAGCTGTGAAGTTTGTGGGTGATTTGTTATGACAGCCACAGAAAACAAGTCCTGTCTCCTATCACACTGATCACTTTTCTAGGGTTTACACTGAGGCGTCACAGGGTGTGCACATCTTTCACTTTATTTAAATATTTAGAGTGCTCTAATTTACACTCACCTAAGCAGTGAGTCTTTTCCATTGCCCACATCCTGCCAGTTGTTGATATTGTTGGATTCTAAACTCTTTGCCAGTGCTAGCTAGCTCAGTGGTAGATCTGTTGCCTAGTGTGTGTGAGGCCCTGGGCTCAAGTCTTCTCACAAAACAAACAAACAACAGTTGTTACACAGCTTCTACAAGGCAGCACTTCAGAGCCCCTGCCCTGTGGCCTGCCCAGTTTTTTTAATGTTAACCCAGAAAATCAGAAAAAAGTGTAATTTTTTTTTCTTTTCTATCTTTCTTTCAGACATTGACAAAGCCTCAGCATGCCTCCCTTGACACTCTGAGATTTCTCTTTCTCCACAGCTCTCCCCTCAAGGTCCCATCTTACCGCGCAGCTTCTTGCTGTCCGTTGTTGAACAACATGCTGGCCCAACTCAAAAGGCATAGCTTTCCTTCATCTTCTCCATCTCCCTCCTCCGTGCAGCTGCTGAGATCTGCAGCTTGCTTGCCCAGCTGTTTTTCTCTTAAACTCTAATAGCGACGTCCCCAAGCCTAAATAAACAAAGCGTCGCAAACCCCAAGAATGTGGACCACTATTTTTCTTTGATTTATTTGTACCTCCTCTATTGCTTGTGAGGTTGAGAATGTTTTTACACGATTCAGGAAGGTCCCTTTTCACAACTTCCACCCATGTTTACTGAGTTATGATGTTTTATTTCATATTTACTATTTCAGTAGTTCTTTACATTCTAAATCCTAATACTTTATTTCCTTATGGTTCAAATATTTTCACAAGTCTGAGAATTTTCTTTCAGCAGGGATATATTTTTGAGGGAGAGGAGCGCTAAATTTTATAGATTCATCAACCCTTAAAGATTATACCAGGCATTGGGGCTGGAGAGATGGCTCAGCAGTTAAGAGCACTGACTGCTCTTGCAGAGGACCTGGGTTCGATTCCCAGCACCCACATGGCAGCTACGAACTGTCCTTAACTCCGGTTCCAGGGGAATCTGAAGCCCTCTTCTGACCTCCATGGCATTGCACAACACGGGTGCACTCACATACATGCACTCATACACATAAAATAAAAATAATAATTTAACAAAAGATTATACCAGGCATATTCTTTATAAAGACACGTTTTTTTGTCCCAAGAAACCTTTCCTTGTTTCCAGTTCACAAGGGCGTGTGTGTGCACACATGTGCCTTCAGTTCTATTCTTCCATATTTGGTCTTCATTCTACTTAGAACTTTTATATTTTTGAGAGTAGCATGAGGTAAAAACGTAACTCATTTTTCCTATGTGAAAGTCACATGTGTCATTTTCCCCATGGGCTTGCAATGCCACCTTGATCACATACAGTCACGTAGCCCACAGTTTCAGCCTGTGTCTAGCTTCTCAACTACTGATTATATGATGCACCGGTGCCGCACTGCCTCGATGATTTCAATTTACATGTTGAGACAAGTCCCCCCCCCCCCGCCTTTTTTTACTGTTTTCCTTTTCCAAAATCCATGGACCTTTAAATTTCCAAAAGAATTTTAGAATGGCTTAGTTTCATCATATGTTCTATTGTTCCTTTGATTGGAATTTCAGTGAATTTACTGATTGTTTTGAAGGCAAAATTATAGTTTACAGCACTCAGCCTTTTTATCCCTATTTAATAAGGCAGATTAAACTCCAAGTGTGTGTAGAAACACACTAAAACATTGAAGAAATATTCTTTTAGAATTCAGCAGTTACCATCTGATTCAGCAAAGACATCATTTCCCAGTGAATTTCAAACATATAACTTCTCATTTCTATTTTGTCTACATGAATACAAATATCAAGCAACATTCACATATGACTATACTCATTCATCAATGGTAACATAGCAATAGGTTGACCACAGATACAAGAATTCAACAAAACAGTGAAGGCATTCTGCCAACGTCATTTACTTTATCCAATTTACTATTATTTAAAAGTTGTGTGCTGTTTATTCTTTTTAAAAAGAACTAATTTTATTTTATTTCTATGTACATGAGTGACTGTGTGCCAGTATATTTTGGTGTCCATGAAGGCCAGAAGAGGGCATCAGATCCTCTGGGGCTGGAATTACAGGTGGTTATGAGCTGCCCAACTTGGGTGCTAGGAACACTGCACTTGGGTCCTCTGTAAAAGGGAGAAGCTCTCTTAACTGTTGACCCATTTTTCCAGGTCCCTGCTATATACTCCTGATGCTAGTAAAAAAAGAAATTCCTTTACAGTAGTAATATATTTGTATTTTCATAGATGCTTACCTCTCCCCTCCCTGGGAAGCTGGTTGTGCACTTACCAGCAGCCTGCTGGTTTAAGCTTATTTCTCCGGGTGGAAATGTATAAATACCCCAGCTCCTTCAACCCTCAAGTGGGATGACTGGTATATATTTTATATTGTTTCTTAGAACTTACAGAAGGGATTAAGCAGTACTCCCTTTTTGATTGTCTTCCCTTTAGTCTGACTTTTTTTCCCTACTGATGATCTTATTCATCACCCAAATATATTTGAACTTGAATCCTATCTCAGAGAATGCCACAGATTTTCTCTAGACCATTATATCTACCATTCTTGGTCCCCCTCATATGGGTCAAAGATATTTTACAAGGCTAGAAAGTAGAGAGGGGATTTTGCAAAGTGCTTAACTTGGAGAGAGCTGAGGCTTGGTTCTAAGCTCTACCAGCCAACAAGGGAAAGAAATTGGGAAGATGTGCACAGTCCTCATCAATTCAAGGCTGTGAAAACATTATTAGTGTCCCAGGACTGTCAGAACTAGGCACTATAAATTGAGTGGCTTAAAATAACACAAATTTGTTATAACAAATTTGTTATATTTCTTCAGGCCATAAATCTAAAATTAATGTGTCCTGAGAGCCCTGAGAAGAATCTGGCCTAGGTCTCTCTCCTGGCTTCTGATGGTGGCTAACAAACCCTGACCTTCCTTGTCTTGTGTGTTTACATGGTCTCCCCTGTGTGTTTCTATGTCTCCATGTGGCATTCACCTTTCAGGGTTGCTCTTTCTATGAGGATACCAGGCATTGGAATAAGGACCCATTTTATTCCAGTGTGATTTTATCTTATCTAATGGTAACTGCAATGATCCTATTTCCAAATGAAGTCACATGTGGAGTACTGTGTGGTGGGATTTTAGCAAATCTTTTGGGGGAGATGATTTGACCCTACAGGGCATTTTCATCGAGCATCCCAAAGTCTGTACCTATGATGTTGATTTTGTCAACTTGACTGGAATTAGAATCACCATGGAAGCATATCTTTGGGTGTGTCTATCAGGGTGTTTCCAGAAAGGTTTAAGTGAGAAGGGAATACCCACTCTGAATGTGGACAGCACATGGTCTGGGATCTTGGACCAAAAAGAGAAAGAGAGCTGAACACTGGGGTCTCTCTCTCTCTCTCTCTCTCTCTCTCTCTCTCTCTCCTCTCTCTCTCCCCCTCCCCCACCCCTCTCTCCTCTCTCTCTCTGTTTTCTCTGTTCACCTACCTCCCTTCTCAACTTCAGAAAGTTGATATTATCTCAGTCTGTGTTCTCTCTCTCTCTCTCTCTCTCTCTCTCTCTCTCTCTCTCTCTCTCCTCTCTCTCCCCCTCCCCCCTCCCCCTCTCTCCTCTCTCTCTGATTTCTGACTGTAGACACAATGTGACTGTTTCATGCTCCTTCCCCACCATCCTGGACCATATCTCCCCAAACTATGAGCCCAAATAAACCTTTTCTTATTTACATTGCTGTGTCACAGTAATGGGAGAAATAACTACATAATACCTGAGGGGCACAAAGGCCTGCAGGCCGCCTCATGCCTGGAGAAAGCAAGAGACCTGTGGGCAGGACAGAGATAGCTACAGTGTTGAACTTTGCTCAGTGGAGGGAAAGAGTGAGTTTTGTGTGAGTGTACCCTATGGACCAGCCAGTTGACGCTGGGTGGGGCTCAGTTCACTATGATTACCCATGTGACACAGGGAGTCAAGCGGCAAAAAGCTAAAGGTGAATGCTGGGTTCTTATGGGGTCAGCAATGAATTGTGGTCAGCATGGTGATACATCTTCCTGAATTAGGAAAGCAAGATAGGGATCCTAAATGAGGTATGTCGCCAAAGAGCCCATATAAATGCCCCAGGAGAGTCAGTTTTAACTCCCTGATGAGCCCCACAGTGGACATGCTACTTGGACACTCAAGGGTGACCTCTTCTTTTACCTCTGTCTCCTAGACCCCTTTCAGTCCTGGCAGAAACAGCAACAACAGCTAGCAGACAGGGGAGGGGTGGGAAGCAGGGAGCGCTGAAGTCGAGAGTCAGTCACACAGATGTAGCCAGAGGCAGGCTGCAGCCCCTTCCCATGAATTTGAGAAGTTCTGAAAGGATCTTGAATGAGATCCTGATTCCTCATATAAACCAAACTTGGGAGCTCAGTTGTGGTTTTGACTGTCCTTTATTTAGAATGAGCAAAGATAATGAAATTATGATTTATTTTCAAACGTTTGTCTTTCACAAGCTGGAGAACATTGCTTCTCTAAATATATTTGGAAGAGCCCTTGGCAGGGAAAAATTAAAGTTGCCTTTGGTCACCTGGGATAAGTCCTGTAATGGACACAGCGGTGATATATTATTCTCTCCTCCGCTTTTTAAATCTGTTTTCCTTCAGCCACAGCATTTCTTCAGCTTCCTCAAACTAACACCAGTTTGATATCTTTAAGCTTTTGCACGTGCGTCTCTCCTTGCCGGGTACTGCCCTCGTTCCTTCTTCCTCTTCCCTACCTGGCTAATTTTTATATAGCTTCAAAAGTGTCTCTCAAACATTTCCTTTCTGTGACCCATTCCTTCCACTTCTTCCCACCTAGCCATAATTAAATCTGTACCCCTACATCATAGTCCTGTGGTACTGATTTCATGCACACTTCCCACCATTCTGTGGTATCCTTGAGAGCAGAGAATGTCTTATGGTATCTTTGGTGTGTAGCATAATGACTACTGTGGGTGGCGAGAATAGGGAATAGACAGAGTGGAAGCTGACTTTTCAGGTTTCGCCTAGGAAACTCCAAGTTGCTAGAGGAGAGGAAGGGAGCTCAGGCAGCTGGTAAGATGCCCACAAGTAGGACATGCAGCACTGAGCTAACAGAGAGCAACAGAAGGTGGAGCTACACAGACCACATGGGCAAGGCATGCCCAGGGATGCCATCTTTGAATCAAGCCACGTTATTCCTGACATAAGGGAATTCAGACCTAGTCATTAGAAAGGGAGATTTTTGGTGACTTGAGCCTGAGATGACTGAATGCAGAAAGCATACTTCTCCCGGGTTCCTAGACAGATGTTCAAGTCATTTTATGTGTTTATGTATATATATTTGTGTGTGTGTTTTCGTGCGCACGTGCACGTGTGCAATGTGTGTACGCACAGAGGCCAGAAGAGGGTATTGGACCTCCTGGAGCTGGAGTTACAGGAGGTTGTGAGCAACCCTGTGAGTGCTGGGAATGGAACTCAGGTCCACTTGAAGAGCAATCAGTACTCTTCAATGTAGAGCCATCGCCCTAGCCCCTCTGGTCTTTTTAAATAAAGACAGTTTAATTAACGTGTAGAATGTAGCAGGCCTTTGTTTGGCACACTGCTTGACTTAGGGAGGAAACAATACTCAGAGTCCCAAAGGAGCAACAAGCAACTCTGACTGGAATTTGACACAGGGAAATCCATTAACCTAGAAAATGCAATGACAGTAAATAAAGATGAAGTGCCTACGTACGTGCGCCTGCGCATGTGCATCAACGTCCTTCCCTGTCTCTCATGAGTGCTGCCTTCTTAACTCTTTTCCTGTGTAAGTGATTATATTCATAATGTTTATAACAAAATGTAGCACTAATGAAATATGGTGAAAGAGAAATGGATGCATTTTTTAAAAAGTAGTTGTACAAAAGATTGTTTATTTTGCAAGCCAGGTCATTTTTTTTTTTTTTTTTTTTTTTTTTTTTTTTTAAGGGGGTAAATTTTTTCACAAAAAAAATAATCTTTTTTTCTTTTTTTTTTTTGGGGTAAAAGCTTTTAAAAAGCTGTCCTGGAACTCACTATGTAGACCAGGCTGGCCTTGAACTCACAGAGACCCACCTGCCTCTGCCTCCCAAGTG
>NW_008344185.1:1055102-1071837 GCF_000622305.1 Nannospalax galili | reverse complement strand
TTTTTTTTTTTTTTTTTTTTTTTTTTTGTGCTAAGGAGGCTAAATTTATCCACATAAAACATGATCCTGTTCACTGCTTTTCCTGTGGAGTAACAGCTTTGAAATGCTTCGTTTTCCTTTAGTTCTTTCAGATTTAACCTCTAGTCTTTGTGTGTTGGATGCTACGTATTAACAGTCACAGTCGGCTTATTGTTGGCCCTGCTTAAAGGTGAGCCCTTTCCAACCAGGATAATCTTTAGCTTCTAGAAAGCCCACTGTGCCATGTATTTTAGGGAAAAATCTTAATTTTAGACCTTGACATAAAATAGATATTAGTGTATTTGGGGTCTGGGACATCAGAAGCAAAGATCTTTGGGAGATTTCTGCCTCTACCTATCGGGGAATAGAAATAGCTTCCAGACTTGCTTTGTGCTTTTTTCTGACCTTTCTTCTTTAGGCCAAGGCCCAATGGGGAGGAATTGTTTGCTCCTATCTACCAACATTTCCCACATCCAGCAGCATTCCATTCCTCTCCAAGCTCAAGACCTTTCTCAGATTTGGTATTTTTTTTCCTTTTTCTTGTGTTAAGGTCTTTGGTAGAAGAAGTCAAAACATACTTGCCAGATACATAAGGTTTCTAACAAACATGTTGCTGGATGTGGTGGTAGTGTACACCTTTAATCCCAGCACGTGGGAGGCAAAGGCAGGCAGATGTCTTGAGTTTGAGGCCAGCCTGGTCTACATAGAGAGTTTCAGGCCAGCCAGAACTACATAGTAAACCCCTGTCTCAAAAGTAAAATAAAATATAATAAAACTAAACATCTTAATTATCTTTACCAACTTCATTTTCTACCATTATTGGTGATTGGAATGCAAAACTGTTTTTTAAATCTTTTATCGACTATTTACTGTGTTCCCGATACCTCTAAGGAATTTTACAGACCTCTCGTTCAATATGCACTATTACTTTGTAAAGTAGACTGTACAGTTTTCATCTGGATGAAGGGAAACGGGGTCTTAGAAAGCCAGAATGGCATCTCCAAGCTGTTAAAGAACACAAGTTTCATGCAAGGATGAAACCTAGGGCTCTGGGACTCAAAGTTCTACACCACTGCATCCTCAGTGCAGATATACCGCTGTGTCTTAATTGTATATAGTGTTTCGTTTTGTTGCATTTTGAGACAGAGTCACGGTATGTATCCAGGCTGGCCTCAAACTCATGATTCTCCTGCCTCAGCCTCTTGTGTTCTAGAATTACAGGCACGTACTACTGCTTATTTATTATTTTTTACTTTGGAAAATTTTGGTGGCAATATTTTAATCTCTGACCTAATTTAATGACCAACTAGAAGTACATGCACATCCTACAGACCCTTCTTAAGGTTGTTCTAAACAAAATACATTAGATGATAATTAGATGTTTAAGTAAGTCATTAAAGATAAACTGTATAGCCATTATGCCTGCCCCCCCCCATGACTTGTGGTGATTCTAATTCTATATTTTCTGTTCCATAGACTCACTTTTTCACCAAGTCTTAATCTGGAAGCACTAAATTGAAGATGGAAAAATCAAAGTGCTCTTAAGATCAAGTGGTCCAGACTGATCTTTTAATGTTATTCTAGCTCTATTTTAACATTACTTAGTAACCAAAATACTATGTTCTCGACAATAAGGAATAAATTCCCATACTGCTTAAAATAGATTTCATTGAAACTTTACTGATATACTTGAGTCCATTTATAAAAACACAAAAGCTACACACATCTAACAAAATATACAATGCTTGCATACTACAAATATGAAAACATTGTTGGCTCAAAAAAAGGAAGCGTTAAATCAATAGAGGAATGTATATTTATAAATTGGAAGAATGGATATGGCATAGATGCCAGGTGATCTATAACAGGGGTCAGAAAAATTGTGGTCTGTGAGACAAATCCAGCTCATTCCCTGCTTTTGTGAATAAGATTTATTATTATTATTTTTATTTTATGTGTATGAGTGTATTGCCTACATGTGTGTAAGTGCACTTGTGTTGTGCACAACCCACGGAGGTCAGAAGAAGGTGTTAGATTCCCCTGGAACTGGAGTTATGGACGGTCGTTAGCCAACCATATGGGTGCTAAGAATCAAACCCGGGTCCTCTACAAGAGCGATCAGTTCCCCTAACCACTGAACCAACTCTCCAGCCCCTGTGAATAAATTTTTAATTGAACTCCCACACCTATACATTTGCCTGTTGTCTTCACGTGCGTGTGTCATAAAACTTCTGATCCTTTAGAAAAACTTTCCAACTTCAGATCTGTTAACATGACCTCAATTAAATTCAGTTGATTTGTGTGTGTGTAGAAACTGACAAGTCAATTCTAAATTTTGATGTGTTACATGTAATCTTAGACTCCAGCTACTACTCAAGCCACAATATTTTGCAGCAGCTCTCCCTCCTTTCACATACTCTGTCAGGCATCCTACTGAGACACCTTAAGTCCCAAGCTAATAGGCTTCCTGGTGCCAGGATTTCTCATCTGGGAAGTAAGTTTACATCAAAGTGGATATTGCTGATCACACATCCTGTTCCCCATCTCTTTCTCTGCGTCCTGCCTGGGAATCAGAAAGCCTAGTTTCAGGCTTGTGCTATGAAACTCCCCCATCTTCAGAGTCATAAAAAGAGACCCCACTCCCATCATGTGGGCTCTGATGCCTCTCTTCAGCGACCTTGCCATGCTGTCTCTCTCTGGTGCTGGGGCCTGAACTATTCTCAGAGTCCCTGCCATGTTGTTGCCTGTCTGTCTGTCTTTCCACAAAATTAATAACATTTTTTTTTCGTTTTTGGCATGTGGGTGTGTTGAGACAGGGTCTCCCTATTGCCTCAGATGACCTGGAACTCATTATGTAGCCATGCTGGCCTCAATCTCACAGATCTCTCTGCCTGCCGCTGCCTACCGAGTGCTGGGATTAAAGGTGTACACCATCAAGCCTGCCTTTTTCACGGTGTTCATAACTTTTCTAATAAACTCCTTACTTCCCAATAATCAGTTTCAGTATCCCTCCTGAACCCTGTTCCATCAAAAATATTTCAATATGGAAATGCAGAAGACCTAGAATAGTTTATGATGTTGAAAAAGAACAGCTTTATACAGAATGTGGGTTCTTGGATAGGACTCCTATATTAAAACCTACCCACCCAGGGTTCAGGGACCATTGCAGAAGAGGGGGAAGAAAGATTATAAGAGCCAGGGAGGAGGTGCATGACCATATGGAAATATGGGTTACTGGGACCTACCGGCTCCTGAGACCTTGCACGTATGAACCTACAGCAATGGTGTCAGCATGCACAAGACTTATGCAAACTCATGCAGACAGTAACCCAGCACAGAACTGTGGAAATGAACAGCAGGCCCTAATCTTTGTCAAAGAATTATTGGCAGCTGATTACTGCTGGGTGGGGAAGAGCTGATCTTCTTAAAGGGAGGGACTCTAGATAAACTCAGTGGATAAACTTGTACTGAGGGGTGTCTGGGGACACTAACTTGACCTTAACACAAATGACAGAATGCATGAATTTCAGTCGGGGGGGGGTGGTTGTTATGAGTGACCAGTGAGGAAGGGGATATAAAGTTGATTAAGATGTTCTGCATGAAATACACAAAAATTGAAAAGAAAGAAAAAGAAAACTTTAGTATAATTCCATGATTTTAAAGTTAACCTGAATCACTTATGGTCCTGTTATCCAAATGGTATTTTCTAAATTTTAAGTATCCTCCTCTTGTTCGTATCCTCTGTAGAATGCCCTGCTCAGATGACACAATTTGATATGTGTGTATGGTGGAGGGGGGGAGGTTATTCCATAGCTCCTATGATGCAGTTCATTTCTGACGAGGGGCTGAGTATGGGGAAAGGAGAATAACTTGCCTCTCTCAGTGTCCACTGAGGTCTGTACAGGTAAGAACTCCAGGGGCAGAGCTTTTGGTGGAATGTGTGGGTCAGTCTGTGACTTGAGTATCTCTCTTCCCTTAGGATTCTTCCTCTGCTATCTGTGTGCTGATCCTCTGCCCCACCCCCTTCCCCTCCAGGGCTCAGGCTGGCGAACTCCACCCTCTTTTTTGTCCTGTTCTTCTCACATTCGCCTCCATCCAGGATGCTCTGCCCAGGATGATCACTCTCCTGTCACACACGCTCCTAAAACAAACCAGTTATCTGATGAAACTGCTAATTTTCTATCAGTTAAATGACTTCTAAGAACTATGGAAAACTGAATAATTAAGGAAAACATAAAACTCATAATAGGCTGAATAGGGAGCAGGTTTGAATGTGATCAAAATACATTGTATGAAATTATTGAATCAATAAAAAATTATATATATATAAAACAAATGCTGGTCAGTGTATTGAACACTGAATAGATGGGGAGGCAGGTCCTTTCTGATAACACTCAGAGTGGTTTGAATGAGAAATGTCCCCTATAGGCTCAAATATTTGAACACTTGGTCCTCAGTTGCTGGTCCTGTTTGGGAAACCATGGGACTTTTAGGTGCGGCCTTGCTGGAGGAAGTCTGTCATTGGGGTGGGTTTTGAGAGCCCACAGCCTAGTCCCACTTCCAGTTTTGCTCTCTCTGTATTATGTTTGCCCTTGAAGATGTGACTTCTCAGCTTCTGTTCCTGCCTCCCTGCCTGCCTACTGACATACCTCCCTACCATGATGGATTCTTATCCCTCTGGGACCATAAGCCAAAATAAACCCTTACTTCTCTAAGTTGTCGTCATCATGGTATTTTATCACAGCAACAGAAAAGTAACTAATGCAAGTATTTAAGGAGAGAAACATCTTAGAAGTAGAGAGTCATCTAAATCAGGAGGTGGCTCTTGGTGAGCAGAGAGCAGTGAGATCACATTGCTAAAGATATTCTCCTTAGAGACAGGGAGGAATACTTCAGGAATGTGCCCCAGTACTCTTTGACCCAATTGTGTAGCTCAAGTCTCCAAATACTGCAAATTGTGTTCTTTTTTTCTTGACCCTCTTCTCCCCGTCTCCCCCAAAAGAGGAAGCTATGCCCTTTAATATAAGCCACTTGGAAACTCCAGTTTAGGTATTTTATAGGCTCTTTCCTCTAAAGGAATCTTGTTTTCTTTCCCTTTAATAAAACTTCTCTCATCTATAAACACTGCATTTTCTTCTGCTCTGTGGACCACAGTAGACTTAACACAATAGCAAGGGTCAGACTTACAGTGACAGTAATAAGAAATCCTTACTGCTTCTGATGTTAGCAATATTGATTGTCAACTTGATAGGACCTAAACTCACCTAGAAATGGCATCTCTGGCATGCCTGTGAGGGGTTATTTTGATTAGGTTAACCTGTGGCCATGCCTCTGAGGGATTATCTGGATTATCTCAATTTAGGTGGGAAGATTTACTATAACAGTGGGTGGCATCATTCCCTGGGTTTGGGTCCTGAACTGCATGAAAAGGAGAAAACAAGCTGAGCACTAGCATACATCATTTCCTGCCTCCTGACTGTGGATGCAGTGATCAGGACCTGCTGCTTCTATGACCATGACTTCCTGGCTATGATGGACTGTGACGTTGAACAGTGAGCCAGAATAAAGCCTTCCTTCCTTAAGTTGCTTTCACCTGGGTATTTTATTCCAGCAACAACAATACAATAGCCTGGCCTATTCTGTTCTCTTAGCATCTCACTGGTGCCTAGTCTAATCATAATTCCCTTTTGAGCACACAACTTGTGGTGGTTTTGAATGAGAAATGTCCCCCACAGGCTCACATACGTGAACACTTGGTTCCCAGTGGTGGTGCTGTCTGTGGAGGTTTAGGAGATGCCATTTTGCTGGAGGAAATACCTCACTGGGGGTGGGCTTTGAGAGTTCATAGCCTCACCCTAGTTTCTGTGCTCTCTTCTTCTTGCTGTGCTTGAAGATGTGAGCTCTCAGCTTCCTTCTTCAGGCCCTTCTGTCATGTCTTCCCTGCCATTACAGTCTCTTAACCCAATTAAACTCTTCCCTTCTCTAAGTTAACTTAGCATGGTGTTTTATCTTAGCAACAGAAAATGAATTAATGCACAGCTAAATTCTGTGTCTCAGGTTCCCTTGCGGTTAGGCCAAGGGATTGTGAGTGGAAGCCATAGTCAGGCTCCGCTTCCCCTTCCCTTCCCTTCCCTTCCCTCACCTCTACCAGGCACAGGCAGAGGATCTAGGGAACCAGAAGCTGCCAGCATTCACAGAACACCTGTTACAAGTATTAGCTGAACTTGATTAATATAGATTATTGCAAATTTCTCCTTCCCATGTATAAATGTTTGTGAGCCCATTTGATCTTTCAGTAATGAAACTTTAAAAATAAGGAAAATCCTGCTTTTCCCAGACCGATTTAATTAAAAAAGAAATAATACTAGTATTTCCATACCCAGACTGATTTCAGGAAGCATCTTTACTGCTAGAGGAAAGGTGTTCCCTGGTATAAAGCACTCTCACAGCAGGGGGGGGGCGGGGCAAGTTAGTGATGTCCCAGCAGGCCATCTTTACTACTGATGATTGACCTAAAGTCTCATCACTTCTTGGCAGCCTGAATGTTCCTGTGTTAAGTAGAAATTAATGTTTTCTCTCTTCCATTTTTACACTTCAATTTTTCAGTGTCTACTTCTATAACTTTTAGATTCTTTAAACTCTGATTTATAACATTCTTCCCCAATAGAAACACTACTGCATTAAAATATTTTAAACATTCCTTTTAAAAGAATTTTTTCTGTTGGAAACTTGAATAATTTCTAAATCAGTAAGACATGTATGAAAATATTGCAGTCTTATGATCCCCCCACCCCCCCTTCAGCTTATTTACAAAGGAGAGAATCCTATTCTCAACAGTGGTCAAGTCCACTAGAACATAGGGGAATTATTTTAAAATAGCAAAATGATATTTTTCAAATAAATTAATATACTAGCCATGTATTTGTAAAATCAGAAAACAAAGTTGAACAATTATGAATTATATTAATTTGTGTTCTGAATTATAATCATAATTCATATTCTGAATTGGCCTGATAATCAGAAACATAGTTTATTGAATGTTAAAACTTTGATCAACTTTTTCTTCATAAGGTCAAAATATACTTAAAACTTTTTTACTTTTTTTTGTGTGTGTATGCACATGTATGTTGTATATATGTGAGTGTGTGTGTATATGTATGTGTGTCAGTGCACGTGGGAATTGGAGGACAACTTTCAGGAGACAGTGTTCTCCTTTCACCATGTGAGATCTGAGTGGAACTCAGACTGTCAGTCTTGGTGGCAAGTGCCTTTAACCTCTGAGTCATCTCCCTGACTCCAAACATGCTTTTAGTGATCAAAAGAGCCTGTTACAAAAAGATAGGTATCAAACAAACTTGCACTTTTTTTCAGTTGGACTTGAAATTGTCCCACAATTGGAATTTGGAAAATCATCTTATGTTGAAAGGTAAATAGGGGGCTGAAATTTAAATAAGCATTTTTACTGCTTTGTTCTTTTGGAAAACCTAAGAGTTGTGGCATTAGAGGTTTGAATACCATTGTAAAAGAAAAAGAAAAATACATGATCAAGCTGAGAACTGACCTAACTGTTAGCAAATCTCTTAACACCCCAGACAGTTGAAGACAAGGAACATAAACATCCCTAAGGGCAACTAACACTTACAGAATGAAAACAGGGCATCATATTATTTTGTTTGCTTTTTCTAACTGAGTAGAACATGAGGAATTATTTTTTAAAATCACTGGAGGGTATTTTAATGTTTCTGGTAAAAATGACTTCTGCTCACAATGACAATTTTTTCTTCCACTGTTGAGTCTGTATGTTTAGATTTTGATTTGTTACATAATTTCTGCTTGTGTTGGTTTTATTGGAATGTCCCCCACAGTCT
The DNA here is from genome assembly GCF_000622305.1 of Nannospalax galili. NCBI lineage: Eukaryota > Metazoa > Chordata > Mammalia > Rodentia > Spalacidae > Nannospalax > Nannospalax galili. The sequence continues at coordinate 1,063,951 of NW_008344185.1, read as the reverse complement.
TCTGCTTTGTTTGTTCCTCTGATATCGATGCTATTTTGGGGGATCTCTAAAGCATTAAGAATTGGGGTCTGGCTGGTAGGGGCCAGCTTGGAATGATTTCATATATATATATTTACTTATGATTCTGGCCTGCAGTTTCTGCTTCCTGGTCTCCACCATGTGTGCAAACCCCTGCCTCTGTCTGCTGTTGCCTTCTTCTTCTGCCAACCCCAATGAACCCACTTCCACAGCCATTCCTTCCTTGATGGATTGCCATCTTTTAAAACTGTGAGCCAAAATGAACCTTTCCTCCCTTAAGTTGCCTTTGTCAGGTATTTTGTCACAGTAATGCAAAAGTACATTTATGAAACAGGCAAATGGAAGAACTAACTTTGCTTCTAATTGTCATTATGGATTTGGATGAGAGGGGAGAAGCTGCTAAGGCAGTTTTTAGGTGCTTCAGAACTGAATAGCAGCAGGATTATAGTCCTGGTGAACATGGGAACACATTAGAAAATTATTTTTTGTGAGAGGAAATTAGTGGAACATTTTTATAAAACCACCTTGTTTTGGAGGGTGGTAGGGAGGAGTTCTTGGTTAGTGTGGGCTTAGAGAAGGCGTCTGAGGACCATCAAAATACACTTGATTGATTAGCCCACCCAGCTTCTAAATCTTTATCCAATCACCAGGAAATTTGAGTTATCATCTTCTTGTCAAGATGGGGAGACAAATAAGAAAAAAAATGAGGCACAGATAGAGTAATCATGTTGCCTGAGGTCCTCAGGAAAATAATTGAGGAGGGTCTGGAGAGATGACTGAGCAGATAAGAGCACTGGCTGCTCTTGCAGAGAACCTGGGTTTGGTTCCCAGCACCCACATGGAGGCTAACAACCATCCGTAGCTCCGGTTCCAGGGGATCCAACACCCTGTCTGACCACTGAATGGGCATTGCATGAAACGAGTGCAGTTGCATTCATAGGCAATACATTCATGCATTTAAAATAAAAATAATAAAAATATTTAAAAGAAAATAATTGAGGATACAGGAATTCAAATTCAAGGCCCCCCAGGCACCAAAAATCCACACTAGGAAAAACAAAAAGTGAACAGAGAAAGAACACAAGTAATAAAATACCCATTGGGAGGCAGCAGATGGCTTGGGTTTGACCTGTCATTATTGCTGACTGAGGGGTAACTTTTATACACCTGTGGCAAAGTGACTGAGGATATAGCATTGCTTCCCTCCTCAAGCTCCCAAAGACTGAGCCCCAGAGTGTGGACTTAATTGGGAATACTTCAATTCTAAAAGGAAACATACTGGACAGAGTCCAACAGAACAGTAAAAACAATAATGGAATAGAGATTTATCTGCTGGAAAATACACATATCTAAGCCCTCTAGCTTGCTCCAAAGGAGAGGTGGGTACCATGGTCTCCAACTCTTTGAAGTGTGTGTCTACACTTCGGGAGTGATTAGTCTGCAGCAAGGATAACTTGGGAGTGGGAAGTGATGAAATGTTTTGAGAAGCTTCCAGACTGATTGTAGAAAATGCTTTTTTGGAAGAGTTACAGGCGGATTCCGGAGGGCTCAGTGGTTCTCACTCCCCCTGACTCCCCCATGTTCTGAGAGTTCCTTGGTCTGCTGAAGAAACCCTTTCTCACCCAGCCAGCAGCTGCAGCAGGTGGCTCAGAACCCACCCACCCCTGGAGATGTTCATCCCAGGAAGCAATGTGGCCTGAAGAGCCAAAGGAGTAAGGTGACTCATTCTGCTTCCTGCCTTGGTCATCTGCATGAGTCATCCACTTTAATCTCGTCCTAACTATGGGGAAGGAACATCAAAAGGACTTTCTATGATCTTACTATCAATATTTGATGAAAAGGAAAAATCCCCTCTTGTAAGATCCTCACAGAAAATGTTTCTCTGACCTTTTCATTTTGTTGCCATTTCATCCCAGTCATCAATATGGAAGGAGGAGAAAGGAAGCTCTGGGAAGACAAAGAAAGGTTAAAGCATGTCAGCCGGCAGGGGGGCAGTGATTCAAGCCGCTCCCCCAGGAGAAGGAACAAATGCTCAGGTCTCTCCTGGGGAGGGAGGACTCTTCCTTGGAGTAAATCAGGGTTCTTGTCACTGAACATTTTTCAGCTCTGTAGTTCATATCTGGATGCCTGGAATGGCAGGGAAAGTGGTGGGTGATTCAAATCATGAACTTCGGTGTCAGATGGATGGAGCTGGAATTGAAGCCTGAACCTGTCACTGATCAGCTGAATGACTTCAGGCAAAATACTTCAGTAAGTTCAGATTTAGCTTTTAGATCTACAAAATGATTGTAATAAAAGTAATAGTCTTGATAATAGTAATGCTAACACACCTTTCATTGATGGAGCCTCTACTCTGTGCCACACATTGATCTATGGACTTTGAGAATAAGATCGCATCTAACCTTCACAGCAATCTCCGGTTGGAGTACAATTGCTGCACCCATTTTACAGGTGTGGAACTTGAGACATAGAGTTAAAAGAATGTGTCCAAGGTCATGAGATTAGAAAGTGACCAAAATGTCTTAATATCCTCCTCCAGTTGTTATGAGACTTGAAAATCAGCTAATGGGATTAGTTTCCGGTAAATGCATATGCTTACTTTTTAAACTAAAGGAAAAAGGGGAGGAATTCCCTTTCAATTGCTCCAATTACTAATTTCTTCCTTTTCAAATGTATGAATGATTCTGTCTTCAGTACACTATGTGGCAATAATTCATAGTATTCCTTACTTTTTAGCTCAAATCATCCAAAGTCATAGAGAGTTTGTGAAAAAACTGTGCATAGTGCCTGGTACTAGGCTAGCACATATTTTATTCAAGGAACTATTCTGTTCATTTTTCAACCATCTAAAATAAACCCATGGAAGTTACTGGAAACTTACTTTCTATGGACATGTTACAAATCTAAGCGTGTGCTTCAGAGAAAAATAAAATCTCTTCTCTCTACAGGTGCTGCACACACACACACAGAGGTACGTGCACATACTTCTACTTAGATGTTCAAGACCACTTTGAAAATGATTCTAAGTAAAACCTTGTCAGTAGTGTTCTTCTTGTTGGTTGGTGTGTTAGACTGTTTGGGATGCTATAATCAACTTCAGCAATAAGAATTAATTTTCCACAGTTCTGGAGGCTGGAAAGCCTACCATCCAAGTGCCATCTGATATGGTTTCTGGTGATGGCTGTCTGCATGGCTTGCGAGCTGCCAGCTCCCTGTTATGTCCGCACCTGTCTTTTCTTCAGCTTGTATTCTCATTCTCTATCTTCTTCCTTTTTCCTTTTCTTCGTCCTTTTCGTTGTCCTCCTCTTCTTCTACCAGTGTCCTAGTTAGCTATTGCTGTAATGAAAAAAAAAAAAAAAAAAAGACCAAAACCAACTTGGGGAGGAAAGGGTTTATTTGACTTATACACAGTTCTTCATTGAGGGAAGCCAAAGCAGGAACTCAGGGCTGGAACCTGGAACACAGACCATGGAGGAACACTACTTACAGACTTGCTCCTCTGACCTGTGCTCAGCCTGCTTTATTATATAACCTAGGACCACTTGCCCAGGGGTGCCACCACACAGTGGTCTAGGCCCTCCCACATCACTCAGTAATCAAGAAAAATGCCCCACAAACATGGCCATAGGCAAATCTAATGGATGGAATCCCTCAATTGAGTTTCCCTCCACCCAGGTGTGTCAAGTTGACAACTGAAGCTGTACAGCACAATTGACCCCTTGCCAACTTAATGTATCTCTATTAAACCACAACTTTTCCATTTCTTATCCCCAAGATCTCGTGTTTATATTAATATTACAACATGAAATAGTACAACCTATAAAGTCACCCAGTCCTTAGAAATTCAAACACTTTAAAAGTTCAATGTCTCTTTAAAACAATCCACACTCAACTGTGGCCTTCTGTAAAATCCAAAATAAGTTACATACTGTCTTATTTCAAAAGGGAAGAACTGGGCACACGTAAGTAAAGCCAAAGTCCAACAGTGTAGCTCAGTGTTGGACATCTGGGATTCACTCACTATCTTCTGGGCTTTAAAGGGCTTGGGCAGTACCACTTCTTTGGCTCTGCTGTCTGTCCACAGCACACACACCTTGTCTTATAGGCTCAGGCCAGCTCCAGTCCCCACAGACATGGCCACAGGGCAAATGCAATGGCGGAAATTCCTCAGTTGAAGTTCTCTCCACTCAGGTGTGTCAAGTTTTCAACTGAAGCTATCTAGCACAACCAGTGTTTTTGGACTAGAGTCATACCCTATGACTTCTTTAATTCCTTCCTTAAAATCTCTCTTGCTTCTTGCTGTTTATGTATTTGTAGTAGATGGAATCCCACTGAAATGGGCTAACAGCCCATGAAAACTGATGATGCAGAGACCCGAAAGTTCAGTGCCTTGCCACAATAGGAGGAAGATCATCCCACACCCACCACCTCCTCCAAGGCTCAGGGACTTTCGCAGAAGAGGTTGACAGAAAGAATGTAAGAGCTGGAGGAAGGGTGACCACTATGCTGGCAAGCTATAGTCACACCTCCTTCCCACACACATCAAGGAGTTGAGGGGGGAGTCAGTTATACCTCCCACCCAATCAGCCAACCTTAGCTGCATGTGGGGGAGGGGCTAAGGATATATAAGTCAAGAAGGCCAGGAGGCACCTTTCACCATTTTCTGCGGTTGTTGGGAAGTCTCAGGATCTATATTTGAGTATGGACATTCCAGTGCAGCTGTAAATGGGGGGATGGGCACCCACTCCTCTGTAAATAAACTCCCACCCTATGTTCTGTTAAAAAAAAAAAAAGAAAATGATAGGTGTTTGGATAGATAGATAGAGGGATCTGACGAAATGGAAAGTGAATGGACTTGCACTGGGGAATGTCTGGGGACACTGACTTGACACCTAGGACACCTTGTCCTAATACCTAGGACAGAATATATGGGTTCCAGAAGGGGGCCTATGAGAGGGTGTTGGTGGGGACAGGATTATAAAGAAGATTCAGATTGTTTGAGATATTCTGTATGAAATACAACAAAATGTAATTAAAAAGTTAATAAAAAGCTCTCCAAATGCCTTCATAGAAATTGACTGAGGTTAGGCTACATTCTCTGTTAGTGCCCATGATAGCTAGTCATTCACAAATTATTCAAAAATTTCATGGATGGTGGTCATCTGATCACTAGTAATTATAAAAGGTGGTGACTTGAGTGCTGGGAATAGAACCTGGGTCCAATGCAAGAGCAGTCAGTGATCTTAACTGCTGAGCCATCTCTCTAACACCCATATGGTGGCTATGAACCATTCTTAACTCCAGTTCCAGGGGAATCTGAAGCTTTCTTCTGACCTCTGCGGCACTGCACAACATGGGTGCACTCATACATTCAGGCAGTACACTCATATACGTAAAATAAAAATAAAATATAAAAAAGGTGGTGGCTTGGGCAGTTATTGTATATATCCTATGAATAGATTAAACAGAGCAGATCTGACAGCATAGTGAAAGTCTTGGATGAGGGAGTGGTGGTGGTCTTCCCAAAATTAACTCTTGGTGGCTTTTGTACTCTTAATGCTAAAGGGCATGTGAGAACACAGTCCTGGATCTGGATAGTCAATGAAGGTATGATTGTTAGGGCATAATCTAAGATTACCAGCATTTTGCTGAACAGAATTGACCAAGGAGCTGATTTCTTAAGACATTTCAGGGAGAAGTTTCAAAGTGTCATAACTGCCAAGTATTATGGGGAAAGATACCATTGTTTCTCAGGGGATTAAAAATAAAGCTAATCTTTTTTCTCAAGGGCATTTTGATTTTGGAAAGAATGTCAGTTTAAAAACACAAATTAAATGCTGTCTTTGAAATCCCTAACTCAGGGAAATAGACAACTGGATATTCAGTAGAGTTTTTCACAAAATTCTTGAACTGAGCTGGAAAGGAAAGGGCCATTTTGCAGAAGGGATGTATTTTTCCAAATGGTTTGCGTCGTTTCCCATGTTGCTTTCATGTTCCAGGAAACAGACACGTGAACGTCCTGAATGCCTGTGAGCAAGTCTTCCCAAGCTCTCTGAAGTCTTAGTGGTGCTCTCTTGGTGGATTCGGGAAGACTTGTTAACTTCTTTTCGGGTATTTTTTTAAATTTCTGGAATGTGCTCTCCTCTGATTTCCCAACTTCATTGCCCTCTCCCTCTGGTCACAGGTATGCTCAAGTGCAGGCCTGTCTTTCAGTGTGTAAGGGGAGCCAATGGCATAGGTAGGGAAAACAATAGAAATTGCCATTTATAAAAGGCCAGATAAGATTTTTCTCTATTATTCAAAGTAGGATTAACATATAAGCCTATTGTTTTCAGAGTGAGTTTTCAAGGAAAAAAACGTGAATTGCTTCTAGAAACCACAATACCCAGAACAGGCTGCTTTATTGGGGAGGGAGAAGTGATTTTTCTGTGTCTGTGAAGAGAACCAGTAGGGTTCCCATCTTAGCTCCTCATGTCTAGGAGCTCAATTTTATAGAACACGTTTTTCTTTTCTTTTTTCTTTTCTTCCTTTTTTTTGGGGGGGGGGGCGAATGATGTTGCAGAGTGTCTTCCAATCACCAGCCACTGAGCAAGCTGGGAATGGAATGGGTACCTCTGCTAGGCTTGATTTCCCTCCGAAGCTGGAAGAATACTAGCTACTCTCCAGACACAATCCCAGGAGGTACACATTTTTCTTGCTTGACTCAAGTTATCCACATGTTCTTTTAACCCTTTCTGAATCATCCTCTGGCCAGTGCCTGTCTTGTTCCCGGATCACTGTGTCATTCTTTAAACCCCAGCTCCTAGTCCATTCTTTCATGAGTACCTTGAGAGTCCTTTGGTTCCTGTTCATTTTCTTTTCTTGGATGTCCTACCATTCCTGTTAAGTGAATCACTAGTTTTGGTGTTTGACTGTGTGCTATCTAGAGTTATTATTTACATATGTGTACATCTCATCTTTTCAGCATCACTCTAGTTATTAATTAGAAGTACTACTGTTTCCCACCAGAGAGGTGTGTATAATTTCATAAATGAGTATTAAATGAATGAATGTATTTTTACTGTCTCAAAAGAATACTCAGGTTTGACTTGATTCAGAAGAAAGAGCAGCTCAAAGGAATTCTTTTTTTTAATTATTTATTTAATAACCACATAATTAGAAGAAAACATTTCATTACAACAGCATTGACATGTTCAATAACAATTTCCAGATGTAAGATGTGTGGAATTAGCACATTCCATGGTTCATGGCTAGGACAATTTTCCAAGGCCCAAGGTTGCCCCCCTTTTCCCTTCGGTGTGGAGCAAAGTTGCTGCTGAAATGGCTCAGAACAGAATGGAGTGACTTAGGTGGGTTTGCTGAGCCGGTTCACTGCAGCCTCATTGTTGAAACAGCCATGGGCCTCAGTGGCCTCCCTGCCTCTGGGAGCTTTACTTCATTTCCTGTTACTCTGATGAAATGCCTTGACAGAAGTGACTTAGGAATGAAAGGGTTTATTTCAGCTCACAGACCCAGGTTACAGTCCATCCTAACCAGGAAGTCACAGCAGTGGGACTTGGGAGAACTGATCACATCACATCTGCAGTCAAGAGCAGAGATAATACAGTAATCACGCATGCTAGTGCTCAGCTTACTGTCACTTCATAAGTAACTGCAGAATACACGAGTTTCCCTAGATACATGCTTCTGCGTCAACACTTGAGACCAGCAGTACCTGGGTAAGTGGGCCAATCAGAGCCAATAGCCAGTGTGCCTCCTGCCTCTTCTCTGTCAATTACAGTGAGTCATTTTTACAAGATTGTGCCACATAAACTTGAATGAGTTTTAACCCTTTAAAGAAGATCTCCATTTCATTTTAAAGTATGCTGTTTCCTACATTTTTAATGCTACTAACCATTAGATGTTTGCACATGTGTTTTTAATTTCTATGTAGCTGATGATTACTAGTCACAGTTGGTTACACTCAGATCCTTAGTACCTGAGTATGGATATAAAGTCATCATGTAGATTTCACTGATAATGTTTATCACCTCTGCTATTTAACATGAAGTGAATTTTTATGCTTCATCCTCAAATATGTCTTTTTTAAAAATGTGTTGATTTTTCTGTGTGTATATCATACAAAACATCCCACACAATCTGATTCATCTATATACCCACTTCCCAAATGGCACCCTTCCAGAGCCTCCCCCCTCCTATATACTGGAGCTCATGTACCCTGTCATCCCTGTTACTGTCCACTGTGTTGTCGACACCCCCAGCCATTCTCCAGTGCTTGTCTGTCTGCTGAATCCAGTCAGCCTATCTAGAAAGCTTTGTTTTAGGAAGATCAGTTGTTCCTCCTCATTTAGCAGCAATCAGTTGTCAATATTCCTTTAGATAAGATTGGGGTCTGCTGTTCATTTTCCCAGTCCTATTCTGGGTTACTGTCTGGGAGTCTCTTGCACCACCTTGGCCAGTAACTCAAAGGAAGGTATCACCTGTCTGGCATTGTTTCTTGTTATGTAGCCTTTAGCTATATGGACTCTTACAAATTATATTGACCCAATTAATCTTTGGTTATACTTTCCTTTTTGTTGTTTAAGACCCTACAGTTGGCACAGATAAAACAATTAATTTTTTCCTCTTAAGGTTGCTTTATGACCATTTCCTCATGGGTAACATGGGCTTGGGAGGAGCCCCTGGCTTCTTTCTTTTACCAGTTCCATCTATGTGAAGATAAATCAAAGGTCCTACTCGACCATGGCTGGCTTGCTTGGAAGCATGGAGGAAATGTTTCCTCTGTGTTGACCCTCCTCTTTGTAGACTGGACACTGGTTCAGGTCTATCCA
>NW_008344185.1:1049032-1054767 GCF_000622305.1 Nannospalax galili | reverse complement strand
CTCAGATAAACCTTGCCTAGGCATATATTACATTCTTTGATCTGGTTGTATGTATAATTTGTCAGTAGGTTGTTGGTTTAATATGGTTCACTCTGGTTTTCTAAAACTAGCTAGGCATTGTTTATCTCTCATATTGTCTAACACTTCTCCCATGGTTTCCCCATTTAAGGTGCCCCTGTTTTTTCCATTTCTCCCTTTATAATACCCTTCTCCTATGGTCCCACTTCTCTCTTGAGCTCTCAAAGGAATTCTTATGTGTTAAGATTTCCTTGTAGTGGAAAGTCCCAGCCAGTTACCAATTAATAGTGAGTATCAACAACTGTTTATCTAGAGACTAATGGAGGATATGTCTGGAGATAACTCCACCAGCAGAACCTATTGTGAAATAGGCTGAATTCTGACTGGTTTACTCCCTATTTTGTTTCAGACTAATCATTTAACTCCTGCAATGTCACAGGTGGAAAATTAATTCTGCTCTCAGTTACTCTGAGCACTAAGAATCTTGTCACCATGTTACAGAAGTCAGCAGGCTGATACCAGAGTACCTGGGCTCCTGACTTTGTGTGTTTGTGCCTTTACGGACCTTTGGGTGAAGAGATATGAACACAAAGGAGCCATTCTGAGAGTTGTGTTTACGTTCCTGGATTGTATTAGGTCAGGGGAAAGCTAGACAAGGGCAGGACTTGGATAAGTGACAAGACAGAGTGGCCGAAGCAGTGCTGGGTAAATGATCATAAATTCCAAGTGCTAAACCTTGCCACCTTTTTAGAGTGCAAGAATGAATTCATACAGCCTCATGAAAGTCATGATGATTTTTGTGTCTGTGGGAAGAGCACAAACTAATCACATGTTCATTTGTAGTTCAATGTTTGACAAACAAGATTTAGAAACCAAGAGCTATTTTTCTTACTAGAAAATATCACGGAACAGCTAGTGATGGGGGCCCACAAACAGTGGTAGGCATTCTGGTACTTGAATAGAAACCTTGCAGTTGGCTGAGAAGCTGTCCCTGTTATTTGGGGTGTTCTGATGACTTGGATGTCCAAATCCATATTCCACTGCACTTTCTCAGGGATGCGTGATGGGAGACATCTCTCCACATGAATTATTGAAGAAAGCTCACTCACTCCCAAAGGGTAGTCAGTGATTTTTTTTTTTTTTCAGGGCAATAGATTGTTAACATTTTGTTGAACAAAACTGGCCAAGGAGTTGATTTCATAAGACATTTCAGGGAGAAGTTTCAGTGTCATGACTGCCAAGTATTATGGGGAAAAATACCACTATTTCCCAGGGGGTTAAAAATAGAACTAATTTTATTCTCAGGGGCATTTCGATTTTGGAAAGTGTATCCATTTAGAAACACAAATTAAATGCTTTCTTTGAAATCCCTAACTCAGGGAAATAGACAATTGGATATTTAGTGGGCTTTTTCTCAAGTAATCCTTGAACTGAATGTTCTAGAAAGGACTGTGTGTACCCGGTGGCGGCAGGCGCAAGAGGAGGAGGTAGACAGGCTCTGAGGAATGGGGCCTCAGAATACTCAGACAAATTGCTCTGAGGAAAAACCTGACAGACAAACTGGAGGAATGAACTCAGTCTTTCAAGGTATCTGGGCCAAAACGCATTTTAGGGCTTTGATGATAGGGGAAAAAAAAATCTATGTATTATGAATTCTAAGATAATGAAGATCAAAGCCACATGTTTTAGAGGAAAAGAACATTACCGTCATGTTTCAAGTTTGGGAAAATAAATGACAGAATGACCTTTGACTTACAATGCTGAAAGTAGATATTTGAGTGCCACAAAAGAAAAAAAAATCTTACAAACCTATGCACAGGAAATTCATCATGATAATGTAGCAAACATACATGAATTCATGTTGCAGGAAAGAAAATTAAAGTAGGGGTAAGTAGGAATCTACTATCAATGAAATGGCCATTGTAAGTGGGAGTCTTTATCATTGTGTAGAAATCCGTAATTATTAGATAAAAATCATATTTCTATAGAATAGTTTTCTCTATGTACTTAACAAAATTCCTATTATACCTATTGCTAGTTATGATCACCTTATTCCTGAGAAATTGGCTAGAGCAGATTTTGTAGTGTAAGAAGGAAGACAAGAAGGAGGTGAACTCTCACCTTAAGTTTAAGCTTAGCTGATAGCATACCTGTGAATACTCTAACTAGGATTGTTCTGACCAGACTATGCATTATCCCCAGACCATTGAATTAATCAATTGATTTACCAACAAATAAATGTCAAAATGAAACCTGAAAGAGCCCTAATTGAAAAAGGGACTTAGAAGTGCAATCCTTAGTTGTGATCACATCATTTCTAGGCTGTCTTTGGGATGTTCAGATAAAGGCCTGTGAATTGTAAGGAGCCTGAGAGAGATGAAACATCCATCCATCACCTGCTGGGTACCTTCAGGGCAGGGGCATTGGGGGGTATAGGATGGAGGCTTTTGATGTTGGGGTGAGAACAACATAGCATGCCGCAGCACTCAGACCAAGCCACTTCTTGTATTTTTAAAGGACCCAAGAGCTCTGGCGATGGTGCTCAGAGTTTGGCAGGGAAAAGTATCCCAAAGTCATGCAGGTACATGAAGAGAGGGTTAAAGAAATTTTTAAGGGAGCTTCTTTGACTTCACAGTTTTACTTTCACCAATCTTTGGGACAAGGAGAATGTATCAGCACCAGGCTTGGGGACAGGCTGTTGCTGGGATTGGGATGATCTATGTGACTTTGGAGGAGTTATATAAAATCCCTGATCTTCGACATCCTTACCCATGAAATGAGGAGTTGAACTCAATGGTTTCCTTCCACTCTAACATAGTATCGTTTCATGAAGCCAATCTTAATGTGGCATCTTGAAAGATCCTTATCCCACACAGCACAATCCCATCTAGAAGGCAGTAGTTGTTCACATCTATTGTAGAACTGAGGTATTTACTGGGACCATCGGTGATGGCCTTTATTGTCTGCCAACTGTCTGGAGATTCCTGTAGTTGATGTGGGCATTGTTCAGTTTCACAGGTCAGGAATGAGTTATAGAGGCAAAGGAAGGGACACTGGTGAAGAGAGACCCAGAAATGGGGCTGTTTTCTTAATTCAAATCTCAAACCCAAACTGGATTTCTCTTATAGAAACAAGACCTTTTAGCAATGTTCCCTGTGTTTATTCTACTTATATCAAAGAGGCTTTCATCTCCCCAGGGAAAATTATTAACACATTCCACCAAAGAGGGAGGGTGGAGGCCTGGCCTTGGAAAAAAATAATCACCATCATAATGAAGAGCTGCCTGAAATGCAAACTTAAGCAACACTAACATAAAAGCCCCCAGTTCTAATGACTGTGGTTGGCTGAACACCAAGGTCCTTGTGCCCAGAGGAGCATGTCTGATTTCTTGTCTGTAGGCTAACCCTTCTGTGACCAGGAATTTTCCACTAGAAAGCTGGTAGTGTTGGTGGTGGGGGCCTTCGCGGCACCCACAGCCAGTCACTCGCAACCTTAGCTGAACACTACATTGTGTTGGTTGACTGAGCAGTGACTGTTGGTTCCAGGCTATAAATTTTTGCCTTTCAAGATTATTTGGTTGAGGAGATGAGGGAAGGAGTGTGAGGGTGGGGTGGGGAGGTGATGGGAGGGGGTGCTAGTTAGTGGATGGGGGAGTGGGAGGTGGTCTGGGGAGAGACCAACCAACAACACTTAGATACAGTCAAGAGGAGTAACAGACATGAAATAAGCAGAGTATCATTTCATCTTCACTAATGGAGCACTCCCCAAGGCCAAGGCTGCAGGGAAATGTTTTCAGATAGAGACTGCGCCCTTTTCTAAAGTATGTTCACTTGGTTTATAGGTGCCATATGATGCTCAGGCACCTTCTCTGAGATACAGCTCAACTAAATATATGCTGTAAAGAGCCTGGTGCAAAGGGTTAAACAGGGAAGTATTTATTGCGGGGCCTAGGGTTTAGATATTATTTTTGTTTTACTTTTTAATAATGTTTCCAAGTAACACCAAAATATACCACAAGGCTCATGTTTGGTGATAGTGACTATCGAGATTTATGAACAGTCATGAACATATAGTTTGTTGTTAGCTCCAGTTTTCTCCTTTTGGAACTCAGGGAAACTAAAAATACAACAGTCCCTTCTACATATGGATCTACCTTATGCAGAAACAGCATGGGGCTTTGGCAGCCTGCTGTCAGAGGCCGAGAGCTGTCTGCTATGAGTGACCATGGAAGACTCTGATGGGTACCTTTTATGAGCATCCAAGCAATTTCCACATCAAGAAGAGTTCTCCCAAATCCCACTGTTCCACCTGCATCGAATACAGATTTTTAAACTTTGCTTGATAGTGACACATGTCTTCATAGCACTTGGCTGCTTTAGAGGCCTTTCATGACTGTAGCTGTGCTGTAGTGATGATCACCAGAACTAATGAGTTCAGAAGCTGAGGCTGGCTGTGTGTGGTGGTGTAGCCTTTAATGCCAGAACTCAGGAGGAAGAGGCAGCAGGATCTCTACGAGGCCAACCCTGTCTACACAGAAGCTGAGGCTCAGAGTGTATGCAATGTGCCCAAGTTTCCCCCTCCAGTAGCTTTTCCACATCTGTGGTTCTCAAGAAGAGATGCTCCCAGCACCCCAGGCCAAGTTTGGTAGTGTCTGGAGGCATTCCTGGCTGTTTTAGTTCAGGGAGAAGATTCCTTTGGTATCTAGTGGGTAGATGCCAGGGATACTGCTAAACATGTTAAAAGTGTAGAATCCTCCACCTCAAACAACAAAGAATTGTTGATGAGAACAGGAGATAGAAACTGGCCAGGATGTTTTAGGGTAAGGGACCCTGAAGCAGTTTTTCCTTGACTAAAAGCCAGAAATGTCCCTGGCCCTGTCAGAAGTTTTGTCCTTGCCAAAGGTCAGAGATGCCAGAAATGTTTAAGCCAAAATAGCTCTGGTTCTTCCCTGGCCTCTGGAAAGAGAAGTTTCTGATTTCTCCTTATCTCTCTTCCCTCAAATGAGCACCACTGCCTGGGAGCGCTATGTGAGGCATTGACTAAAACAGAGAAGGCACCTGGATACCTCATGGTTGGATCAACTGCACTGACCAGCTCACCCCCTCCCCATGCCTCATACCAGTTTCTGCCATAAGTTCTACAAAAAGCCCCCAACCTAGCAGTTCCATGGTGCCCATTTCTGGGTCCCTCTCCCACTGTACAGGAGTGCTGCCTTCTTTTTCCTATGGATTCACCTGTGACTGTATAAAACTCCTTTCTAAACTCACCTCCAGTTGGCCACGAATTCTAGTCTTTGAATTCAAAAGACAAGAACCCAGAGGCCACTGACTCAGTAAAATTTTGGTGTGACTACTCACACATGTCCATCACCCCGATTCCTGAATTAAAACCCATATGAGGGGAGGGAAAAATTTTCCTTCAAACTCAAAGACCGCCCCCTCCACTTTTCCCATATAGTGTTTCTCAAGTTAGAGGTGTTAGGGTTCCAAATAGCAGCAGTTTCCCCCCTCCCCAACAGGGACCTCACCTTGACCTTTGGAGTCAAGGGAAATAAACTCTGCTAAGAAGCAGCCTGCCTTTCCTTTGACCTCCAAAGATAAGATAAGCAGATTCTACCTGATAACCAGAGATTTTAGAAGCTGTTTTTCTCTTATCTTAAGAGAGAAAAAGTAAACACTTCCAGACCCTAATCCTACCTGCTTTTCCTGTTTCCCTCT
>NW_008344185.1:1048540-1048947 GCF_000622305.1 Nannospalax galili | reverse complement strand
TTTCTCCCCCAAACCCCCCCCTTCCACACCCTAAAGCCCCCATATGTAAAGTCCCAGCTCACAACCCGTGAGCTGACATCTTTCCCTTCCCGAGGGAAAGGTGCCCCGTGCGAAATAAATCTGTGTCCTGTTGAGAATTCTGTCTGTGCCTCGGTGCCTCCTCCATCCGCGCCGCACCACTCTCTCCAACATTCCTACCTATCAGATGGTGCCGTGACTCGGATCTTACTTGAAGGGACCTCGCACGTAAAACTTTCGGACTCGCTTGTCGTTTGTGGCCGCTGCGAACACCACTGATTCGGCATTAAGGTACACTTCCACCCTCTATCTCTCTCCCCTCTCCCGTTCCTTTCAGCTCTCTCTCCCTCTCTCTCTCCCCTTTCCCCTTCACTACTCTCTGCTAGTTC
>NW_008344185.1:1047165-1048240 GCF_000622305.1 Nannospalax galili | reverse complement strand
CTCCGTTCACTGGCTACTCTGAGCTTCATCTAGGCCTCTCCATTCTTCTCCACTCCCTGTCCATCTCGGCCTCCAGGCCCACTCTCCTACTGGCTGGTCACGCACCACATTGCAGAACCTCTCCTAACTCATTTTTACTCGCTCGAAATCGCACCGGTGTGTGGGAGGTTCCAACCTGCCTTTGACTACAGGATGCTGTGGTCACTGGCGGGGACACGCACAACTCGTATTCCCCCCCCCCGGTGATTGCAGGACACTGCCCTGGGGTTCGGGAATTTAACTCGAATCAGCAATAGAAAAAAGGACGCTTTTCTTTTGTTGCCTGATTCTTCTCGTTCTCGTTTTTACATGACCTAAGCCAAACCTTTCTCTTCCTGCTTCTCCCTCACTCTCCCTATCTCTCTCTCTCTCTCTCTCTCTCTCTCTCTGTCTCTCTTCTCTGTAAGCTTACTCTCTCCTGCACTGACTCCACCTCTGTCCCCTCAGGGCAAAAAGCTTCCTCTTTGTTCCCCCACCCACCAGCTGAGGTCCTTAACTCTTCTTTCGCTTTCCGCCTAATCCGTTGCTATGGGAACACATGCCCGTTCCCACACCCAGTCTCAGCCCCCTTCCCATGGCATTTTTCCCCTCAGGGAGGTGGCAGGCGTGGAAAGGATTGTCAGAGTCCATGTGCCTTTCTCTCTTGGAGATCTTCTCAACTAGAGCGTAAAATCGGTTCCTTTTCCACTAATCCTACTCACTTCATACAAGAGTTTAAATATATTACTCACAGCTATGATCTAACCTGGCATGATCTCTTTATGATTCTCCAGTCTACCCTCACCCCTGATGAGAGACATAGGGTCTGGACAGCAGCACAGGAATATGCTAATGAGCTTCATTCTACTAACCAAGCTCACCCTATTGGCAGTAAGGCAGTTCCCCTTCAGGACCCTGGATGGGATTACCAACCCCCATCAGGAGGTCAGGCAGGACCTTCCCCAGGTAGAGCAGCCAGGGACCACATGATCACTTGCCTCCTAACGAGTCTTCAGAGAGCCTCGCCCCCTAAGGTAGTTAACTTTGAAAAGCTTAG
>NW_008344185.1:1038194-1045148 GCF_000622305.1 Nannospalax galili | reverse complement strand
TTTGAAGTCAAGGGAAACAAACTCTGCTGAGAAGCAGCTTGCCTTTCCTCTGACCTCCAAAGATAGGATAAGCAGATTCTACCTGATAACCAGAGATTTTAGAAGCTGTTTTTCTCTTGTCTTAAGAGAGAAAAAGTAAACACTTCCAGACCCTAATCCTACCTGCTTTTCCTGCTTCCCCCTCCCTGATTTCTCCCCCAAACATTCCCCCCTTCCACACCCTAAAGCCCCCATATATAAAGTCTCAGCTCACAACCCCTGGGCTGATATCTTTCCCTGATATCTTTCCCTGACTTCCTTCCCTTCCCTGACATCCTTCCCTTCCCTGACATCCTTCCCTTCCCTGACATCTTTCTCTTCCCCGAGGGAAAGGTGCCCCGTGCGAAATAAATCTGTATCCCGCTTAGAATTCCATCTGTGCCTCGGTGCCTCCTCCATCCACGCCACATGGCTCTCTCCAACATTCATACCTATCAAGAGGCATGGTTGGCATGTTTGATTCTTCCTTCTTGCTGTAGTCTGGATCTGAAAGGTTCTGCAAAGCCCCAGAACTCATGTGTTAAAGGATTTGGGGACTCAAGCTCAAGTCTTCAGTCCTGGCAGCAAGTACCTTTACCCATGAGCCATCTCACCAGGTTAAATGGTACAAATTTTAAGAGGCAGAATACAGTGGAAAGTTTAGGACATTAGAAGAGTGCTGTCCAAGGTTGTGACACCCAGTGTCTGTTTCTCTCCCTCCCTCCTCTCTCCCTTTTCTTTTGCATCCTTGCTATGAGTTGGACAGTTTTGCCATATGCTCCTTGCCATGGGCCTAAACACAATGGAAACCACCATTCTGGAGTGAAATCTCTAAATCTGTGGGCTGAAAAGAAATCTTTCTTTTTATTGTGTGATTATCTCAGGTGTTACAGTTGCAGAAAGCTGATCAACACACTTCCTGCTCTTTCCTCACTGTAGTGCAGTCGCTGACTGCCTAGAAAGTGGCCTCCAATGACAGCATTTCGGCAGTGGCTGTCCCTACCTCTCAGTACAAAGTCTTAGTGCCTTGACTTGGCATGCCACACCAGACCCTGCTCTTAGCATCCTGATGTGTATCAGTACCTTCCAGATGAAGAATGAAGGTATGCAGAGATGAAGTGACTGGGTGATGAAGAGCTGGGGTCTGAGCTTGGGCCAGACCCTGGCACTGCACTGCTTTCTCTTGCTGTATTGTCTTAGATGTAACTTCCACATTTTCCTAATGAGTCGTGTGCTCTGTTTCCTCTGAAGACCACCTTACTCTTGGAAGTTTCTGGACTTTTCCTATTTCTTTGTCATTGAAAATATTTTCCCTCATCCATATTTTCCCTCATCCTAAACTCCCTCCCTCCCCACTCCTTCCCTTCCTTCCTTCCTCCCTCCCTCCCTCCCTCCTTCTCTCCTCCCTCCCTCCCTTCCTTCCTTTTTTCTTTAAATAAATAGGGTCTCACCCCTGAAACAATACAGACAATTGTCATTACTCTTGATTGCCCACAGAACTTGATGACAAGATCCTATTGCTGAAGACACCACCCACTTTAGTCACAGGAGACATGAATTCAAGTTCGTACTGACCAGGAAGCTTCCTCCTTACTGGTTAGCTTTCATAGTACTAGGAGGTGCTATGTTGGCTGCTGGGGAAAAGTTATCAAGAGTCTTACCCATGTATGAACCCTGTGAAGTAAAATAATGACTAATGTGGTAAGATAGCTATGGCCCATGGGTAAGAGTAGCATGAGGGGCTGGAGAGATGGTTTAGTGGTTAAGAGCACTGACTGCTCTTGCAGAGGACCCAGGTTTGAATCCTAGCACCTACATGGGCGGCTAACAACCATCTATAACTCCAGTTCCAGGGGATCCGACACACTCTTCTGACCTCCAAGGGCATTGCATGACACAAGTGCACTTACATAAATGCATGCAATACACTCATACACATAAAATAAAAATAATAAAAATTCCTTCTTTGCCTGATAGATCATCCTCCAAGAGTTAGCTCAGATAACAGTTATTCAAGATAAGTATCACATTTCATTTATTTATTTTTAAATCTCTAGCACTGTACCTATTTCATAATAAGTATGTAAACATTTACTAAATTAAAAAAAAGATCTTTCTGCTACTTCCAAAAAAAGGTTATTTTGAGGTTATTTTTCATTGAAAGCAGCTCCCTTAATAGCACATTCATGTCTCAAGGCAAATGATCAGAAGTGAATACTTACATATGCATTGGGGTAAAGATAAGCTTCTTAAACACATGTTGACTATGTGATATACAAATATACTACTGACTATGAATTCAATAAATAAATGTCATATTGACTATGAGTTCAAAGAAGACACTAGTGATTTTCAAATACCATTGAACAAATCTAAATTTTGTATATGACCCTAAATTTAGGCCTTGATTTGAAAATCAATCTCTTCTACATGGCTTGGTGGAAAAAAAATTGTTATAATGGGATGGTTTATTTCAAATAATTCATTTCTGAGATAAGAAGAAATTCAAGAGATGTTTACACTGAAGAATGATCCCAAATCTGTTTTATTTTAACAAATTGCCTCTTCCTTTCCTCTAGCCCCTGGTACCATATGTACTTGAAGTGAAAACACAATATGACACAAAGATTTAAAGTTATTCTAATTCTATTTCTAATGTGTTTGCCGTAAGGCATGCAAAAAGACAGATACTTCCTGGCAAGTCTTTTTGTCATCAGCAGAAAAGGAAAATAGTAACATGAGAGGGTGGGCATTCTTTTGCAAAAAGCACGAAGTGGCTTCCACTCAAAACAGAGTCTGTTTATCTCCAGCTCCATCGATGTTCCTATTGGATCAGCCACTGGAAGGCAAAGACAAAAGCTGGAGATAATCAATTGAGTAATGTCTGGAACTAAAGGATGGAGCTGTGAGAACTGGTTAAACTGGGCTGCAGATGTGATTCTACCGTAGACCCTGCTGTATCAGTTCCTTTTCTGTTGCTGTGATAAAATACCATGACCAATAGTGGCATAAGGAAGAGTTGTTTTGGCTTAGAATTCCAGTTGGCTAAATGTCCCTAATGGTGGGAAAGGCATGCTGGCAAGGACAGGAAACTGAGAGATCACATCTCAAATGTACAAAGGAAACAGAGAGCATGAACTAGAAGTAGGGCAAGGCTGTAAACTCTCAAAGCGCTCCCTCAGTGACATACTGCCTCCAGCAAGGCTCCACATCCTGAACTTTTCCTAATCTCCCCAAACAATCTCACTAAGGAGGACCAAGTATTCAAATACCTGAGCCTATTGGGGGTTATTTCTCATTCAAACTACCAACACAGTCTGACCAAAAGCAACTTGGGTAGGAAAGGGTTTATTTCAGCTTAAATGTTATAGTACATCTTTGAGGGAAGCCAGGGCAGGAGCTCAAGGCAGTAACTGAAGTAGAAACCATGGAGGATTACTGCTTACTGCCTTGCTCCTAGCCTCATGTTCAATTACCGTTCTTATATAGCCTAGGCCCACTACCCAGAGATGACTTCTCACACTGGGCTTGACCCTTCTACATCAAACAGCAATCAAGAAAATGCCCCAAGGCTTGAAGAGCTGGCTCAGTGGTTAAGAGCACGTACTGCTCTTTCAGAGGACCTGCATTCAATTCCAAGCATCCGTATCAGATGGCTTACAACCTAGCTCCAAGGGATCTGACATCTCTGTATTCTGAAGGCATCACAGACACACACACACAGACACACACACACAGACACACACACACACACACACACACACACATACATGAAATGAAATTATTATAAGAAAATGCCTACAGCCATGTCCACAGGCACGTCTGATGGAGGAAATTCCTCAGTTAAGGTTCCTTCTTCCCAGGTGTGTTGGCAACCAAGATTAGCCATCATAGTAATTTATTATTAATTCTAGCTAAATATTAGAGTCATTGGTGGGGTGGGGTAGAGTCATTGGTGGGGTGGGGTAAGCTCTTAAAGAACGGATAGCCAGGCCTATCCTAGATGAGTCATTAAAATCTCTGAGGTAGCATTGGGCATCAGAACTTCAACAGTATCTCCCAATGATCTTGATGTGCAGTCCACAATGAGCAGCTCTGTTCCAGAGCACAATTCCTTGCATTGTGTCCATAGTACCTCAAAGTAAATAGAGGTTTGGTATCTTTTTTCAGCAGTGATCATGTTATAAAGTGGGGGAATTTTGTTCATCAGAAAATGGTTCATTTGTAATTTTCATTGGGAAAGAAGTGAGAGAATGAAGAACTCATTTTTTAAAGCATGATGCTCCCCACCCCAGGAATAAAGGCAGATGAGGGCTGGTACAGCAAGACCTTTTCTGGCTCTTCTAGTTTCTAAATCTCTAAACTTTGAAGTTGAAAAGATGCTAAAGACTTAAAATCCAAACTGAGTTTCTAATGCACCATTTTTCAATCCTACTCCCCGAAGAGGTTTCCTTACCTTGGTTGCTTAGACCAAAACCCCTCTCTCCCCCCATCCCTCCCTCCCTGATCTGACTCTGCTCTAAGCTGCTGTGGTCTCACTTGCTGTCCTGCAAAACTACCATGGTTAGTCTTTCTGCCTCTGCCCCCTGCAATAATGGTAGGCCCTGAAGCCAGAGTGGTCCTATTCAAATGTAAGTCAGATCACATCATTCTTCCACATAAAACCCACCAGATTCCTCAGTTCATCAAGTAGAAGACAAGCACCTCCAAAGCTTTTGAGATTCCACGCAAACTGATTCTTCATTATTTTTGCTATCTGCTACTGGACTGCCCTTAGCACCCTGGACCTGTCCTAGCGACATCACTCTCCCTGCTGATTCTCAAATGTAGTTAAACCCCATCTTGGGGCCTTTGTGGTTTCTTCCATTTGGAACCCTTCATTCCATACATCCACCCAACTCATGCCCTTACCTTTCTTGGGGATTTCCTCAAGTGCCACCATCCCAATCAAGCCTACCTTGACAACCCTACTTAAAATAGCAATGTCCCCAATATCTGCTGCAGTGTACATGTTACTTGTGTTTAATTTCTACCTTTTCTTTAATTCGATCTATGATAAGAGAGATATTTTTGTTTGATTTTTCTGTCATATTCCCAGTGCTTAGAGCTGAACCTGGCATTTGAAAGGCTCTTGGAAATATTTCTAAGCAAGATTAATGACAAGAGAAACAGCGGGTTCTTTCCTGAGCAGAAGCACAAGAGGTAGAGAGCAAGGTGCGCTCTTCCCTTATCTTAGTGCCCATTCCTGTCTCAGCTCATATTTGCTTTCTTTCTAAGGCTTCTTAGAAAAGACATGACTAGGGGCTGTGTCCCAGTTGTCCTGTGTATATCAGGTCTTGGATTGGAAGGTACCTCTCACTGCAGAATGCTGCTCTTCATTAGTGGAACGCCTGTTCTGCCTCTTTTCTGTCTCCAGCACATTGGTGTGGACAGCATTCTTTCTTCAAGTGAGAGTTTTCCTCTGTGAGCAGTCATAACTGAGATGTGGGACTCAGCATTATAAAGTTTCATGACAGACACACCTCTTCAATCCATCTATATTTTCAAAGTATTCTTTTTTTGTCTTTTTCAGACAGGGTTTCCCTGTAGCCCCAGTTGGTCTGGAACTTACTATGGAGGCCAGGCTGGCCTTGAACTCTCAGAGATCTGCCTGCCTCTCAAGTGCTGGGATTAAAGGCGTGTCCCACCAGGCCTTGCTCAAAGTATTCTTAAATTTGTGCATTCATACACTGAAACATTGTGATCATCATGTAGGTGTATAGATATCAAAGATATCCTTTTTTTCCCCCCCAAAGTTTCTCAAAAGATATTTTTTGTTCAATTCCTTTGTAAAAACATTGGTCACTATTTAACATACTGTTGGCAATAAAATGCACCCAGTTTACATGTATCAACAAGTCAATAAATCATAATACATGAACAACAGGAATTCTGGACAGTCCTAAAGCAGCTTAGTGCAGTACCGTAGCTTAGTGCTCCTGATAGAATAGCTGCTGAGAAACAAGGAGGTCCAGTTTCCATCTGACATCAGAGTCTCTGTGGTGAGCAACAGGAACGAAGATCACATGGAGTCATTACCTTAAAAGAAACCATCCTCAGAAATCACAGTGTGCAAAGCACCATGTTACAGGACAAGAGCTTGAAAGAAATGTGTGCCTTTGGCTAAGGACAGAAGGACTTTGCTTTTTGTTTGGGAAAATTAAGTATCTTATGGATTAAAATTTTTTATTAATTATTCAGTTTTGTGACTGAAAATTAGAATTTCTTTCATTGCAAACATTAATCACTTTTGATAACTCAAATAATAAGACTTTCAATAAACTGTCCTAATTCTATTAATAGAAATTCTGCTAATAGTAGGTCTAGGCTGTTTTAAGAGGAAGAAAAAGCACACCAATCATCAAAAGTGCTTTCTAAACTTGCATGACAAGTTTCTGGAAATGGGATTTAATAAGAAGGAAAGTTAAGCACCACAATACAATACTTGAAAAAAAAAAAAAAGAACAGGACAGCCATTAAATACACAAATTAGGGACAAAAGCATTCACCCATTTACAAAAGAAAGCTAAATCCGCATTCTAACCCTATTAACCTGAAATTTCCTTTCTGGTGTCCAGTGGTACGTGGAAGATGCAAAACCCAGATCAGTTTAAGATTTCAAGTTGTGCAGTTCTAATTTGATCAGATATAATCAAGAGAATTTCATGTACTTGTTTTTATAGTTCAAGGTTTTCCCTTAAAATCTACGGTGAATCAGTGGTACTAAATCACTCCGAAGTCAATAAGGGAGAGTTTAGGACAAATTTTCTTGTGGAAAAAAAATCTCCTTCAAAAATAAGAGCTCAAAGTAATTATGTGCAGACAAAACTCCAAAGTAAGACCTGAAAATACAGTCACCACGAGAGTGTTTCCTTTGCATCTACTTAGGAACATAAA
>NW_008344185.1:1036911-1037978 GCF_000622305.1 Nannospalax galili | reverse complement strand
ATGCTTTAATCACCGCAAGAAAGAAGAAGCCCAAGAATGGGAGAGAGGATTTCTCCTCATGACTAGACTATATAGCAAAGCACAAAATATAAAATACAGCTTTTTACTTCAAAAGAAACTATCCAGAAAAAAAAAAATCACCAAACAGGATATAATGAGATGAAGATTATGAGCACAGAGCACTTGGGCTCATTTGATTGCGATGAGAAAATACTTCAGGGGAAAGAATCCTCCACTGCAGAGTAACTCTTGCCTTACCAGCTTTCCAGGTATCACTTGAACCTCACTTCTTACACCATGAACCTTCTGAGATTTCCATTGTCTATTTATCTAAAATAAATGTTCTACCTAATTTCTAAATGTTGTCTGAAAATCCTTCATTCACCATAATTCTTTAATCCCTATTTTAAAAAACTCTAATCATTTTCTTTCCCTCAGATACCAGAACTCACCATGTAATTACACAATATTGGGAAACTAAAGGGAAAAAAAACAACTAGAAATAAGTACACTTGTTAGCACATATGTTTTATGTACAAGGGAGACCAGATAATTGCTCTTTTGGATTAACCTCTGGCTCTTAAGACAGCATGGTTCAAAAATTAAAATGAATTATAGGATATACTTAAAATACTTACAATCTGTACTCATTTCAAATATATGTGAAAGTTAAGAAAAATGACTAAGTTACATGCTTGCAAATGTTCATTGTGAAACAATACGAAACTGATGTTGCTAGAAAGGGAGTAAAAAATGTTTTTAACTGATATTAAAGATCTTAAATAATTTTTTAAAACCCTAGGGCTGAATTATAACCATCAGGAAACAATAACAAAAACAAAAGTCTCTCTTTCCATGCATGCACGCGTTAGGGAACAAATAAGCAAACCCCAAGTCAGTGCAGTACATTAGTGACTGAAAGTTAAATAATGTGTTGATACATAAAGAAAAAGAAAAGATAACATGTTGACTGCTATTGATGAAAAGCATCTCAACAATTTACATAAAATGTTTACTAAGTAGTTTTTAAAAAGATGTCCTAAGAAGACCAAGCCACAATAAGTTAG
>NW_008344185.1:1032415-1036821 GCF_000622305.1 Nannospalax galili | reverse complement strand
TATTTAATAACTGAGGTACATTAGTTTACATCTTTTTATAAATATTCTAAGAGGATTAATTTTTCTTTTCCAGTTTTTCATCTTCTTCACCTCCTCCAAAGAATATCAAAGGAAACGTTCCTAGAATGCAGCCAATAGTCACCCCAACGGCTTTGCCCAAATGTGTACTAACACGTGTTTGCCACATGTCAACTTGCTTTGGTGTAAGATCAGGAATCGACAGGCCTAACTTGGAAGCCAAGGCTTCAACATAACCTGCAAGTCCAAGTCCAGCTAAATCTGAAACAAGATTTCCCAAAGCAGCAGCTGCCATTGTTGAAATTCCCAAAATAATTCCAATAGACAATTATTCTTAAAAACTGCTATTTGTTTTATATCCTGCTAGTTCTTGCTTGGAGGACTGAACAGCATGAAGAAATCAGACATAGTAATCAGAATGCCTTGCCTACCTCAAAGAAGAGGCACAAGATGAGTAGTTTTGAGGAGAAATGGAAGCTAGTTAGGAGCCCAGGATGTAAATCCAGCCCTTCAGAGTAGCTAAGCAGTAGCCTAAGGGCACAAAATGTCAATCAGCATATGTGTGATGCACATGCACAAAGCTGTCTGAGGCTAAACTATTCATTGAGGAAACTGAGGCCTTGAAAGGGAAAGTAGTTGGGCAGCAAGATAGGCACTGACCCTGACACCAAGCTTCCAGGCCAGAGCAGAGGCAGCTTGCTGCCTCAGAGACACTTAGGTCTGCAAATGGTGTCTGCAGGAGCCATGGAAGCCCTGCTAATCTCATCAGGGAGAACAGACTCCTTACTTCAGGGGAATCTCAGTATGTCTTTCCCAGGAGGGACTGTCAGGCCATACCCTGGCCAAGAGTGAGGAGGGGCCAGTGATGGTGCAGTTTTTGATGTGGGAAGACTGAGGACCTTGAGGTAAAGCATCTGGCTGGGTGGAGACTCTCCCAAAGTTGGTGCCTGCTGAAGTTGGGATAGACTATGGTCCTAAGGGCAGAGGTAGGCATGTTCTTTCTGCACACTGACTGATAATGACCCTCTTCTAAAACATTTTTGGGCATCATGATTATTCTTTGCATATTAGTGTTCCTGAATCTTCTAATTTTGGTAACCTTGAGCCAACAACGAGCCTTTCCATTTCTACACAATTGCCTCTTAGCTTGGGTTGCGGTCAGTCCGGTATAGTCAAAGCAGGGGTAGACGCTTGCTTCACAGGGCTCATTTTCTGTGCTTGCAGCTCCCTTTCTGTCTCCCCTGTAGCTCAATTCCCTGCTACTACAACCTCTAGTCTAGGCACTCTCTTTTGTCCTGTTGTCTTTTTCTTAATAAGGGGCAGATGATAATGATGTGCAGCCTTACAAATAAGGATAATCAAAAACTTTCAGGTCTCCTTGGCCCCCCACTTCCCTTATAGTCCAATGGCTTTCAAGGCCTAGCACTATCAGGAGGTCAGTCATGGAAACAAGCTTATCATTCCAGTACTCTCTAGGTTGATGCAGAAGGGTCACAAGTTTGAGAGCAGCCTGAACTACATAGTAAGACTATCTCAGAAAAGAAGGGAGTGTAATAAGTGGGGGGTGGAGCAGGGGATTTGAGGCTTGTCCTAAATGTCAGAGCAAGCCTATGCAAGGCTGGGATAAGAGCACACTGATTTCAGTCTCATGTTGTTCTTTAGTAACAATGAGATTTGAGATGAATTTCCTAGAACTCTTCTCAGATTATCCTTATTGTCAAAGATCTTGCACCCAGGAAACATGGCTTTGAAGCAAAAACCCTGGTAGTGGTTGATGCGTGTTTTATAACATGATGTTTTCTGACCTATCTGTACAGATTCCAAAAGAAACACAAAGGTGTCTGAAAATCACAGACTAGGTTTTTAGTGAAAAAAAATAATGGACACAAATCACCCCAAATTAAGATAGCTAAACATCAATTTAGATAGATCTTTAAGTCCAAAAGCTAGAGTCTTGTCATACTTGATCTCATTTTAGAGACAGTGTGAAGAGAATGGTTTCTATTATTACTGAAATTGCTGTGCACATATTTAGAGATGCTTCTGGAAAATACTGTTGGCGTTCTTTCTTTGGTTATATATCTATAACAGACAACGCAATCTCAGAATATGTTTCATTTGTTCTTGGAAATGAAGGACACAATTGGAGGACTCACACTTCTCAATGTCAAAACTCACTATAAAGCTGCAGTAATTGGATTCGTTACTTTTCTGTTGCTATGATAAAATACTATGACCAAAAACAAAGAAGAAAGTGCTTATTTTAGTTTGTGGTTCCAGAGGGATAGTGTCCATCATGATGTGGAAGGCAGAGCAACTCTCAGGAAAAGCATGGTGGCAGGAAGCTGATTGATCACATTTTTATCCACACATAGAAAGCAGAGAGAAAGAACAGGAAGTGGGGCAAGGCTATAAACCCTCAAATCCTGCCCCAGTGATGTACTTCCTCCAGCAAGGTTCCACCTCCTGAAGGTTCCGTAGCCTCCCCAAACAGTGCCACCAAGGATCAAGTGTTCAAAGAGGAAAGATATAAGGAACATTTTCCATTCAAACCACCACAAGAATCATGATAGAGGGGTTCTGGGATAAGGACAGACTTAGGAGCAGAATTGAGAGTGGAGAAACAAACCTTGACATTTCCCACAGCTTCTAATCCATCCTTCTTGATATTGGATTATTTCTAGTCATTTGGCTATTACATATACAGCTGGCATCAATCTTTTTTACAGGCTTTGTGCAAACATGATATTTCATATGAATAAATATCTATGAATGGAATGACTTTATCATATAGTAGTAGCTTAGGTTTTGTTTTCCATTGTAGAATAACTACAGAGCATAACATTTACCATCTTAACCATTTTTAAGTGTACCATTTAGCCATGTTCAGGCATATTAACATTGTTAGCATAGGATTGTCAAGGTCCATGCTTACTGTATCATGACAGGGCTTCCTTTCTTTTTAATACTGAATAATGTTCCAGTGAATGTACATACACATTTTGTTTACTCTCTTATCCACTGATGGAAATGTAGGTTGATTCTACCTCTTGGCTATTTGAATGGTGCTTTTAGGAACATGAGCATATATATATCTCAATGATAGTTTAACTTTTAAAGAAATAGTCTCTTTCCTAAAGTGGTTGTACCAATTTATATTTCAACCAACAGTGCATAAAAGTTTCACTTCTCCATATCCTTGCTAACACCTGTTATAATATTTTTTAGCTTTTATAAATAGGTATGACTTCTCACTTCCCTGACGACTAATGATGGTGTGAGCATTTTTTCATGTCTATTTTCTTTGAGAAAGACAAGAACCTTTAGTGAAGCAATGGGCTGGGTGAAGATTTCCCAAGAGTCCAGGCCACATGTATTAGTGTTCCTGTGGAAATTGGACTGAATCATGGTCCTCAGGGCTAAGGGTGGGCATGTTCTTTCTTCAACCTGACTTTATCCTTTGTGCATACTTGAAATTGAGTCTTTCCCTTGAATTCAAGAATTGTTTCTATATTCCTGATTCAAGTCTTTTATTAGAGATAGGACATACAATTTCAAATATGTTCCATTGCTCTGTAACTTGTTATTATCTTAACAGTGAACTTAAAGGAGTGGAAGTTTAATTTTATGGTGTCCAATTATTAGTTTTTTCCTTAAGCCTGTATGCTTGATGTCATATCTAAGACATCATTGCTAAACTCAAGGTCACAAAGATTTTTCCTGTGTTTTCTTTTTTTAAAAATCATTTATGTAACAACCAGATACTTAGAAGAAGCATTTCATTACATCAGCATAGAAATATTCAATAACAATTTTCTGAGCTAGGCTGCATCTCTTACAAAATTGGCTGTGCATTTTTAGGTTCACAGTTGA
Source organism: Nannospalax galili (assembly GCF_000622305.1). Taxonomy (NCBI): domain Eukaryota; kingdom Metazoa; phylum Chordata; class Mammalia; order Rodentia; family Spalacidae; genus Nannospalax; species Nannospalax galili. The sequence continues at coordinate 1,032,930 of NW_008344185.1, read as the reverse complement.
GTTATTACAGTTATATAATATTGTACTCAGTATAAGCCCTGTAAGACATAAAATTAAATGAGGTTTTAACCTTTAAAAAAGATCTCCATTTCATTATTAAAATGCAGAGTTTCATGCAGAAAACTTCATTTTTTAATGCAACTGACATTAAGATGTTTGCACATGTGTTTGTACTCTCTTTATATCAGATTATTACTAGTCACAGTTGGTTACTTTCTATGCTCCTTGGCATCTGAGCATGGATATAAAGTCATCAGGTAGATTTCAATGATAATGCTTTTCACATCTACTAATTATTAAGGAGCAATTTTTTTGTTTTGAAGAATTATTATTTTTTAATCATATATTTTTTAAAAATTTTAATAACTACATGATTAGAAGCTTTGCACTACAGCTTTAACATATTCAGTAACACACTCCAGAGCACTTGATATCTCCTGGGAGAGGGAAAATGTTTTCTTTAAAGGGGTAACACCGGGTATGTTGACCAGACTCCACGAGATGGACCTACACTC
>NW_008344185.1:1030516-1032312 GCF_000622305.1 Nannospalax galili | reverse complement strand
TACAGAAAGACTCATTGTTTTTGCTACTAACGCTGAGATGTTGGCACATGCGTCTCTAATCTGTATGTATTTGATTATTACTAGTCATAATTGGTTGCACTTGGATCCTTGGTGCCTGTGTATGTCTATAAAGTCATCAGGCAGATTTCAATGGTATTGTTTATCATCTCTACTAATTAGCATGATGTAAATTTCCATACTTCTTCCTCAAATATAATACATTTAAAAAAAATTTGTTGATTTTTGCGTGTGTGTGTGTAAATATCACATTGAACATCCAAACCATCTCATTCGACTATACACCCACTTCCCAGATAGCACCCTCCCATAGCCTCCCTCCCCCCACTAGAGCCCTTATACTCTGATATCCCTGCTACTGTCTGCTGTGTTGTCGGCACCCCCAGCCATTCCCCACTACTTGCCCTTCTGGTGAATCTAGTCAGCCTATCTAGAAGTCTTTGTTTTAGGAGGGTCAGCTGTTCCTCATCTAGCAGTAATCAGTTGTCAATATTCCATTAGATAAGATTGGGGTCTGCTGTTCATTTTCCCAGTTATATCCTAGGTTACTACCTGGGAGTCCCTTTGGCCACCCTGGCCAACAACTCAAAAGAAGGTATTGCCTGTCTGGCATTGTTGCTTGATATGTAGCCTTTAGCTATGCATACGGACTCTTAAGAAATTATATTGGCCCCTTTAATCTTTGGTTATACTTTCCTTTTGGGTGTTTAAGGCCATACAGTTGGTCCAGTTGAACCAATTTATTTTTACTCTTAAGGTCGTCAGAGGATCTGTTCCTCAGGGGTCCCATGGGCTTGGGAGGAGCCCCTGGCTCCTTTCTTTTACCAGTTCTGCCTATGTGAAGATAAGTCAAAGGTCCTGCTCAACCATGGCTGGCTTCACTTGGAAGCATGCATGAAATGTTTCCTCTGTGTTGACCTTCGTCTTTGTAGACTGGACACTGGTTCAAGTCCATCTGGTGGGGTCTCCTCGGCCTCCTTGATCAAGAGGACAGGTGACCCATCACAGTTACAGGACATTTTGAGAGATGCTCATAGTCCTCTGGAACTAGTTGACCTAGGAGGACAAGGAGTGTCCTTTATGTCCCTCTGACCAAATTATTATAGGCCTCAAAGTATGTCTGTTAAATATCCAAGAAGGTTAGTTCCACCAGTCTGGTACTTTTAATTACTGTGTATCATGTAGATAAATCTTGGGCAAAGACCAATTTTTCTAAAATAAACCTTACCTAGACATATATTTCTTGATCTGCTATGTATAATTTGTCAGTAGGTTGTAGGACTAATATGGTTTCCTCTGGTTTTCAAGACTAGCTAGGCATTATTATCTCTTGCATTGTCTCACTCCTCCATCATGGTTTTCCCACTTAAGGTGCCCCCATTTCACCCCTTTCTCCCTTACTAATACCCTTCTCCTATGGTCCTACCTCTCTTGAAATCCTTCTTTCCCTTTATCCCCTACGTTCCTTGTATAACCTTCCCCTCCCTTTAAAATAACCCCATTTTTATCCATATCTCCCTTATTAATGCCGTTTCCTACTGTTCTTCTCTTTCAGGTTCTTTCTTTTCCTTTACCTCCCTGTTTCCTTTCCATTATCCTGGTTCCTGTAGTTATGTCTGGTTACATACTCATTTATCAAAGTCCGGTTCTAGATCCACATATGAGGGAGAACATATTTTGAATTTTTTTCTGATCTGTGTTACTTCACTTAGTATAACAGTTTCTAGTTCAATCCATTTACCTGCAAATTTCATGATTTCATCTTTCTTTATTGCTGA
>NW_008344185.1:1029314-1030040 GCF_000622305.1 Nannospalax galili | reverse complement strand
GAAGATTTTCTCCCATTCTGTGGGTTTTCTGTTTGCTTCTTTGGTTGCCTCTTTTGATATAAAAAAACTTTTTAGTTTAATGAGGTCCCATTTTTTAATTCTTGCCCTTGTTTCCTGAGCAATTTATGTCTGGTGTAGAAAATTCTTTCTTACACCTATATCTTGTAGGTTTTTCCTAATGTTTTCTTCTAATAGTTTCAGAGTTTCAGGCTTTACATTGAGGTCTTTGAGCCATTTGGAATTGACTTCTGTGCAGGGTGAAAGATAGAGGTTTAGTTTAATTCTTCTACAAGTGGAGATCCAGTTTTGCCGGCACCATTTGTTAAACATGCTGTCTTTCCTCCAGAGAATATTTCTGGCCCCTTTGTCAAATATCAGGTGGCTGAAATTGCATGTACTCATATTTGGATCTTCAATTTTGTTCCATTGGTCTATGGGTCTATTTTTGTGCCAGTACCATGTGTTTTTTATGACTATACCTCTGTAATACATTTTAAAATCTCGTATAGTAATCCCCGGCATTGCTCTTAGTGCTCAGGTTTGTTTTGCTCTCCGAGGTCTTTTGTGCTTCCATATGAATCTAGCATAGTTTTTTCCAATTCTGTGAAAAATGTCATGGGGATTTTGATTGGCATTGCACTGAATCTATAAATGGCTTTTGGTAGGATGGTAATTTCCACAATATTAATTCTTCCAATCCATGAGCATGGGAGGTCCTTCCATCTT
>NW_008344185.1:1028588-1028851 GCF_000622305.1 Nannospalax galili | reverse complement strand
ATTTTCTCCATTTAGAGTGATGATGGCTGTGGGTTTGTTATATATAGCTTTAATTATGTTGAGGTATGCTCCCTCCAGTCCAGTTCCCTCTAGGACTTCAAACATAAAAGCATGTTGAATTATGTGAAAGGCCTTCTCTGCATCTATTGAGATGATCATGTGGTTCTTATATTTGAGCCCATTTATATAATTTATGGAATCTATTGACTTATGTATATTGAACCATCCCTGCATCTCTGGGATAAAGCCAATATCATTCTAAA
>NW_008344185.1:1009383-1028165 GCF_000622305.1 Nannospalax galili | reverse complement strand
GTTGATTTGGAGGTGCTCTTTCTTTCTTTTGGTTAATTGGACTAGCGGCCTGTCAATCTTGTTTATCTTTTCAAAGAACCAACTCTTGGAATTGTTGATTCTTTGTATTGTTTTCCTTGTTTCAATTTCATTAATTTCTCAAATGATTTTTGTTATTTCTTCTTGTCTGCTGGGTTTGGGTTTCATTCGCTGTTTGCTTTTCATGTGTGTTGAGTTTCAATATTAAGTCATTTATTTGTGTTCTTTCCGGATTTTTGATGTAGGCACTTAGAGCTATAAATTTCCCTCTAAGAACAGCTTTCAGCATGTTCCAGAGGTTTTGTTGTGTTGTATTGTCCTTTTCATTTAATTCCAGGAATACTTTTATTTCTTTCTTAATTTCTCTTTTGACCCATTCATCATTCAGGAGTGTGTTATTTAATCTCCATGTGTTCATATGGTGATTAGGGCTTCTTCCAGTGTTGATTGTAAACTTTATTGCATTGTGATCTGATAGAATGTATGGAATTATTTCAATCCTTTTGAATTTGTTGAGGTTTGTTTTGTGCTCCAGTACAGTATATGTTTGATTTCGGAGAAGATTCCATGAAGTGCTGAGTAGAAGGTATGTCTTTGGTGCTTGGGTGGACGACTTGGTAGATGTCTGTTAAGTCCATTTGATATATGGTATTGTTTAATTCAGATGTCTCTCTGTTGACTCTCTGGCCTGTTTACCTTCTAGTGGAGACAGTGAAGTATTGAAGTCCCCTACTATTAATGAGTTGGGATTGATCTGGGTCTTAAAGTCCTGTAGTATTGTTTTTATAAATTTGGGTGCACCAGAGTTTGGTGAATATATGTTCATGATTGTAATATCTTCTTGATTCATTGTTCCTTTGATCAAAATGAAGTGGCCCTCTTTGTCTCTTCTGATCAGCCTTAGTTTAAAGCCGATTTTGTCAGATGTTAGAATTGCTATGCCTGGTTTTTTCTTAGTGCCATTTGCTTGGTATATATTTTTCCATCCTTTCACTTTGAGATAGTGTCTGTTCTTGAAAGTGAGATGAGTTTCTTGCAGACAACAAAAAGATAGGTTTTGTTTCTTAATCCATTCACCTAGTCTATGTCTTTTGACTGGGGAGTTCAGTCCATTAATATTAAAGTTATTAATGAGAAATGGGTATTGAATCCTGTCATTTTTATTTCTGTTTACATTCTTGATATAGCTCTACTTTTCCGCAGTTATACCTTCATTGGATTTCTTTCCCCTTGGGTATAGTCATTCCTTTCTTCAGCTCTCTGTATTGCTTCCAGAACTCTCTGAAGGGCTGGTTTTGTGGACATGAATTCCTTCAGCCTATTTATGTCATGGAAGATTTTTCTTTCCCCTTCAACTATAATAGACATTTTGGCTGGGTATAGTAATCTGGGTTAGTATCTTTTTAAAACTGGTAATACTTGGGTCCAGGCTCTTCTGGCTTTCATAGTTTGCACTGAAAGGTCAGCTGTAATTCTGATGTGTTTCCCTTTATTTATAACTTACTGTTTTTCTCTAGCAGCTTTCAGTACCCTTTCTTTGTTCTGTACATTTAATGTTTTACTATCAAATGCCATGAGGACTTTCTGTTCTGGTCATATCTAATTGGTTTTTTATGTGCTTCTTGAATCTGTATGTATATTTCCTTCATTTATGAAAGTTTCTTCTACAATCTTATTGAAGATCTGCTCAAAGCCATTGGCCTGAGACTCTTCTCCTTCCTGTATGCCGATAATATGTAGATTTGGTCATTTATGTTATCCTACATATCCTGAGTATTCCATTCTTGTGTGTTTATTTGAATTTTGCATAGTTTTTGCTTAAGAAGTCCAGATTTTGAGCTTTATCATCCAGTCTTGATATTCTGTTTTCCATTTTATTCATTCTGTTTGTGAGACTTTCTCCTGTTGTTTCTAATTGGCTTACTGAGTGTTTCACTTCCTGAGTATTCTTCAGCCTGAGTATTCTTCAATATTTCTAACTCTTTTCTGAATTCATTTAGAAATTTATCATTATCTTCCTTTTCTTTGATTTCTTTTTTTCTGTGTTCTTTAAAGTCACTGAATTCTTTTATCATGTTTATAATTGTTCTTTTGAGTTCCATGTCCTGTATTATCTCTAGTAGGTTCTCATTGTGCTCCTCTAGAGGATTACTGGTATTTGGTGGGGATATGTTATTTTGGTTTTTCATGTTATTATTTTTTCTCTGTGATTTTGACATGTGGATTTCTTTTGTAGTTTCTGATTCTTGTGTGAGACTGAAGCCTTCAAGTTTAGGTGTGCTTCTTTTTGTGAACTTTATGTGTTTGTGGTTTACTTTTTGAACATGAAAAGCTAGTTCATCTAAGCTTATGGTTCTCTTTTTTGATTTTATATTGGAGTGGCCAAATTGCTTTTGTCTTCAGGAGTTTCCACAGAGGCCCAAGTCAGATGAAGATCAGATGCTCTCAGGCTTTCTCCTAAGGTCTGGATCCCTCTAGGAAAGATTTTGGCCTCAGGAATCTGGGCTTTGGACTGGCCTGGGAGCCCAGCCCAGGAAAGGTGCTGGTCTAGGGCAGCTGGTGGCTGTGCCACACAGATGCCAAGGCAGATAGGAGCAGCAAGAGGCCCCAAGGACTCCTGGGGACTGTACTGAGGAGCTGGGTTGATCTGGATGTAAAGAATCAGGAAGAGAAAAGGTCAGCCCCTGTGACTCAGAAAGAGGCTGGTGGGTGGTGCAGGCCCAGGAAAGCAGAGGGAGGTGAGGGCAGGCCAAAGCTTCTGGGGCCCAGAAAAGGCACTGAGTTGGTCTGGATGAAGAGGATCAGGAAGCAGTAGTGGTTCCCCAGGTGTCTGGGGCCCCAAGACAAGGAATGGGACAGGACCCAGACTAGGAGAAGAGATGGGAGGGGGAGATGGGAGGGTGAATGAGGCTGGGGGGGGTCAAGGCAAGGAGGGCGCCATGGACTTACCCTGGAGAGAGGCCTGCTAGTTGGAGAGAGGCCTGCAGGTCCTGCAGGCCCAGGGAAGCAGAGGGAGGCGAGGGTGGAGCCAGGCCCAGAATCAGTGCTCCTGGGGACCAGAGAAGGCACTGAGTTGGTCTGGATGATTTTCCTGTGTTTTCTTGTCATAGTGTGGTACTTGTCATAATTTCACCTTTTGGTCTATGATCCATTTGAGACCCCGCCTCAAAAAACACAAAACAAAACAAAACTGTGAGAAGGAAATTTACAGAATAGGTGAAAACACCTGAAAATTATATATCCAATGTATATAAAGAACTCTTACAACCCAACAACAAAATGATAAATAGTCCCACTAAAAAATGTCACTCTAATAGATCTTTCTTCAAGGAATATACACAAATGCACAGTAAATACAGAATTAAAAAAACATGCTTAGTATTAATAATTAGATAAAAGCAAATCAAAGTGCAATGAAGTACCACTTCACACTTCCTGGGGTAGATATTGTATCAGTCAGCTCTTTTTTACTGCAATAAAATGCCAGAGTGATTCAGTTTATAAAAAGAAAGGGATTATTTTGGCTTACAGTTTGGATCCTGTTGCCTTAAGCCTGTGGCAAGGCAGTACACCCTGGTAAGAGCACAGTGAAAGAGCAAAGTAGCTTACCTCATGACCATGAAGCTAAAGAAGCCAAGGCTCCACAATTACATAAAGACTCCAACTTGTCCCTCCCTCTTAAAGGTTTCACCCCCTCCCCCAGTAGTATTACCCTGGAACTAATCCTTTAGCATATAGGCCTTTAGTGGACATTTAAGATCCAATTCTCAGGCTGACGCAAGAACCTTTACCCACTGAAATCATTTCCATCTCACTAGCCCAATACAATCTATTTCAAAATAAACATTAGATCTTGATGGTAGACTGGTAACTGCCTACCATCTTTATCTGCTAAGAGAAGGATAAAATTTTCAGACAGTCATTGTCAGGTACTCAATATTTGTGATGAATGAATGTGTGAATATGCATGATTCAGGGTGTGAGGACATGTATCTCTCATATGGAACATATCAGGGATAAAATTATTCTACCTTTAAATCAGCCTGCTCCTTTCTTTAGTCCTTTTCAAACAAAAGTCATTCTGAATAGGGAAAGGAGCAATTCACAGTCAAGATTACAGATTAAATCTGATTAAAGTTTTTAGAAGGTGGCATGAAACCATATTTTTTTTCTTTTTAAGATGAGGGAAAATGGAAAATACAGAGTATTTAATTAACATCAAACCCAGGCTGTCATAAGCATAGCGCCTCCCATAGCTAAGAATTTGACAGTTCTGGAGAGGACTGGATAGTGGGCTATAAAAGTAGCAATGTATGTTTCTCTATTTGTCTCTAGTTTGTCTCCAAAGACAAGAACCACACAGGCACCATACCATCCTCCCATGTTTGTTCAATGAGTGGCAGTGTCTTGGAAGAACTGAAAACTCCAGAGACAGAATGATTCCCAGGGGATCTAAAAAAAGATGTTATTTGTGAAGACTTGAATCTATGGTGGTTCTAAACAGGTCAACACAATCCCGGAAATGTTTTAGAGCTAACATTTTTGGAGTGGACAAAGAATATTTATAACAGGCACTAGAAAAACCACTATGAACCACGAAGACTGATGGATGTTCTCCTTTCCTACTTCTCAAGTTCCTCAACATCCAGGATCCTCAGGGTCACTCTACCCTTTGCTGGCAAAGCCTGGTTTTAGGGAAGGATCTATAAACTCATCCCCTTGAGGCTCAGTAAATGAAATCACTTGTAATATATTAACTAATTCTTTAATTCTTCAACTGTAACAATAATTCTGTGTACTTTTAATTTTCTTTCTTTAAAAAATTATTTATTATTTTTATTTTATGGGTATGTGTGCTTTTACCCCATGTATGAAATAGCACTCATGAGTGCAATGCCAGTGAAGGCCAGAAGGACAGATGGTTGTTAGCCACTGTGTGAATGCTGGGAACTGAACTCAGGTCCTCTGCAAGAGCAGTCAGTGCTCTTAACCACTGAACCATCTTTCCATCCTTCCTTTTTTTGTGGCATGTGTATATGTATGTCATGTGTGCATGTATGTGGGTGTACATGCACATATATGTGCATGTGTGAAGGCCTAAGGTTGACATTGGGTGTCTTTGTCAATTATTCTTCACCTTATGTTGAGGCAGGGTCCCTCTACTGAGCCTAAAGTTCACCGATTCAGTTAGTCTAGCTGACCAGTTTGCTCCGAGGAGCACTTACCGTACACTGGGAATATAGGCAGGTGTATTAGTCACTTTTCTGTTGCTGTGATAGATACACTGACCCAAGCAATTTATAGAAGTAAGAGTTTATTTGAGCTTACGGTTCCAGGGGATTTACAGTCTGTCATGGCAGGGAGGCATGGTGGCAGAGGTGGCTAGAGGAGGAGCAGCAGAAGCTAAGCTCTCACATCATCACACAGGCACAGGAAGCAAGAGAGCGACTGGAGATCTGGCAAGGCTTAAAAACTCTCTAAGCCCACCCCCAGTGACATGCTTCCTCCAGGATAGCCACACCTTCTAAAACCTCCCAAAACAGTGCTATCATCTGGGGACAAAATGTCCAAATACTTGGAGCCTATGGGGCACATTTTCATTCAAACCATCACAGCAGGCCACCATACCCACCTGGCATTTACATGGGTGCTGGGGATATGAATTTAGGTCTTCCTGCTAGCGCAGCAAGCCCGTTACCCTCTGAGCCATCTCCCCAGCCTCTCTGTGTACTTTTTCATAACAACCAATATCTTAATCTACACGGCATATTCCCAGTTGTAGAATTTAAAGACACCAATAAGAGCATAAGAGGTGGTAAAGTTAAAGAAAAAGAGATGCTAATAAAATTGACTATTTGAGTCACCTATATATAGTTGATCATCTGTTACCATTCTGGTCTTCCTACATATCAAGAATGGCTAGTGTAAGTAAAACAAGAAGATTCCTGCCTGTCATCACAATGATCAGTCTCTAAGGGAGCAGTGACTTTCACTGCAAATCTCTTAGCAGCTTTCTAGGGCTCAGACTAAACCAGGTATCCAAATATCAATCTCTGTTCTTGAAGAGGAAAGTTTAATTGCTTGGATTTATTGAAGTAAAATAGTCTTTCTGCATTCACAGAACTAAATAGATTCTTTTGATTATAACTATTATGTTCTATATGCTTTTATAATAATACTTGGGCTATTTTCTCATAAATATTTCTATTAATTAATATTTCTATAAATCGTTGCCTTATGGGAATCAAAAGGTCTTGTACTTTCTAGAACTGTTTAGAGACATATTCTTGAAGTCTTTCCTTTTCCATTCCTTTCTAAATTGTATGTTTCTAACCTAATACCCTGTCATTACATGTTTTTAATTAATTTTAAGATGTATGTCCAGAAGTGTCTGTGTTAAACACAGACTGGTCCTCTGAATACTGTGAACTGGTCCCATTTCTTCAGTCTCCCCTCTATTCCCTTTGCACACAAACTGTACTATAGACTTATAAATTGCTTATATGTGAACACACTTTCCTTGTTTTAGATTCAGAATTCCCTACAGAAAGTAACCTTACAGTAACCAGTCCCAGAGGCTTGTTTGTCTTTCCTTTATAAGCTCCTAACCTTTTCCTGACTTAGCAGAAAGTATGCAAGGCTCAGGTTAGGTCAACAATGGAGTCAGGGTCAACTGTGGGAGAGTGACATGGGAAAAAGCCCAACCAACTAGTCCAAACACTAAGACATCAATAGACAACTTGGACCAACTTCAGCATCAATCACTTCAGGTACCCAGACACTTAATGTGCTTTGTTCATAGACTCTGAAACTCTCAGCTTTTGCTTTTTCCTCTTGTACCACGGTGGGAATGTTTTTGTTTTAAAACAATGGTCTGTTGCTGCAGATAATTCTGTGCTTGGCTTGTGGAACTGCTTGTAAATGATATCAACTGAACTATAAAGCCACAGTTAGCAGAATGGTTTCCTATATCTCTGGGAAGCCCAGGTAGAGCCTAAAAGCTACTTACAGAAGTGATTAAGTGGAGCTATTGCTAAAGCAGCCTCTAAAGGCATAGAGGAACAACAGACTCATAAAATCTTTCATTGACATTTGGAGTTTATTTTGGCTCCATCAAACCCTACATATGAGCAAAACACAATTCCAAGTTTATGTCATCAGGGTTAACCATAGAGGAAAGAGATAAAGGCAAGCTTCAGGGATCACAGCCTGCTTTAGCAGTGTATTCATATTTTGTAAAGAGAAAAGGCATATTATTTGGCCTCGGAGATTTGGTAGTTCCAGTCCATGATCAATTGGCTGTGTTGTTTTGGGCCTGTGGCTACCATATCATGGCAAGAGAACAGGGTGGAGCAAAACTGCTTATCTTTTGGTCAGGAAGCAAAAGAAAGTGAGAGGGAAGGGGGTCCCACAATTCCTAATAAGGACATGAATCCAAAGACCTACAACCTCTAATCACTCCTACTTCTCAAAGGATTTACCTTCCAATAGTGCCACCCATAGACTAAGCCTTTAACTATGAGCCTTTGGGAGTCACTCAACACTCAAACTAGCAAACCAGAGTGCCTCACCGACTCCACATCTACTCCTGTGCTTGAGTGAAAGACACCCTCATACATGTGACAATGTCTTGTATGAACACATCTGGCTCACTTCCACATGACTTCCTGCTTAGGGTTTTTCAGGTTAACTTAAACTTAAGAGAATTCCAGTGCTTTCGGAGTAAGAAGAACTTATAATTAAATAACGCTGAGAATTGTTTGACCAAATAAAAAGACACATAGTTTTCTTTACTGGAGTCATTAAACATACCAATATTCATTGTGAATCTTTGAGAATGGAGGAACAGTTCTCAAAGATACGTGGCCTTGGAAGACTTTTCTTTATTTAGAGTGTCTTTCAAAATCTTGTGTTCTGCAAGGAGTTAAACCACAGAGAGTTTCACTTTCAAGCTTGCTTCAGGCACTCACACTCACTCCATCACCAGTCAAAAGCATGATCTTGTTGACTTGGTTGAATTCCATGAGCTGTGTCAATTTGGGCTAGAGACAGAGCCAGCTGCAACATCCTGGCACTAAAAGACTGCCATTGGCCTGTGAGAGAAGGTGTAGACATGTGCTTGATTAAAAGATCAAGTTCATGAAGTCACCTTGGAAGAATTGTTACTTGGCTACTGAGAATGTCATCGCATCTCAGAAAACCTCAAGAGTCATGGAAGAAAAAGTAGTCATGGCAGCACGTGAAGCTGGCCTCTGTGACGAAATCCTTGAACTATTAAGAACACAGCTCATGTTCCCTGACTTTTCTGGAGTTCCTTAAGAATCTATTGTTGAGGAATTTCCCCAGGTTTTTTCTTTTTATTTTATTTTTTAAATAGAGGGTGCATATTGTGGGAATATTATAGTGTTTCTGTCATGATGGTAAAATATTTTGCTTACTTGAACAGAAATAGTATTCACCTTAGTCTATTTGGGCTACTACAGCAAAATCTTCTACATGGGATAACTGGTAAGTACCAGGAAATTATTGTTCCCAGTTCTTGAAGCTAGATAGTCCAAAGTCAAGCCATCAGCAGAACCAGTGTTTGGTGGAGGTTTGTACTCTGCTTCACAGATGACACCTCGTTGCTGTGCCATCACGTGGTAGAAGAGATCAAGAGGGCCCCTCAGGCCTCTTTTATAAGGGTGCTATACCATTCATGAGGCAATAGAACTCCTGACATAAATGCCTTGCTTTCTAATACTGGAAGCCAGGAGATTGAGGCTTGGTTTTTGACATATGAATTTTGGAAGGACATGTCCATTCAAACCACAGTAGTAGCAAATTTTAAGGAATACGTTAAGTAAGGGACTGGAGAGATGGCTCGGCGGTTAAGAACACTGGCTGCTCTTGCAGAGGACCTAGGTTCAATTCCCAGCACCCATATGGTGGCTAAAAACCATCCCTAACTCCAGTACCAGGGGATTCGATGCCTTCTTCTGACCTCCACAGGCATTGCACAACATGGGTGCACTTACATGCATGCAGACAATACACTCATACACATAAAATAAAATAAAAATAATAAAAAATATGTAAGTTAGCATATAGAGTAATAGGTTCACTATGGCAACCTCATACATACTTTGCTCTCCTTTGTCCTCCTCTGCTGCCACCTCCCCCCATGTTCCTTCTTCATAGTCCTAGCCCACTATGCATTCCTGCTTTCCTGCCACATGTATTCTACTGTTATCTAGCCCCACAATAAGTTCTTTTTTTACTCTCTCATTCATACACACACACATAAACACATACAACTAACCAACCCTTTATATCTAGTTTCTACATATGAGAAAAAACATGTGGTCTTTGTCTTTCTGCATCTGGCTTATTTCACTTAAGATAAAGTTTTCCAATTCTATCCATTTTTCTGCAAATGTCATTATTTCATTTTTCTTTATGACCAAATAAAATTCCACTGTGTATGTTATCACATTTTCTTTATCCATTCATCTGAGGATGGACATCTGGGGTGGTTCATTTCTTAGCTATAAGTAGTGCAGTTATAAACATGGGTGTTCAACTATCTCTGTAGCAGGGCTTAGAATCCTTTGAATATATACCTAGGAATGATATTAGCTGGGTCATATGGTAATCCTATTTTTAATTTGTTGAAAAGCTTCCATGCTGATTTCTACAGTCTCTACGTCAGTTAACATTCCCACTCGCGGTGAATGAATGTTCCTCCTCTGTCACATCTCTCCAGCATTTGTTGTCAGTTGTTTTCTTGATAATAGCCATTCTGACTTGAGTGAGATGGAATCTCAAAGCAGTTAGAATTTGTGTTTCCCTGCTGGCTAAGGATTCTAAAAGCTTTTTCAAATATTTATTGATCATTTCTATTTCTTCTTTTGAAATCTGTCCGGTTTCCCATTCATTATAAGCAAAATAAGTTTGACTCACAATTTTAGGGGCTGAAAAGGTATTGATCCTTCCTCAGGATGGTATCCCCATAACCTAATTGTCTTCTACTAAGGCCCACCCCTTAAGATCCTCTCACTCTCTCACACTGTCACTCTGGGAACCAAGGTTCCAGCACAGGGACCCTGGGGAGACAAACCATATCCAAAGTGAAACATGAAGCTTTGGCCTGAGACACAACCAGACCAGAGAACTCTACCAAAGGTAATACTTTGAACCTATACACAGATAGTATGGCTTCCTGCTGGAAGTAGATGGTCTTTCCACATAATCATGTTTTAAACACCCAGGTCACACACTAGTGTGTGCTAGTGTAGAGATGTCTATTTTTAAAAGGTGGGGCCTTGGGTTGACAAGATGACTCAGTGGGTAAAGGCGCTTGCTACCAACACTGATGATCTGAGTTCAATCCCTAGTATCTACATGGTAGAGGGAGAGAACAGACTCCAGATAGTTGTGCTCTGACCTCCACACACATGCTGTGGCATTGCCCATGGGCACTTGCAACTACATACATGTATACACAAATAAATATAATAAAAATCTTACGTATTAAAAAATAGCCCTGTTCTTTCCAAGGATGACCTTAATCACCAATAAGATGGCTCAAACAAGCGAGCTCAGGCCTCTTTGCCCATTTTCTCCTTTCTCTTCTGCCTTGAGAGGACAAAGTATTCATTGTTTTTGGAGGACACCCAGCAGCAAGGTGACATCTTGGAAGGTGAGATCAGGCCAATGCCAGACACTGAGGAGACAGGAGCCTTGATCTTGGGCTTCCAACCTTCAAAACTGGGAAAAAGAAATTCCATGCTTTATAAATCATCCAATATCATGTATTTTTCTATGAACCAATCTAAACAGAAATTAACAGTGCAAAAATTGAGAGAAAATAAATTCAAATATTCTATTGTAAACTTGTGGATGTGGAGCAGTATAATAATCATTCAAAGGTACACAAAGGCAAATGCTTTTTTCTGTAACATATATTAAAAATGTGTAACAAATAATTCTTAGACTTGACCAAGAGAATAAAGCTAGTTAGTAACCAAGCCAATGTACACAATAGGTCTTCAAGCTCTAGTCTATTGCTCTTAATGTAAGGTTGGAATTAGTTAAAAAGTATTATCTACCTGCCTGGTGGTTGAGCCATGGCTTTACATAAGTAAATGAATCTTCTTGGTCTATTGTTTTTCTTGATAATGACTTGTTTTACTTATCTATGCTTCTCTCATTCTTTATGTTGGAATGGTTCAGTCTCAGGTCTCATGTCTAGTTTCCCTTCTATATTACATTTCTTCCTAACTCAGTTTACCTCATCCAAGTCAACCAAGTATGGTTATCACTTCCCCCTTCAATCAGGATCAGATGAGGAACAGTATGGAGCTGGGGTGAGTGATTAAGCTGAAGGTCTTTGGAGGGATGTTTATTCTACCAGATGGTATAAGAAGAAACAAAAGATGCCTACCTTTATTTTTCACTGACTGTAATAGACACTTTCTTTGGGTTTGTGCCTAGAATATCCCAACCATAAAGGATAACTATGTCATCAAGTCTTGAGATTAAATAGGAGTTAGCGTAGAATAAGAGAGAGGAGTTGATGGTGAGCTTCAATAATCATTGGCAAAGAAGTAAAAGAAAAATTTACTCCATCTTTACTGTTATGCCAGATGCTCTCTGTCTGTTGGCAAACAGTGTTATGCCTAATCATCCATTTCTAAAGCCACAAAGATTGTGGTACCATTTGTATCAGTTCTCATATTTGTATGGGTAAGGAATTCTTTTCAACTAGGCTTCAAGAAAAGGTGACTGTAATCGCTGATCCACCTACATGAAATTGCCTCCTACACTGCCTACTTTCTTTTTTTTAATCACTGTGACCAAATACCTCACAAGAAGCAGTATGATAGAAAAGAGGTTTATTTGGGATTGCAGTTTGAGGGGATACAGCCCATCATGGTGGGAAACACATGCAGTGGGTGGCTCTCGGTAGGAGTATGTACAGCTGTTTCTCACATCTCAGTGGAGGTTGAAGCATAAAAAGAACAGGAAGTATGCAGGGTTATAATGTTCAAAGCTCATACTCTGGTGATCCATTTCCTTTAGCTAGGCCACACCTCCTAAATGTTCCATGACTTCCCCAAATAGTGCTACCAGTAAGTATTAAGCACATGAGCCTTTGGGGAACGTTTATATCTAAATCATAGCACCATCAGACATAATCAGTACTCAGAGGGCAGAGCTGCTCCACAGTCTTGGGAAATACAGCTATATTTTAGTCTCAGCCTACGGGGCACTTCCTTTGTGGGTCAGCTTGAGGCAGGGCAGTCTTGGAAATAAATTGGTCCTTGTTGATCCATAAAAGAATTCAGGGGGCAATGGTGGGAAACACTACAAATGTGTCAATGAACTGTGATTTGGGTAAATCATGTCACAGAAGATCAAAGGAAGAGGTCATATGGTTTTCCTAGTTCACATTGCTTGGAAGGCTCAGAGCATCATCCCAAGAGGACTATGGCAGGTAGTGAAATTCAGAGACAGGAAGTAGAAGATGGCTGCCAGGAACTGGAGGAAATTAGGGAGGGGACATTTTGTAGTAGTTATGGCATTTTTAGTTTGGAAATATTAAAGTCATGAAGATGGCTAGTGGTGTGGTTCTATGGCAATGTGAATGCATGTGATGAAATTGATGGGAAGTTAATATTGCTCTCAGTATCTAGCAAACCCTGTGTCTATTTCTAGGTCATCTTTCAGGTTGCTCTCAGTTAGTGTAAATATAGGGAATTAGGTTGTCTTGGATGGGACATAGATCTAAGCAATAATAAAAAAACTAAATAGCCTATCCTGGTGCCATAGGTTTGGAATCCCATCTATTAGGGAGGCAGAAACAGGACTGCAAGACCAAGGCCAGCCTGGGCTACAGAATGAGTTCAAGGCTAGCTTGGGTAACTTAGTGAGACCTTGACTCAAAGTAAAAAGTAGTAAGAGAGCTGCAGACAGCTCAGTGACTAAATTTATTACCATTGATATCCAGGGATTGCAGTATAATTTTATCTGAAGTTTATTGATCCCAGGACTTAGCAGGCAACTACTAGTTTTATTATAGTAATTCTTTTATAATACACAAACTCCTTACCAATGAACTTGATTGATTTACTTCAAAGTTAGCAGATGCAAATTGGTGAACTCAAGTGCCTGATGGTTAGGAAACAAGTATCAACCTCCTCATAGTTCACTTTCAAACACTGTGGACCATAAAGATCCTTGAAAGAAATAAATTTTCTCTTGCCCCTGAAAGTAAACTTATAGACCCTTGTTTGAGAAACCCTACTTAAGAGAACTAAAGCTTTCTTCCATAAAGAATGGTTGCACCATCACAAATCACTGCTGCAGAAGGGCATTGGCATCTTTCTAACTGATAAAAATAAACTTGTAGCCAGGTGTGGTAGCATAAGCTTTTAATCCCAGCACTCGGGAGGCAGAGTCAGGCAGATCTCTATGAGATTGAGACCAGCCTGGTCTACATAGTGAGTCCAGGTTAGCTGTGGCTACAGGGAGAATCTGTTTCAAAAAACCATAAATAAATAAATAAAATTGTAAATTCAATCAATTAATTAGTAAATTCTCATAATTCTGTAAGAATAAAAACACCAAGTTAAAAATTTTTTAAAGACCTTATAATTTTTAGCATCTCCTTCCATTTCAAGAATGTAATTAGGACCTTTGCTTAAGAAAGACTTCAAGACAATCCTTACAGCCAGGGTTTATGAGGAGAAAAATAGAAAAAGAAAAAGATTTGGGTGATGATGATAATGATGATGATGATGATTCTTAACCAAAACAATTTTTAGTACCTTATATATTTTTTAAATAACTTTTTGTCATTTTGTTTAGGTTTTGTTGTTTTTGAGACAGGCTCTCCCTGTAACCCCAGCTGGCCTGAACTCAATATGTAGCCCGGGTTAGCCTTGATCTCATAGAGATCTGCCTGCCTCTGCCTCCTGAGTGCTGAGATTCAAGGCATGCACCACCATGCCCAGCTACCAAAATCATTTTTTAAAAGTGAGTTTACAGGAGCCAGATACGGTGATGCATGCCTCAGAGGCAGGTGGATTTCTGAGAGATAGAGGCCAGTCTGGTGTACATAGCAAGTTCCAGGCCATCTGGGGTTGCAGGGAGACACTGTCTCAAAAAACGAACCAAAACAAAAAGCCCCAAACAAACATAAAAATTTATAGGGCTAGGGAGATAGCTCAGTTGGTAAAGTGCTTGCCATGCAAGTGTAAGTTTCTGAGTTCCATCCCCAGAACCCAAGTAACAATGCCAGGTGTGGTGGTGCAGACCTGTAATCCCAGTGCTGGGGATCAGAGGCATAGGATTTCCCTAGCCAGCTAGCGCACCCTAATTGGCAAGACCTGGATCCCAGTGAGAGACCCTGTGTCTAAAAAGAGGGTAAGTGGCTCCTGAGTTATGTGCCTCCACATGCACACAAATGAACATTCATACATAAACCCATACTTTGCGTGTGTACATACACACACACACACACACACCACCACCACCAACAACAACAGCAACAAAACAAGTTTATTTGGTAAAATGGGAAGTAGAGTTAGGAATTCAGTATGTGTATCTATAAAGGGAGAAATAACATTCAGACAGAGCAACTTGATTGGGTACTTTAGCTATTTCAGAAGACAGTGCCTAGAGAAAATAATCTTCAGCAACAAGGCCCCGGGTACCTTCATTTCAGCAAGTGACTTGTTTAGAAGTTTAGCCAACACTGCAAGAGTACAGACATGGGGAGATGTTGTTTTCTACGGGGCTGTACAGCTGTCAGCCACTTAGTGCCTGCTTGGTACACGGGTGTGTTTTCTTTTTCTCTTTCCCCTGTTGTGGTTTCTACACAGTCGTCATTTTTGAAAATGGGAAGGAACCCACTCCTTTCACAGTCTCAGTTCTAGATCTGCTTTGGATTCTGCATGCTTCATTTTGCTCCCTGAAGGATAATTTGGAGATTCGAGCAATTAACCCAAGACTCCTAGGACTCTCTCTTGGAAGGGAGTGATTTTGCTGCAGTGGAGACGGCCGCTGTCAAGCACTAACTTCTTAATAATGGAGCCTTTCAGACCCTCGGCCATTGGCACAATGATGCACTTCAAGCTAGTGGCTTGGCGGAGTGTAAGCGGACCACTTCTATTCTTCACTTACACAAAATGGTCCTCTTGATCTCTGGGCTGGAGCTATTTTTATTTTAGTTCGGTCCTTTTCTGCTTGTTAACTTGGTGGGCAAGCCTTTCTCTTATATTTTGATTCACTGGCTTAATCTGTTGTTTTTTTTTTTTTTTTTTCTACGAAAAAGACCTGCAAAAAGGCACCCTTCCCAAGATCCAGCAACTACGCCTTCTTTCAATACATTTAGAATTCTCCTTTCGAGGAAAGCTGGGACTTGGCTGCTGGACCAATGGTGAGCTTGCTTCTCTGGTCCCAGTACACTTCCTGCTGTCAACATGGTCATGTCCCTGGCACAGCTCTGGGACCATTACACCTGCAATTAAAAGCTAAATTAGGACAGATCTTTTCTTGGCAAATGGGATTCACAGAAATCAGAGGACAGCTGCAATCCCTCCCCTGCCCCCTCCCCACCTGCCTTTTAATGCCCTCTCTCAAGCCCTTAGCAGAGAAAGGAACTTTCTGGTTTTTTATTTGATGAATTGATGCATTTTAAATGATCCAGCAAATACTTAGCTGGTATTTACTGTGTAACAGACACAGAGACAGGAAGTAGCCAGTTGTCACCTGTCACCATGGGTACCAAGCCCAGGACTGAGAAGGATTATGAAAATACAAGACTTAATATATGCACCATAGAGCCTTTACAGTAATTTTGTGCACTTAAAAATAACAATCTGCAAACACAAAATTTATACACAGCTAAACTTATGTAACGGACAGAAAGTTCATATATTTAAAAGCAATTTATAGTTACGTTTTCTCATGATTCAAGGATTCCAAAATACCTCTTGCTTTTGTTTCACTTGTAAAAAATATTGTAAACAATATTCATTGCCAAATAATTTTTAAAACATGTTTATTCAAATTTTTAAAAATACTTCTGACATTATAGGAAGGGTTTGGGACACAGCTCAATGATAGAGCACTTGTTTAGCATGCACAGTGCCCTGGGTTTGATCCATGCTCCAAAATAAGCAAGATGTTTTATACGACAAGGGCCTCTGAAGGCCTTAAAATCATCCGGTATGAGCAGCTGAGGGATGTCAAGAGAGGCTGTGGCTGCTTGGGAGCTAGCCATTCAGGCTGGGCAGACAAGGCTCCCATCATGCTGGCCTCTCAATTGAGGCAACACAAGCAATATATTTAGAAAACTGCTCATTGTTGACTGCTATGAAGTACACACCACTCTTAGCTGGGGCCTTGAGTATGAGAGAGGACAACAGAGAACTGGGGACTGAGCCTTAGGGAATATCACAAAATTATGTCCACCACTGTGGATAGCTTCTTCCATCACCTACAAAATTAGTACAAGTCCCCATTTTGTTAATGGAGATACTGCAAATTATTTTTTTAATGCTATGTTGAAATCAAGGTGTTCTAATTTACCAACCACATCCAGACAAGGATAGTGCTTGTGTGGTTTCCATTTGTAGCTTAATATTATATGTTACATGCAAATTTAATATGACGTGACCCAGGACTCACATACATGCAGTAACTCATTATGACTTTTTTTTTTGTAGGAATGAGGCTTCTGGATCTAGGATGATAAAGTCAAATTTGTGTGACACCAAAGAATAAGTAGACACAGTGGCAGAGTTGTACAGCTGTAGAGATAGGACCTGAAGAGGTCATTTTGTTGTCCCCTCTGCCTCCCGTTAAGTCCTGCCTCTGTTCTGTTTTCACTCTCTGTCAACTTTCCTTTTTATCAGTCACCATCAAAATTCTACATGATTGCTGTTTTCAGAGATGTTATACATATGTATTTGAATCTTTGAAGGTTTAGGAACAGTGCCCAAGTCAATATTCCTTGCCTGGGGTTGCCTTTTGGCACAGATCTCAAGTAATAATAAGTACTAATGGCCTTGGGGACACAAAAAGGACTGTGGGTTTTGCTGTGAATTAAAGTCTCAGGAACCCAGGAAGGCACCACATTCCCTGGCCCTGTTAATTAGCCATGCCTGTTGCTAATAAAACTGCAGAGATACGTTACCAGGATCACAGAGTGATTTGCTTTATGACTTTCACAGAAAGAACTCTGCCGTCTACATACAACCATTCTTATAATTCCAGATTTTGTTTTGAAACCAGAACAACAGAACATAGAAATCAAACCCCAAGACTCAAAGTGAATAATGGAAATGCATTTCTTTTTCCCAGTGTGTAATTCATAATTCACTTCAGTGTTTCATCAACAAAACCCTTACTATTGTTAGCTGAAAGCATGAGTTTATAATCATTATTTTTAATTCTGTGGATCCCATTCATGGAATTTATTTGCTCTTTATTATTGTCTTTCCCTGGAGGGACTCATTATTCATTCACACATCTAGAAAGTAAAAAATGTACCATTAACTCAGGGAAATTGTGGCCTCCAATTCATGGCATCAGGATAGGGCTCTCTCTCTCTCTCTCTCTCTCTCTCTCTCTCTCTCTCTCTCTCAATAAGACAAGCATTTGGAAACAAAATACTTTAAAAGGAAAAAATCAGAACTTGTTTTTCAATGAGTTGAGAACAACAGTCACCATTGTAGACTAAAGCAAGAGTCTTACCAATAGCCCGGGAGACAAAAACCCATAACAGACCATTATATACAAGATTTAGATTAAATATTCTTAGGTTCCAGATGAAATTTCAATTTCTATCTTAATGTGTTTATCTATTCCTTAATTTAATCATGACTTAAAAAAAAGAGACCTCAGTATTCTGCTAAATTAAAAAAAATAGCCCAAACATTAGTAATAATCATTTTAACTAGAAATGGGATGCAGTGATCTGTAGCCTAATTGGCACCATACAGCAAATTCTTCTCAGTCTCTAGGTTGAGGAGAATAGGACATGATATGGTTTCATTAAAAGATTCATGTGTCTAGCTCAGCATAAAAGGACAGCATGAATCCAGGCTCAGCGTGATGCCTATATCTAAAGATAGGGGCTCCTGACTTACAGATATTAACTTCATAAGCATCTCAGAAGCACAAATGATTGCTATCCCCTTATGCTGGGCTTCCCTGGAGACCAAGTGCAGAAATGATCACAAAACATTTCTCCTTATAGAGAATCAGAGATATTAACAATGGTAATAATTTAACATTTAGGGAACATTTTGTGCTACGCACAGGGCTCCATATTTTACATATATGAGCATATTTATTCCTGACAATATCAAGAAAGTACATGATATCCCTAGCTTAGTTCACAGCAGAGGAAACTGAGTCACAAAGAAATTAAGCTATTTCCACAAGCAAGCAATGCACTGGGGCACATGGGGTCTAACTTTCCACAGGCATTAACCCCAGGGAGTGGAATGTAAGATGCATATATCATTTTGTCTAATATCAAATTTTGCATATATCAAATTCTCTAATAGCGGCATTAAAAGAATTAAACTGAAATGGATGGAATTTTATTTCAATACATTTTCTTTAGCTTGATCTATCTTAAATACCATCATTTCAAGATGTGAAATATAAAATTAT
The DNA here is from genome assembly GCF_000622305.1 of Nannospalax galili. Taxonomy (NCBI): domain Eukaryota; kingdom Metazoa; phylum Chordata; class Mammalia; order Rodentia; family Spalacidae; genus Nannospalax; species Nannospalax galili. The sequence goes on along the minus strand of NW_008344185.1, from coordinate 1,009,475 downwards.
TGATGAAACATTTTATGTTTAAACATCTCAACCAAATATTTGAAGTTTTCCATACATTTTATCATTACAGCACATCTCAATTGGCTAGCCAT
>NW_008344185.1:952208-1009371 GCF_000622305.1 Nannospalax galili | reverse complement strand
AAATGTTTTCCCCAAACTTTGACCTTTCTTTTAATATTTTTTTAATTTTTTTATTTTTTGGTTTGGTTGGTTTTGTTTCCCTATAGCCCTAGCTGGCCTTGAACTCACAGAGATCCACCTGCCTCTGCCTTCCAAGTGCTGAGATTAAAGATGTATGCCACCACACCTGGCCTTTGAGTACACATTCTTAATAAGTAGGTTTAACTACAAGTGAAGATGTCCCTTCTCTTGCAGTTTTGTTTCTTTCTGGTTGTGAATAGCTTTTGAAGATCAGAATTGTGATGGAGGAGGTATTTAAAATACAATCCTGGAAGAAATGGAAAACCTAGACCCTCAGCCAACCTGGAGCACTTACATGTATTAAGAGAAGGCTGCTGTGGGGTGACTGGGCATTCAGGATGATAGAAGCTGGAGTGATTACAGTGCCTATCTGTTCCCCCAGGAACACAAGCTCCATCCTACCTTCACTGTGTGTCCTCTTTTTCAAGCTCTCTGTGGCCTCCCTGAAAAGACTCTAGGCTTGGAGGACAAGTGACATAAAGAGGCTGACCCACCTGCCAGTTTTTTGGATATGTGACTGTTCAGAGCAGGGAGACCCACTTCTAGTCCTGGGGGGAGGTCTGTCAGGAGGGATGCAAGGGCCCAATCTTTATGTTCCACTGTGAGATGTCTCTGTGTCAACAGGAGACTGTTGTAGTCAGAGGATAACCTGAGCAGTCTCATCACTATCTGGCACATAAAGTGCACTGAGGTTACCTGTATCCCTGAGCCCCACTGGCACTGTAAGTTGCACCTATTTTCTCTGTTATTTATTCTGAAGAAAGTTCTCTCTGGGGTAGCTACAGGGTCAGTCTCTCTTGCATTTTATTAACTTTTCCTTCAAGGCAAATTTATTCCTTTCTAAGTGAGCTGTACATTAATTGTCCCACTGCTTGGAGTCTTTTCTTTGGAAGGAAACAGGCAGAGAGTGCTATAACAGCCAGGTATATGAGAGAGGACAGGCAGCTGACAGTGACCAGAGGACCCAGGAGTGACAAGTGGGAACAAAAAATCCTAGGTATATCAAGAGAGTCCTTCAGAAATTGAAAGTAGGAGCCTCCATGACAAGAAAGTCACCCCTGCTGCCCAGCAGGCACACCCCTGTTCTGAAATTGTGTCAGAAATTGCAATTCTACCCAGCCCCACTGTGGTGGTTTTATTCAGAATGTCCCCCATAAAAGCAATTTTGTGAACACTTGGTCCACTGTTGTTGGAGGAGAAGGAGGTGCAGCCTTGCTGGAGGAAGTGTGTCACTGGGGCGGGCTTTTAGAGCTCATAGCCTGGTCCCACTTCCAGTTTTGCTTTTCTGCTTTCTGTTTGGGATTGGAAATCTGAACCTCAGCTTCCTGCTCTGGCTGCCTCCTGCCGCCACACCTTCCCCAACATTATGGACCCTCCCTCTGGAACTATGAGCCCAAATAAACTCTTTCTTTTATAAGTTGCCTTGGTTACGGTCTTTTATCACAACAGAAAACCAACTAATGCACCCACCTTTACTCCAGTCTTGCTCAGGGATGTAGATGGAGGATGGAAAGAACAGAGGATAAGAGAGTAGATCTGTGTGTAAGCAGTTCTGTATTTATACTCAGCACATCACATAATCTCACAGAACTCATAAATCTTTACACTTCAAACTTCTTTAACCATCATTTGCAGAAAGAAAAACATTTAACCTATTGGTCTATTCAAAGTACTTAACTATTTTAAAAAACAGTGTTTGACAATTTCAACTAATGATGAACTCCTACATGCTTAGTGACCCAGTAATTCCAGGCCTAGATATTCAGTATGTATCTACATGCTTGTTTGTCCAAAGACCCATACAAGAATGTTCATGGAGGCACCACAATAGTATACACACACACCCCCACACAAATGGAAACACCAAAATGTCATCCAAGAGACTTGTTTAAAAAGTATGAAATCGTACAATATACAATATGTATATTATATACATATACAGTACAGTACAAGAATGTACAAACTATAACGGCAATATTATTGGTTATTTAAAAATAATGCTTATTAAAAGAAAACAGACACAAAAGAATACACACTATACAATTTCATTTATACAAAGTTCAAAAACAGATAAAACTAATTTTGTCGGGATATTATATTTAATATTATAACCCACAATATACAACATCTACATTACTGAATTTAAATCATAATGAAATAGTTCTTGTTTATACCTTATATAGAACACTGATTTTCCTATTTTAGCTTAGTCATGATGACCACCAAGTGTATTATACAGTAATTAATATTCATGCTGCTTAGACTTCCAGAGTAGCTCATAGGCTACCAAATCATCTCACTAGGTCCTAGTGTCCTCTCCATAAAAAGAGGAAAATAATAGTGCCATTAAGAGTAGTTATGGGATTTAGTGGGAATTATGGGAGTTAAGCTTTTAGTATAATGACTAGAAAGCGAGTGTTTGTCTTACACATATGCACACATGCAGGCACATACACAAGCATACACACACTTTTATTAGATGTTTTAATTCCAAATATATCCTGGTCTTTCTTTGGGCAAATAATCTTTCCAAATCCTTATTCTCAGTCTGTACTGATAATGTGAACTACTCTTCCCAAGGAGACTTAGAAGTGACTCATTGCTATAGGGAAGCCAAGTTCCTTGTTGAAGAACTTCTGGGATTTCCACCTCAGGGTGTACTCTTTAAGCTGCTTCTATGTTCCCACACCATGTTCCACTGGGCTGTTTTCTTGTCTGCTCTGGCCTCTTTGGCAACGCCTGAGTTCATTTGGCCATGTACAGTGTAACTGTACTTGCACGATCCTTGTTTTTTAAAAAGTCATCTTAGCTTGGGAAATGTTGGCCACTGCTGAGAGCAAGCCCTCCTACTTGGCCATGGGGACTGACCAGCCCCCATCACTTCCTCTAACAACAGGGGCTTTATGCTCTCATGCAAAAAGACCAGCTGTCAGTTTAAATTTCCCTAATCCAGCCAGATCCCAACTCAGCCAACCAACAGTCCCTATCTGGGGGAAGCCCATCTGTGAAATGCAGCAGTGCCCTTACTGGAATGACATGTCATAAAAATTAGTTTGGGCACTAATCTAAGGAAGCTTTGTGCTGAGTTGAGGGACTGCGAGTTCCTGGTTGGTGGTTGGTGTCCTCTCTGCCAAAGAGCTGGACCAGACCAGCAGAGCAGAGCATGAAAACAGTGCAAGCTCCCCTCCCCCATCTGCCTGTGGTGCTGTCCTTGGGATGAGGGGACACCCTTACCCACCCCCTGAATCCTTTCCACCAAGAAACTGGTTGCTATGTCACCTCAGAGAGCCAAAAGGGTGGATGGGTGGAAATACATTACTGTATTTTGTGTGTGGTGGTGGCTTCTGGAGGTCAGGTTTTTTTTGTTTTGTTTTGTTTTGTTTTTTAACTAAGATAACTTACAACATGATTTGTTTAGAAATAAAAATAAGGTCACTATTAAGAAAGATTCTTCTGCTGTGATTTTTTCCTTTTCTCCTCTGGAAGAACAGGTGCTCCCAAAACATATTTTTTGATTGGCCAGGAAAACATAGAGTTCAGACTGCCATTTACTTTAATGGAATGGCCCTGACCTCTTTGCTTCCTCTTCATTTGCATCACGTTCATCTATCCCACTCTTCCTATCTAGACTTTGTCTTCCTTTCGGCTTCCAACCCAGGACTGCAAAGAGACTCTGGTGGGAATTCAAAGGCTGGACAGCCAGCAGAAACTAATCTGTTATACAGGCAGTGCCTGCTCTCTTCCCAGTCTTGCAGAGCATAATGGGAATTATGAGGAGGCTTGAAACAAGACCCAAGCTTCAAGGGTCCTGAAGTGAGGAAATGATCAGCCTACACAAGATTGCTAGCCGCCCCCCATCAGCTAGACAGAGATGTGCAGACAGGATACTAGTCTAGGAAGGATAACTCCTCCCTGGGCATGCCCAGCAATCCTGTTTCCATCAGGTCTGCATGCTTGAGTCACATTTCTTCAGAGCACAGATGTTTTTACTGAGGACCTACTATGCAGCCTCATTGTTCTAGGGCAGTGGGATGCATTATCACTTCATCAAAGTTTCTACTCAGAATGTTTGGAAGTGGCACCAGGCTGACTACAAATAGAGAATAAACTCTTCATAACAATGAGCTCAAGGGAACAGGAGTGGTGAGCGGACCTCTTTATACCCTTAACTAGCACGCTTCTTTGTGTCCATTAAAACCTTATCTTGTAGCCTGGTGTGGTGATGCACACCTTTAATCCACTTGGGAGGCAGAGGCAGGTGAATTTTCTGTGAGTTCAAGGCCAGCCTGGTCTACATAGTGAGTTCCAAGCCAGCCCCACTACAGGGAGACTCTGTCTCAAAAAGACCAAAAAAAAAAAAAAAAAAAGAAAAGAAAAAATGTCACCACGTGGGACTGGAGAAATGGTCCAACAGTCAAGAGCACTTACTGCTGTTGCAAAGGCCTGGGTTTGGTCCCCAGTACCCACATCAGGCAGCTCACAACTGTCACTTCAGTGATGCCCTCTTGGCCTCTGTGGGAATCTGCAGTCTGCATGCACATGGTGCACATAAACTCAAGTACACACACACACACACACACACACACACACACACGCACACACGCATAAGCATATGTAAATAAAAATAATAAATAAATCTAAAAAAAAAAAAAAAGTCACCACGCCATGGAGCACAATTTTTGAAGTGTATTTCAGGTAGTCACATGGGCATTTTCCTACTTGCTCATTTGCATATTTTCTCTTTCTTTAAAGATTTTGGAATTTTTCCTGGATGTATATGGGTTTTAGAAGCTTAGGAATGCGAATTCTACAGTGAAATTCAAAAGAAAAAAAAAGTACAACTTTCTAATACAATATTGTAGCTTTTATTTAAAAGAAGCATTTTCTTCAAACTAGGAATGTTTTCGTCTTTATTTTTCTTAAACCTGTCTTTGAAATAAATAATCTGTGGTTTACCCCCATAGTCATCCCAAAGAGATACTATTAATCAGATCAGCATTTTTAGACTAGCCCAAACACAGAGAGTCCCAATTTGTAGCTTGAGGGGTACAGAAAGTGTTTTCTACAGATTTTCCTCACACATAATTAGTTTGGACAAGAAAAAAAATAGATATGTTGGCTAAAACTATGTTTGTGGTATCTTATTCGGAGAAATTTATGTATTTTTCCATTTAACAACAAATGATGGAAATATTCATGTTTATGGAAAAAGATTACACAAGGCTGAGATGAATAAAAACCATGGGAGAGATTTTTAAAACATTGTGTTCATTAATTCTTTACTGACCTATTTGCTTAAGCTGACCCATCAACACTTTGCCAGGTGCTGCCAATCAAAGTATATGCCATTTCTCCAAGCTCTGGTGATTTCTTTAAGCCCCCGCCCTTCGTTTTCCACACTGTAACTGACCTCCTAAGCTAGCTTGTAGATCCTTGCAATGAGTGCTACAGGGAATTGTGGGGTTGAGACCATGGAAAGCTTCTTGAGGAACTGAGATTTAAATTGGGGGCAAGAAGATTTAGGTGGCTATAAAAACTGTGAGAAGGACAAGATACTGCCCACGGGTGTGAAACTACCAAGTCACAAAAACAATCTTCAGTGGGCTCTAACAACCTGCCTGGACATGAGTGTATTTTCCTTTTAAACTTTGTTTCACCTTTTTGATTTATATGCATGTTATTTTTCTTAAGCACTGGCTTAAAAAAACAAAAGTGAGATGGTGTTGTCTCTCCATTTTATTTTAAGTACCTTGAGAAGGAGACCGTATCTGGTCTCCAATTCAAGGGCACCAGGTATCTTCTGCCACACTGACAGAACGAGAAAGAACCAACAGATTATAAGAATTTAAGTTCCCATTTGTGACAATCAGGCCACAGGTCAGAGTCCTGATGTGAACTGAGAAATAAAGAAATGGGGCTGGAAATTTAAAGAAGGAGGAGAGTGGAGAGGTAACTCAGATGTTAAGAGCACTGGCTGCTCTTGCAGAGGACCTGGGTTCAGTTCCCAGCAACCACATGGTGTCTAAAAACTTGTCTATAACTCTAGTTCCAGGGAGATCTGATGCCTTCTTCTGGCCTCCATGGGCATTTGCATGCATGTGCTGCACTTACTGCAGGCAAAACATTTTTGTGTATAAAAATGCAATTCAAGTCAGGCGTGGTGGCGCATGCCTTTAATCCCAGCACTTGGGAGACAGAGGCAGGCAAATATTTGTGAGTTCAAGGCCAGCTTGGTCTACATAGCAGCTCCAGGCCAGCTGAAGCTGTAGCTCCCTGTAGGGAGACCCTAGCTCAAAAAGACCAAAAAAAAAAGCAATACAACACAACACAATACAGTAAAGAAATGGAACTGGGTCTGGTGGCACTGGCCCGTCATACATGTTACTGGGGAGACTGAATCAAGGGTTTAAGACCTGTGTGGGCTACAGAGGGAGTTCAAAGCTAAGCTGGGCAACTTAGTGAAACACTGTCTAAAAATATTAAAAGGGCTAATGATGTATAGCTCAGTGGTAGAGTTTGTCTAGCATGCAAGATGTCTTGTGTTTGATCCCCAGAACTTGAAAAGAAAAAAAAAGCTACAGAGAAATTAAGAGATAAGCATCCTATCCATAAGCTTTATACAGAAAATGCATTAAAACATTCAAATCAGGGATGAGGAAGGATAATTGAGTAAGTAAAGTGCTTTACCTGCAACCATGAGGTCTTGAATTTTATACTCAGAACCCACAAGAAAAATAGACAGACAAACAAGCAAATGAACAAACAACCCTGAAATCATGATGGCGCACACTGGCCGTTCCAGCACTGAGGAAGCAGAGACAGATGAAACCGTGGATTCGTTGGCCAGTCATCCATTTCAAGTGGTGAGCTCCAAGTGACATACCTGTCCCAAAACAGAAGATGGATGATGCCTGAAGAATGGTACCTGTGGTTGACTTCTGGCTTCCAATTACACACACACACACACACACACACACACACACACACACACAGAATATCAGTCAAGTCAGTAAGCATTGTGTTTTCTTGGTTCTAATGAAATACAATTATAACCATAATATCAGAAGAGGAAAAGTCTAATGTGCAGTGTGAGAATGCAGTATGGGTAAGCCAGGTAATGCAGCCTGGGCCCCAGTGGGGCTTTGGCATGTGTGGTGGGGATGGAAATGATGGGAGACACTCTGAGAGGGGACAGTGTTGGCAGGATGAAGCTGAGACTGAGGCTGGACTTCCCTGGTTCCAATCAATGTCAGCGCTGTCCTATCAGGAGACCCTGAGAGCACAGAGTGGGAGTGTGGCTTCATTCAGTTTCCTGTTTAATTATACATGGGTTGACTTTAAATATTAATATCTGCATCAAGGAAGCTACAGAAAAGCAAAAGAATCTCAGCATAGCTTTCCTGTTAATGTTGTCCTTGCCCTAAGTCCCTATGATGAAAATACAAGTGCCACTTAGGCCTAACTAACAAAAATAAGAATGTGGGACTTTTGCTGCAGAATCCTGGGCTTTCCTATAGGCTTCTCTAAGATTCAATAAGCAATATGTCATGAAAGGAGATGAGGGACTATAGGGGGAAGAAAGGCACCAGTGGGTAAGGAAGGGGCGAAGGAGAGTAATGGAGCAAATATGATTAAAGTACAAAGATTTACGTGTACAAATGTAATAATGGGGGGCTGGAGGGTACCTGAGTTCGATTCCCAGCATCCACGTGATGGCTAACAACTGACTGTAACTCCAGTTCCAGGTGAATCTGACGCCTTCTTCTGACTTCCACTGGCATTGTACAACATGGGTGGTGCACTTACACACATGCAGGCAATACATTCATACACATAAAATAAAAATAATAATTTAAAAAAATTTTCATAATGGAAATCCATCATTTATATTGTACCTAAAAAATAATTCGGGGCAGGAGAGGTGGCTCAGTGGTTAAGAGCACTTGTTGTTCTTGCAGAGGACTCAGGTTCCGTTCCCAGTACCCACATGGTGGCTAACAACCATCCGTAACTCCAGTTGCAGTGGATCCAATGTCCTCTGTGGGCACTGCATGCGTGTAGTGCACTTACATCATGCAGGCAAACTTATACACATAAAATAAAATAGCTAAATATCTTTAATTAATTAAAAAATAAACCAGGTATGTTGGCTCAGCACTTGATGAGGCAGGAGGATTGCTGTGAGTTCCAGGCCAGTTTCATCTACAGAAAAAGAGCCTGTCTTTAAAAATCAAAACAGAAAAGAAAAAGCCAAGCATGCTGGTACCTGCCTGTAGTCCCAGCACTTGGGAGGCAGAGGCAGGCAGATCTCTGAGTTCAAGGCCAGCCTGGTCTACATAGTGAGTTCCAGATCAGCTGGGGCTACAGGGAGACCCTGTCTCAAAACAAAACAAAATGAAACGAAACAAAACAAAACAAAATGAAACGAAACAAAACAAAACAAAACCAACCAAACAAACAAAAAACAAACATGAAAGAAAAGCAATTTGCTACATAGATTTTATGAAAAAATCATGCATATGCTAATCTTTAAAAGAAATATGACCCAAATCACAAAAATAAAGAAAAAAAGATTATGTATGCCTTTTAATATGCCATAATGTAAGAAAGGATCCATTGCAAATGACTTCTGTTATGAAAAATGGGGGGATAGTAACTTCAATTGTTCTAGATTTATTATCTAGAACAAGTTTAGTGTCCAAACATATAACCTTATTCAGACTCTTTCTACAGGAGTGTATGTGTGTTTGTGTGTGTGTGTGTGTGTGTGTGTGTGTATTCTCATGCTCTCTTTTTGGCTGCCTTCATCATTTTTTTGGTTTTCTCATTAATAAGCTTATTAAAACTTTGATCCAGGTGTGGTGATGTGGGAGGCAGAGGCAGGGGGATCTCTGTGAAATGTAGACCAACCTGGTCTACATAGGATACTCCAGTCCAGGGAGACCTTGTCTCTAAAAACAAAAACAAAGTAAAACAAAACAGCAAAAGCTTTGAAAGGTGCTTTCTCTATATGAATCTGGTTTTTAATGTTTTTGAAAATTGGGGCCTGGAGAGATGGCTCAGCAGTTAAGAGCACTGACTGCTCTTGCAGAGGACCCGGGTTCAATTCCCAGCACCCACATGGCGGCTACGAACCGTCCTTAACTCCAGTTCCAGGGGAATCTGAACCCCTCTTCTGACCTCCGTGGCGACCTCCGCGGCATTGCATGACACGGGTACACTCACATACATGCAGGTAATACACTCATACACATAAAATAAAAATTATTTAAAAATTAAAAATTTTTTTTGAAAAATTATATTTTGACAAACTTTAGAATTTTGACTTGGTATAGTAGGTATAATTTAGTGGCTAATAAAAGCATTATGTGATGTGCTTCTGGTAATATTAAAGGCCTTAAAGTAATGCAATTAGCAACTCTAATCTTATACAGTGTATTTTGTACATTTCCATCCATGGTGACACTGAGAGGAAATAACAAGAGGAATTGGCATTTTCTAAATCATTAAGGAATATGTGAATAGGATTAGCAACAGGCGATGGAACCAAGAATTTTCTAATTTAGAAGAAATGCTCTATTTTTCCGCAGAACTGGTCTTCCACACAGCATCAGGTTGTGAAATTCTTGCAAACCTTTGAGTCAGGCAACATTTCAAATAGAAAGAAGAACTTTGAAAATGTATTCTTGGGGAAAGACCTTCCCTACTCTTCATCCTGAAAGGACAGGACATCTCAGCTGTTTTGTATTTTCATGGCATTATCTTTTTAAAAATGGAAATGGGAAATTGGAACTTCTTGGGAACATGGGGGCAAATGTCATTTTTCTTGGAGATGTCTAGCTAAGTAGTTTCCAGAGCTCATAACACCAGTGTTTAAAACAGCTGAGTAGGTACCAATATCTTGTGGGGATTCCGAAATATCCGAATTAAGTTTTCCTTAAACAAATCTTGAAATCAGCCAGTGTATCAACTCCAATTGTTTTAAGATATCTATGAGAAAATTGGACAGGTTTATAGAAAATATGTCTTATTTCTAGTGATTCTTTCCCTGTGGAGCATGGGATACCTTTTATAATATGAACTAATGCATAATACAAATTTGAATTTGCCACGTACACACAGCAAGTAAATATTATTGGGTTCCCACTATACAAAAAACATGGGGTAGAAAGGTTTTAGACAGTCTTCTCTGTGAAGGAGCTTGCGTTTAATTGGTGAAGCAATGACCAAATAATATTCCTCTGTAAAAACGATATAAAGATTCATTAAAAATTTTAAATTGCATTTATTTATTGTGTGTGTGTTTGTGTGTGTGCGTGCACACAAGGCAAGTGTGTGGAAGTCAAAACACAATTTGCAGAAGTTGGTTCTCTCTTCTATCATGTAGGTCTCAGAGAACAAACTCGGGTCATCAGGCTTGACGGTAGGTGCCTTTACCTCTGAACCATCTTGCTGGCCCATAAACACATATTTTTGATGTGTTTTAGTTTCTACTTTGGCAGGTCTTAATTGTTATGGAACTATATCCAAAGAAACTGTAACATGAATTCTCTTACTTTGGATGAGACATGGTGTGATAGTCACCATCTCTGTGTCTATTCAATTATGCATGTGTGTATCTGTGTTCTAAGATGGAATTGAATTTTCTTAGAGACCATTTGGAAATTCATCAGGAAAAAGGACTGAAGGTCAGCTGAGACAGGTCAAAGACCCCACCTGTTCTTTTATTTAGTAACCACATCTCAGAAACTGACAGGTCTTAGAAAGAAGACAGAGCATAAAGATGAGTGCCTGGCACACAGTATTTAATGAATATTCACTGAAGTGAATTAAAGGAATATGAGAATCCAGGAAAGGAGCTGCATTCCATGTACTATTGTTACAAATACTCATAACACAAAGGAGCTAGTGGGTTCCATGAAAAGTGCACAGATGGATAGCTTGGAGACACAGCACAGGCAGAGATTCCTTCCATCCTTCCATCTGGTACACCAGAGTTTACTTGGGGGCAAAGTGGCATGTGAATTAGGCATGGAAGGAGGGGTAGGATGCTGACTTATGGTGGCTTTGTAAGTAGAGGAAAATCATATACCCAGGCTCAAAGGTAGAGCAATATGGGACTTAAATGAGGGAAATTCTATTCGGGCATTAAGAAAAGAGTTAAAAAAGAAACTTGCAGAAGTGCATGTAGGTTAAAATGGTGGTGGCCCCTTTAACACTAGAGTTGAAGCCAGAGTTGTAAATAAAGAAACATTACAGGTTATTTTCTATTTTTTAAAAATTTTATTATTTTTATTTTATGTGTATGCATGTATTGCCTGCATGTAGGTAAGTACACCCAGGTCATGCAATGCCCAAGGAGGTCTGGAGAGGCCGTCGGATCCCCTGGGACTGGAGTTATGAACAGTTGTTAGTTGCCATGTGGGTGCTGGGATTTGAATCCAGATCTTCTGCAAGAACAACCAGTGTTCTTAATTGCTGAGCCGTCTCTCCAGCCCCTCTTTTCTATTTTTAATTGATAGGTTGTTGATCAAGCAGATCAAAAGCTTGAATTCTATGTTGAATTTCTTTTAAGCATACCTTTAAGAAGTCTTACCTAATGTTTGGTGGTATGGGTTTAATTTGGAATAATCATGGCTTAGAATCCTGTGATTTCTTTGCTTTCTGAATCAGCTTGGATTCCCTACTTAAGGATGCTTTATCCTCAAGAGAGGGGCCACTTATCCTTCCAAGAAATTGGCTCTTGAAGTTTACTTTCCAGGAGATAGGGGAGTAAGCAATTATTCCCAGTCTCCCCACAGATAAGAAATTTCACTGCTGGCGCAACTCCTTTTGTTAGGTTCTCTGACCAATTCACAACACACAGCAAATAAAGATTATTGAGTTCTTTTTTTAAAAGTCTTTTTGTAGCCCCAACTGGCCTAGAACTCACTATGTAGACCAGGCTTACCTTGATCTCACAGAGATCCTCCTGCCTTTGCCTCTCGAGTGCAGGGACTAAAGGTGTGCACCACCATGCCCAGCTGGCTGAGTTCTTACTATACGCAAGGCATTTGATGTAAAGGACTAAAACAGTCTCCACACTAGAGGACCTTAAGAAGTGGTGCTTCTAGTAAGGAACGACAATTTCTTTTGTCCTGTGGCTGCTTCACTGAGCCTTTGATACTTCTGAGTCACCATTAACAATCTTACTCGTTCTGTTATCAAGGCTGACTCTCTCCAAACCTACCATGAAGAAATGTCAGTCATTAATAATTGAATTGTGGCAATCACTGAATCAATATTAAGCAACTACTGTTGAATGAGCACTCACCATGTCCTAGGTAGCTGACAGTGTGTTCATCTAACACAACTGAAATGAATTATAATCACCATCCCTATTCACCAGTAGAGAAAAGCCAGGCTCTGAGATGGACGTTCTGATGTCACAACCTGGACAGCTGCCTCTCTGCACAGAGTTTCCAGTTGTTGCCTTTAACCTCTCCAACTCAGTTAAGTTCACAGAGCACTGGCTTACACCATTAAGCCATTGGCCTGGGCCAGCAGTTGGGCATCTTATCTGGTGGGTGGTTATCCCCAGGGTCTCAGGAATTTCCTTCTAGGCCACACAACATCATTTCACAGCCGGAGAGCTCTGGAGTTTCTGGAAGGCCCATCCCTGGGATCAAGAGATTGCAATTTAAGACTAGAATATAATTGCTATTGCTGTTAATTCATTTTCACCTTATTAGGTACTAGCTCCAGAGGCCTCTTAAATATTAAGACATTTAAATCTTTTTCTCAAAGCATTTAACCTTTTTTTCAGATCTTTAAACATAGTTTTGTTGTTACTTTGTCATTAATTACCTAGAAATATTTCCTCAGACTAATTTTTCCCCTTTTTTCATGTATGTGTGTGTGTGTGTGTGTGTGTGTGTGTGTGTGTGTGTGTGTGTAACATGAGTTTAGATGCCCTTGGAAGCCAGAAAGCATGTTGAATCTCCTGGAGCTGTAGTTACAGTTGTAAGTTATCTGACAGTGCTGGGAACCAAATGTAGGTCCTCTGGAAGAGTAGCAATCTCTCTTTTAAAAAATTATTTATTATTTTATTTTATGTGTATGAGTGTATTGCCTGTATGTGTGTAAATGCACCCATGTTGTGCAATGCCCACGGGGTCAGAAGAGGGTTTTGGATCCCCTGGAACTAGAGATATGAATGGTAGTTAGTGGCCATGTGGGTACGGGAAATCATCTCTCCAGCCTCCAAGAGTAGCAATCTCTTTTAACCACTGACACATCTATCTTTCTAGCCCCCAGACTCAATTCTTAAACTGCTTAAAATTATGTTGTTTTAATAGCCACTTTCTGAAGTCATCTAATTATACTATATATGTCTAAGATTTAAGAGGTTGGTGCTCAGAAATAATTATAATTATGCTAGGGACATCTCTAGTAATTGTGTTCAAACTGAATCCCTTGGTCTGCCATCAATGATAAGAAAACCCAGTTTTCGGAGGGTGGAGAGATGGCTCAGCGATTAAGAACACTGGCTGTTCTTGCAGAAGACCGGGTTCGAATCCCAGCACCCACATGGCAGCTAACAACTGTCCATAACTCCAGTTCCAGGGGATCCGATAGCCTCTTCTGTCTTCCGTGGGCATTGCACAACATGGTTGCACTTACCTACATGCAGACAATACATGCATACACATAAAATAAAAATAATAAATAAAATATTTTTTAATAAAAAAAGAAAACCCAGTTTTCCTTGAAGTTCCTCTTAGTAACATGGCCCCTGGGTTTTACTGCTGCTAGCTTTTAAAAAAATATTTCTTTAGATTTATTCATTGAGCTAATTAAATACCTCCACGAGCCTGGGATGTCTGTATAATCATACATACAGGAAGAGAAAACAAATTGAATTGGGTACCCCAGACTTCTCAATTTAAAAAAATGGAAAGAAAAAAAGGGGGAAAATAGAGGTATTTTCCTTAAAAGGTGGAAACATTATCTTGTAATGGTCCTGAGGGTTAGCAAGCTCCCACTGTGTCCCATTAGGTCTCTATTTGGCATGTAACATGTGTGAAACAACTGGGAAAGGCTTAGATTATGGCCCCAAGAGAACTTGGAAACCTCTGCTCTGTGAATTTGTAGTCAAGAAACTCCATGGCTGTATCCTGCTTTCTCATGCCTCATCTCTTTTCAGTTCATTGCTCAAATCATGCTGGTCTCCATTCGTTCAACAAACTGTTAAGAGTATACTGTGTGACAGAAACTGCCCCAAGGATCCAAGCTAGAAGTCTTCTCATTGGGTATTTAGCTTTTTCAAATATTTAAAGTAATTCTGTTCTTTGTCCTTGATTATCTAAAAATATTGTCTCAATTCTTAAGCTTCATGGAATTTTGTGGTCTTGATAGCCATTTTCTAAGTTCAGCTCAACATACCGTATGTTGTTAAGAAGGCCCCATAGAATTTCAAGTCTCTAAAAATTTCTTATACAAAGGATTGAGGGTGAAAGACCAGGAAATAAGTTTTCTACTAATAAAGAGATATGTTAAATATATTATGCTTTTTGGTGCATTATAGTTTGTTAAATGCCTTAATATTTGCCTAACATTTAAAAATATCTTAATCATTATTTTTTTTTTATGTGAATGAGTGCATTGCCTGCATGTACGTAAGTTACCTGTGTCATGCATGCAATGCCTGTTGAGGTCAGAGGAAGGTGTTGGATGGAACTGGAGTTGTGGACAATTATTAGCTACCAAGTGGGTGCTAGGACTTGATCCTGGGTCCACTGCTAGAGCAGTCAGTGCTTTTAACTGCCAAGCCATCTCTTCAGCACCTGCCTAGCATTTTTATAGGCCATGAAGAACTTGATGGGTATTCTACTTTTGTTAAAAATTCACATTTAAGGTTTGGCTAGTTTGTGCAGTTATATAGGTCTTCCTCATTGTGAAACTCTTGAAGGTAGAGACTGTTTTGTCAATGTTTATGAATCTGGCCCAGGGCCAGCCAGGTACAGCACTAGCTGTCAGTAATGATTCCAAATTCCATGCTTTCAGTTTTAGGTATGTGCTATTCCCTACTGTTTTTTTTTTTTTTTTTTTTTTTTTAAAGAAGCTCTTTTTGCATCTCCTTCTCATGTGCCCAGCACTGTTTTCTTCAGTCAAAGCCCTAGGCTGAATCTCGCCCAGTGAAGACGTTGCCTGGACTTTTAGCATGCACAGGGACTATGCCACACTACACAGCCACATTTTTACTCCTTGAAGTCATAGTGCAGGAGGTTTATGCCATTCTGTATAAAATGAGAAGTTTACCAAAGACAGAAAATCGTGAATTCATTTGGGGATGTTGTAATTTTGTGACGAAGACTGAGATTTCAGAAACAGAGTTAAACCAACAGCAAAATGTGCTCAAAGCAACCACTCTGTCAGTTTGCTTTCCGTAGCTCTGGCTTCCACAGGGAACTCAGGAGTTTATTTCCCCTTATATGCCACCTCCATGGACTGCTGGCTACACACAGCAAGCCATCTGATTGGCAGAATATAAGGAATGACAGGAACAGCTGCCTAGCATTTTGATGTCTGGAAGAAAGCAAGATAACAAACCAATAATATATCCATATTAGGAGCAGAGGAAACATCAGCCTTAAGAGTAATGAAGTTTGAATTCTAACCATGTGCTAAGACTATTCATTACTATTTCTGTCTCTCCATTAGAAACCCTCAAATCTTAAATTCTAAATGTCTAATTGTAAAAACATCCTTGGGAGGCAACTCAAGACTCCAAATACGGAATGAATATTGACAAAACAATATAAGAGATAATTTTAAGTTCTTAGAACCTAGATATTTTCCAGTGAGACCTTGACATCTTTGGCATCTGTTACACACACCTTGAAAAAGTCATGTGATTTCCCTAAGTCTCAGTTTGCTAACTTAAATTGCACTATTTTCTAATTGCCAACTTATCTTTTCAGATGGAGAAAAAAATTAATGGAAGTTTTTTTTTTTGAAACATTAAAAGACCTATTCAAACCCATTCATTTAATGGATTTACTTTTCAATGGTTTACTTTTCATTTTTTATTATTTTGGGTGTATGAGTGTATTGACTGTATGTATGTAATGCCCACAAAGGTCAGAAGAGGGCATCAGATCCCCTGGAATTGGAGTTACAGATGGTTATTAGCCACCATGTGAGTGTTAGGAACTGAACCTAGATCCTCTGCAAGAGCAGCCAGTGTTCTTAACTGCTGAGCCATTTCTCTAGCATCTATTTTTTTCTTTTTTGATCCCAACTCAGTTCTGAGTAGAAAAAGTTTCCAATAAAAAAGAACTGAAAAAGTCTGTGGAAAAAAAAAAAAAGCACTTTTGGGTTGAAGAGAAGCACAAGTTTAGGCAGGAAGTCTGGAAGAAATTAGCCACCCACCACCTGCTTCCTACTCCCACTTCTGCTTGATTTCTGTGAATATCTGTGTGAATGGAGTAACCTTGCATGTTGGTTGTGGTAAAAATATTGTGAAAATATAGTGTTGGTCTACCCTGCCTACTTGAAAAGGAGGAAGTGCAGAAAAGCTGGTGGCGTCTGTTCCTTTAGTAAATGTAGACTCAGCCACCAGAATTCTGAAGGGACCCAGGCATTTCTCAAACCTTCAGTGTCTGCTACACACACACACATGCACGCATACACGCATGCACGCATACACGCATGCACGCATGCACATGCGACTGCCCACTATATGCTCAACACTTTTTTAAGCCTTGAGGCTATACAGTCTTGAATGTGAAATAGATTTGCCTGCTTTCATGGAATTTCTGTTCTACAGAATAATGAAGTTGCAGAGTCAGAAAATAAATTATGGCAAGTTCAAATAATAACATGTCCTATGACAAAAGCACCCCAAAATCAAATAGAGCGATGGGGAAAGGAGAATGGCAACTGAAGTTGAAGACTCCAGATGTGGTAACCAGACAAGGTCTCACTGAAATCTGAAAACCTAGAGGTGCCAGCCAGGAGGAAAATCCCTAACAGAAATGGAAATAAGATGAACTTATTCAGGTGAAGCAATCTGTTGACCATGAGGTTGTAATGTTTTCCACGGCCCAATCACACGTCGAATTTCACTCTGTGAACCTGGTCTTTGATTTGTGATATTTTTCATTAACTTTGGACAAACCTCAGTCACATTTTGTGACTGTTTCTTCGACCACATCCTTCTCTAATCTCTCTGACACCATCATGTGTACATTGGACATTTGATGTGCCTCCTACATCTGGGATATTTTATGTATGTTCCCCTCAACCCTTTTTCGTCTCTCTAGTCCAGTGGAGATAATGTCTATTGAGCTGTTTCAAATTCATTGATCCTTTCTTATTCTGGGTCTACTCTTAGTCTGACACATTGAAGAATTCTCTGTTTCTTATGTGGTTGTGTGTGTGTGTGTGTGTGTGTGTGTGTGTGTATACAGATGCATGTACTTATATGCACATGCATGGGAAAGCCAGAGGTCAACAATGGGTGTCTTCCCAGATCACTACCCACCCTTATTTTTTGAGACATGTCTCACAGAAACTGAAGGTCACTGAGTGGCTAGACTAGCTGGCCAGTGAGTCTAAAATCTTTCTGTCTCTGGTCCCTGCCTCCAGGACTGGGGTTATAGTCACATGCTGGGTTACAGACATACACCAACACACCTGGCTTTTTTATGTGAGTGCTGAGGATCCAAACTTAGGTCCTCTTTATTGCACAGCAGGCTTTGTGGAATAAGCCATTTCCCCTGCCCCCAAATTCTTTATTTCTGATGCTAGAGGTTTCAGTGCTATAACTTTTACTTGGTCTGTGTGTAGTGTTCAAATTTTTATGCCAGAGCCCTCTGATTAACACAAAATAATTCCTTAAATGTGTTTGTTAAATAAAGTAAATAGACTTTGCTGCTTTGTTAACTAAAAGGAGTTTTTTGCTGTTGTTTAATATAGTGGGAAGGAATTACGCTTGGATAACTTAATTCATTACAATTAGCCATCTTCCACTCAGTCTTTGTGTTTGTTTCATTTTGCTTTTTATCTATTTTTATTTTTTAAAATATTTTATTTATTATTTTTATTTTATGTGTATGCATGTATTGTCTGCATGTAGGTAAGTGTTCCCATGTCATGCAATGGCCACGGAGGATAGAAGAAGCTGTTGGATCCCCTGGAACTAGCGTTACGGACAGTTGTTAGCTGCCATGTGGGTGCTGGGATTCAAACCCAGGTCTTCTGCAAGAACAGCTGGTGTTCTTAACCGCTGAGCCATCTCTCCAGCCCCATTATTTTGCTTTAAAATTTTTTTCTTTGCTTTTTTTTGATGGGGTATCCCTAGGTAGTCTTAAATTTAGGATCTTCCTGCCTCAACCTCCTGAGTGCTGGGATTACAAGTGTGCCATAATGCCCAGTTTCCACTGAGTCTTGATGGCCACTCTCATTTGAAAACATTGCAAACTTAACTCTACCTTTATGGCAGCTAACATTACAAAGCACTCTCTCGTACTGATTTTTTTTAACTATCTTTTTACTTGCCAGATCCCTCTGGAAGCTGACAGAAGGACTAGACACACAGGCATATGAGCATTAAGACACTTTGCTCAATGGTGCAGAAATAGAGCAGCCATAATAAATGTCTCCCTTGGTGAATGATTCAAATAAAGCCAGATTGTCTTTGGATTCAGTTTTATCCCTGTACAGAAAAATAAATCATTCTACTGGCAAGGCATGGAATATGCCCCTTGGAACAGATTGCATGTGACTTAAATTCCTTCTCTCTAGAGAATAGATTTGGCAAGTTTTCCACACACTGAGGTGAAAGGGAGATAGTTTTCATGTAGATATAGAAAGCCCTAGAAGTCTGTCCTGCAAAGAACTGTCACAGATTACAGGACTCCCTCAGTTTATCAGCTAAAATCCAATAGAAACATAAAAGTGAAAAGTAGGTCTCAGGGAACCATCAGTTGTTTCTGGAGCAGACAAAATAACAAGGCAAGTCTGTAGAGTTGTAGAACAAGAAAAACATGAATGACATTTCCCAGGAAGCCTCTCACAGAAGGTCAAAGAGACTCTTTTGGTAAGAAAACTGTACTTAGAGCTGCAATCAACCAGTAAGCTTATCATTGCTTATTATTGTGGTCAAACACATTGGCTACTGACCTGAATGTGTTTTAATTGCCTGCCAAAATTCAGAAGATTTTCTTGAAGTCAGCAGCGTTGACATGTATTATAATCCAGAGGTGTATATGCGTGCATGAAAACCCATACACACACTCCAAGGGCACTGAGTTTTACTTTCTCAGCAGAAAGAAATAGACTTTCTTATTCATCTGGAGTTTCTAGACCTTATATACACAGAAGCAGAAATACGACTTTGGTTGAGGGGTAGGGCTGAGGGAGGGTGGCGGTGGGGGGTTAATTAGATTACTGCCTTGGGGTTACAATCTGTAGACCTTTTTCTACCCTGGCTAAATCCCTATGGCTGTTTCACAGCATCTGCAAACTGTAATAAGAGCTTTCATCTCATGCTACTGTACAAACTCCATTTCTCATTGCCCTTGAGGAGAAGCCTTTATTAGTCTCTGTTGACTGGAGTGAACTGACCTGCTTAAGGTCCTCTGGGAACCAGTGCCCAAACTGGAACTGCAACTTTGGAACCTTTGGAGCAAGTCCCAGGCTGGCTGCTGTGGTTCAGTCTCTCCTGCTCTGTGGCTACAGTTAATACACTCTGAGGGGTTTATACACTCTGGGGGGGGGGGGCGGTATTTTTTTCAGGCTGTGAGTTTGGGTTTTACTTTGTGTGACCTATATATAACAACATTTACAGCATTTTTAATGCTGTCATGTGTGTTGGTGCTACCTATAGTACTGACAAAGGTTCAATTACAAAAGATGGACACTGGTGAAATATGAGACAAGACATTGTTAAAAACTATAAACTTGGTGCACACTGTATTAGCATTGTTTCTGTGGATCTAGTTCTCTGATGTGTATATGGTTCTTTCTGTCTTTCTCTCTCACTCTATTTCTCCTTCCTTCCTTTCTTCCCTCCCTCTCTACCTGCATGCCATTCATTTATTTGACTTGAATTAGTTCCATATATTTTATATCTTTTCTTAATTTGTATTTTATTATTATTGTGTATATGAGACACACACACATGGGGGAGGGGGAGGTCACATGAGTCCCTCAGAGCATGTGTGGAGGTCAGGGGACAACTTTTAGGAGTTGGCTCTCCTTCCATGGTGGGTTCTGGAGCTAGAACTCAGGTCATCAGACTTGCACAACAAACATTTTTACACACTGAACCATCTTGCTGGCCCTAGTTCCATATTTCTTAAATGTACATGGCATAGACACACACATGCATGCCTGTGCAGACATGTATAGATATTTAACTGGGTTTGCCTGGAAAATGTAGAATGTGGAAGAAGATTCTGCTGTAGAAGAAAACTGGGAAACAAGAAGGAAACCAAAGTTCCCAGGATCTGACCCAAGGGTGATGACATCTCTCTACAGATCCCTAGCTTCCATCTAGACAGGCTCTGTATTTCTATTCTATAATTCTTCTTTCTCCTTGCCGCATATGTGTTTTTCTATTTCATATTCAATATCCACTAAAGCTCATTTCACAAAAGAATTAGGATGTCTTACAAATCTGCAGTTAACCAAGCAAACACAACAATACCAAACTAGGTAAGAAAACCGGAACAAGGAAAGACTAAAACCTGTGCCTTGTTTCATTCAGAGCACAAGTTAGTTTACAGCTGCCTCAACTAGCCCTGGTTTTCCGTTTGTAGTTTCTTTCTTCCTGGGTGTCACAAATTTGTTTAACCTTTCCGTTTCCTCCTTACAGTATTTAGGAGAGGAAATGATCCTGAAGTCCCATACTTTATGGGGCTATGGGAAGAAGGTCTGTGTTGAAGGGTAGGGGTGGGGGTTACTAGACCCCATGTAGTTTCTTAATACAAACTATGTCTGTAGAAGGAACAGGGTCACAGACTCAGAGAACTAAGCTCTTGTCCTTGCCCTGCCACTGATAGGCCGCGACCTTCACTCAGATATCTCTCCACTTTACCAGCCTCAGCTGCTGGGGAGGAGAAGGTTATGCTCAATGGTCTCAAGGCCCTAAGGTCCAGTGCCAACATTCCATAAGAACCAGTGCCCTGGTTCTCCAACCCTGGGGCATCAGTCACCCGTTCCCTCTGGAAACATTATAACTGATGTGCATAAAGGGCTAGCTGTTAGTGCCCTAGCAGGCAAGGTCACTCCCCAGGGCTGATTAACTTCCTCTTGTCTCAGAATAATGACTCCACAATTGCCACAAGACTTTTTCACACCAGGAATTCTTCTCCTGTGGAGGGCCCAACAAATCTATCTTCTGCATAAAAGGAGAGACAGCAAATGCACTCTACAGCCAAGAGGTAAGAGGCCTCAAACTGTATTTTCCAGAAAATATTGAGTAAGTCACAGGGCTGGAGAGATGGCTCAGTGGTTAAGAGCACTGGCTGCTCTTTCAGAGGACCAGGTTTAATTCCCAGCATAGTTAGCAACTTTCTGTAAAGCTTGTACCAGGTGATCGAATACCCTCTTTGGGGCATTGCACAACATGGGCATTGCACAACATGGATGCACTTACATATATGCAATACATTCATACACATATAAAATAAAAATAAATAAATGGATTTTTAAAAAGGTAAGACATGGTAGATAGCCTTGAAAAAAAAAATAAAGAGGACAGGAAGTTGAGTAGGTAGGGAGGTGGAGTGGACCTGGGAAGAGATGGGCCTGAATATGATCAAAATACACTGTGTGAAGTTCTCAAATAATTAATAAAAAAATATTTTTATCACAGAATCAAAGAAACAGACCTGTTGTCACTCAGCTATCCTCTAAATCTGCTGTCCTCTAAGTCTTCAGTCTTCTGCCATCCTTAATCTCACAAACCAATGGCGGTCTATTCAAAGCCAGCTACCATGTCTGCACCATCTTCTGTTGCCCATCAAGGCAAAGCTTTCTCAGGACCACTGACATCATCATCCCACCCCCTGCCCTGGATCTTTAGTGATCCCAGCCATTCTGTTGCCTGCTGCCCTCCCTGGCAGCTCTGACCTCTCTTGGGGCCATTTCAGCTGTTCTGGCTGATAACACAACTTTACTGATGGCCTAGACCTGCCAGGGGGAAATTAATGCTCAGCACACAGGAAACAACTCAGAAAGGGACTCAGGCTTAGACTCTCCCTTAGAATCTACAGACCAAACTTCCTCTCAATGAGTCTCTTACTCTCTTTTTATTGGCCTAGGCCAGCTTGACCCCATCCCAGAAGAGAGCTCCCTCTTGTCACTCTGGGCCTCTGTGTCACTTGATGTGATTCTTTATGACTCTAAAATGAAATTACAAATCGCATTTTCAAACTACAGAGTCAAATCCTAAAGTGTTAATGTCAGTCAAATGTCAGCTGTCTCATGTAAATCATGTTAAGTATAGCTCAGGGTAAAGTTTCTGTATAGTTTCTTCTTCAAGAAGAACATTGAAGATGTGGTGGCACATTCCTGTAAACCCAACACTCAGGAGATGGAGGCAGCAGAATCACAGCCATTCAAGGCCAGCCCTGGCCCTGTCTAAAAAAGGAAATTTTTATAAGTACATCTGGGTAGAAGCTTCAGGCTCCTGAAATCATTTCAAGATAATTTCCCTAAAAATATAATTACTTTGTAGCAGGATAGTTCATACTTTCAAATAAATTCCAAAAAGTAGTTGATTTAAAATAATAATACAGTCCTGGGACTGTTAGAACCTCCTTTTCCTTTGTTAACTGGTTATATGCCTCAGGAAGTAGACATCTTGATTTCTAACGGTAGAGAGAAATCATGTTGCTATCCTTGCATGGTTGAGGGACAGTCTGACACTCGTGGCCAGACTCAAGCCCAGGCCACTTAAACTTGGCGTGATTTCAGGAGATCCTGAAAGCGCTCATGTCCCCATCTCCCAAATCCTTGGTGGCTGAATTCCATACCTGGAGACATTTCTTTGGCTTAAGTTTTGTCTCTTGAAACATTGCAGATGCCCTGAAGAACATTCATACTGTTTTTTTTTTTTTTTTTTTTTTAAATTTTTTTCAAAAACATTCATACTGTTTTTTTTTTTTTTTTTTTTTTAAATTTGTTTCTTACCCCTCCCCATCATTTAAGAGTAGAACAGAGACCTGACGAAAGGTGAATGAGAGTGGAAGTGGCGAGATGGTCACTAGAAAGGACTTTGGGAACACCTAGGTGATTCACATTTTAACTCAGGTTCATCTCTGAGCTGGCTGAAAGAAACCATAAAAGGACCGGACAGGTAGTCTGTGATTTTTCTGATCATTCCATCTTTACTTTGCTTTAAAAGAAAAAAAAAGAAGAAGAAGGGTTATGGAAAATTGAGACAGCATCCCAGAGGATCTGGGAGTTTTTAGATAAAGATCTAATTGGCCTCTCAGTGTAGAAATCAAGTAGTGGAGGTCAGGAGAGCCCCACCCTGCTATTCATAGCTCTCCCAGGGAAGAAATGGGCCAGAGAGAAGTGCTTTGCATTCCAGTCCCTAAATTAGGAATGCTCATTGTGAAAAATGTAAACAAAAGCAGTCAAGGCAGAAGGATGGCAGTGAGTGGCTTCATGGTAACAGAGAGTGGCCTCACAGGTGACAGAGAGTGGCCTCATGGGTGGCAGAGAGTAGCCTCACGGTGGCCTGAGGTTCAGGGTAGCACCTCTAAATGGCTGAAGACTTTGCAGAGCATTGTAACCTTGTTTCTACTCACATTTCCTTTATCCTGGCTCTTCCTTTTTTAGCTGCAGAGGGAACTTTCTGGCATCTCCTTTTGTTTCCCACAGAATCTCATTTGGATGTCAGTACTCTCTGATTGCTTTCCAGACCTTCCAGTTTTTAAAGACTTTCAGTCTCTTTCTGAGTTCATCATTGCAGTCAAGCTGAAATAAAGAGGAGAAAAAATTCAACATATGTGGGTGATAAGGGGATTGAAAGTCATCTATGCAAAAATGAAGTTCTACCTAATTTTCTGAACAATGGCTTTCCATCTTTGGCTAATGAAGACTGACTTCAGATTACCCATTTCCTTTCGAAGCATCACTTGAGTCCCCACGTGTCTAGTCAGCAGTGTGGACAAAGCAGGCATAGCCTTGAGCCCCATGGACACTGCCTAGGGGAAGTTCCTGAAAAAGTGTCACATTACAAATGGGATTCTTGGGATGTATATTGAGGAAATCCCACAGAATGAATGATGCATGGTTCTTCCAGAGGAGAAAGAGGTGACATCACCAGTGGCCAGTAGCTATGGGGAGGAGTGTAACTGTAAATGTGGGCAGAGCTAACTAAGACAGCATCCAGTGTGGAGGATGACTGGGGAAGTGGGGCTTAAGCTGAGGCAAGGTGTGACTGAGCTAAAGGCTAAGGAGGACAAGACAGGAGGGGTGCACAGCTTACTGGGGGCAGCTAAGAGGTCAGCAAAAGAGAGCCCCAGGACTAGTGTTGTGGAACAGTGGAAATAAAGTGACACACATGAGCATGACCTGCAAAAACACATTTCTAATGTAATTGCTTGTGAAAAGACATCTGACTTCTCAACTGGTCAGCCTATTTGTGAGCCAAAATATCACGATTTTTGAATGCAGAATTAAATGGGTTTTTAATATATATATATATATATATATATATATATATATAATGTGTATGTATTAGTAGCACTTGTCAATGATGTCATCCCTATATGCCATTGAACTAGGCAAGCTGATAAAGAAGCTCTCACTTCTGGAGGGAGACAGGGATGGGGGTGGATCCCAGAAGGAATGAAGGACTGAGTCTTGCTACTCTTTCTACCCAGCCTGCTCTCTGACTCTAATTAGAGAAATCCTTTCTCTCTCTCTCTCTCTCTCTGACAGGGCCTCTGCCTCTGCCAGCCTCTGCCTCCTGAGTGCTGGGACTAAAAGTGAGCACCACCACACTCGGCTGAGAAATCCTACCTTTCATAGATCTATCTTTTAAAGGAACAAAAACAAAACTGCCCAAGCCCCCAAGGGCTTTGTGCATTTTAAGTTGAAAACATATAAAATCTTCACATTTTATAAATAAACACAGAGAAAAACATGATGAGAACCACAGTTTGACCAAGAAACTTTATTCCAATCCAGTGCTAAGATGCTTCTAAGAGTTCCTACATCCCTACCTCCCCAGTGGAAATGCTGGTGAAGTATGCATTTCCACAAAATGTATGATCTCTGGAACTGGATTGAGTTTAAGTTCTTTAATTATGCCTAGGGGGGCATCAGGCAAGAGGGGGCGTCTCCATTTCAAGTTCTAGGTCAACAGTCTTCAAGAGAATTGCAGTTATACTGCATCACAGGGATGTAAATTTACCCATAGGAGTTCTGGATCTCTGGGCCATTTTAGGACTTCACATCACCTAGGAGCTTTTCGGGTCTCTTTCTATGTGGACTTTAATGTCCGTGGACGTTCTCAAATAGTTTGGTTTTGGCTTGTAAAATGATGGCCAAGGAATGTGGTGATAATGATGAAGAGCTGAGTTTCAACTCGGCCTTTTCTTGATAGGCATCTCCCTAGCACAGGAAATCCAGGACAAGAACTGAGGAGGCAACGAGTTTGGAAGCTGGTTCCTCTAGAAATTACTTAGCAACTTAAAAAAAAGTCACCTAACCTCTCTGGGCCGGCCTTCCTCATTTACAAAATTCTTCTTTAGACCAAAGGGTGCCATGTTCCTTCCACCTCTACAATGCTTTGATTCTGTGACCATGAGGCAGACCCTAACACTCCCGATAAGAGGCAGAAGGTCACGTTCATGATGGGTGTGCTCCTTACAAAGAGACATTTTCAGACAGTGAAGCAGATAAAGCTATGAAGGATTTTTAGTGTATTGCTAGATGATGAAGGCTTAAAAGGACACATTAATCTTCTCATTTTAGAATGCCCACAAGTTGCCCTTTGTACACTAAAAACCATCTGGGCATGATCTGTGTCCTATGAGCCACCCAATGAAGTACCTTACTTAGAGCTTGGGCTCCTTTAGTATCATGAATGATGCTTCTGTTCCTCTCAGCCTTCATCTGGCATGTGATTTTCCTAAAGGCCCATGAACATCTTCAACCTCATCTCCCCAGCTCTGACATTATTATAACAAGGCTCCCCTTTCCTAATTCTCTCCCCTGATATCTCTGAAAGCTAGGAAAGCACTTAAACCCCAGGGTCTGAAAGGGCAACTGTCAATTTGCTGTCATGCTAAGACCTCAGCCCCATTTAATTTAGATTAGAGTAGGGCAATCATTTTCATCAATCATTGGGCTGAGCACAAAGAAATCCACCTCCCCTCCTTGAATACGCAGGAAGCATTACAGGCAAATGGATGAAATCATAAACCTCAGGAAAGCTCTCCTACCTCACTCATTCTTTTCTTCGTTCAACTTTTTAAATTTGCTGTCTGTTCAAATAAGCCTTCAGGAACAACCCACATTTTGGGGGGCAGGTAAGCCACTTGCCTTTTCTTTGGGCCACATGTTCTCTGAGTGTGAATCCTAGGATCCAAGTAGGCCATACAGATATAGATGTGCCTGCCTTCAATGGTTACAGAATCCACATGGCTGGGTGTGGCAGGGAAATAGTTTCCATTTGATCATTTCTTAAAATCACCAGGGCATGATAATATTTTCTGTATATGTATATATCCAGCCCTAGAAACTCCTAACTCTAATGGCAACCTGGAGGGTAGCAGTGAGAAGATGCTGGGATACCTTTGTGAAAATAAATAAAGGCCACCAGTACTTACAATGCTTCCTGGTTGTCCCTAGCATAGCCCAGTGACAAAAATTCCTTCCCTGGACTCCTCAGTTCCCTTTCATAACACAGTTGCACTTAAGGCAGTCTTGAACATACTTTTTGAACAAGGGCCAATTCAAGAAAAATAAGCTGTCCCAGAGTCAATTATAAAAATAGCTTTCTAAAACAAGGAAATGCAAAGGCTGCAATTCTATTCAAACACTTTAGGGTTTCATCTTTGGCTGAAATGTCACATGATCTATCTGTATTGTAGAATCTGATGACAATATTATACCTTTGAACAGATTTGATCCCTGAGTAAGACATTTTTTGAAAATTGTTTATTTTGCCTCTCCTTAACTGACCCTGCAAAGCTACTTTTCTCCTCTCCTTGAGTCTCTTGATTCTGTTGTCTTAGTCATTAAATGCAAATGACCCCATAGCAGCATCTTTGCATGCAAAGAACTCTTGGCCACTTTTTTGAAATAATAATTTTAATTAGTCATTTTTCTGCTCTTCATGGTGACCACAACATATATTCTAAAAGTTGTTCAGGGCTGGAGAGATGACTCAGTGGTTAAGAGCACTGGCTACTCTTGCAGAAGACCCGGGTTTGAATCCCAGCATCCACATGGCAACTAACAATTGTCTATAATGCCAGTTCCATGGGATCTGATGCTCTCTTCTGTCCTTTGTGGGTATTGCATGACATGGATGTACTTACATACAATTAGGTATAACACTCATACATATAACATAAAAATAAATAATTTAAAAGTTGTTCAGCAAACAGCCCTCCGCCACTCAGCAGAATACAATCTCTTTTTTGTTTCTCAGGTTCAGCCAGTTGGTTTCACAAAGCAAGCCCAATTAACTGGTTTTCTCATTTACCACCAGGACAGGGTTGACAGAGCCCTGAAGCAGTTGATCACACAAAGCAAGCCCAATTGACTGGTTTTCTCATTTACCACCAGGACAGGGTTGACAGAGCCCTGAAGCAGTTGATCACACAAAGCAAGCCCAATTGACTGGTTTTCTCATTTACCACCAGGACAGGGTTGACAGAGCCCTGAAGCAGTTGATCACACAAAGCAAGCCCAATTGACTGGTTTTCTCATTTACCACCAGGACAGGGTTGACAGAGCCCTGAAGCAGTTGATCATCCTAAGTCCAAGGTAAAGTAAACTGAGATCTGTATACTGGACCTATTTTCTATATGTAAGATGGGGACACCATCATGAAGGCAGATGCTTGGGTGTGTTGCAGAGTGGCAGCTCCATGCCAGGGCTTCCAGCACATTGCTGCCTCCTGTATTCAGCAAGAATTTGATGTTCTGCCAGCAAGGATGAGGCTACATCCTATGGCAGGAATTTCAGGGGAAGGGAAGAGGAAAAGTACCGCCCAGGGAAGAAGAAAAGCTGTAACTAGGATGGATGTGACCTGGAATGGGAATGCTGAGCAGCCTGAAGTGCTTCACTTTACACCACATGGAGCTCTCCGAGTGTGGCTAATTATACCCCAACAAACAGACACTTCCTCTTATCAGTCTTTGCTGATAATTCATTATTTAACTCAACTATCCTTGTGTAAGCAAATAGTAAAATTGCAGAGACTTCATCCCCCGATTGAGTGCTGAGGACTTGGGAGAGGTTCATGCATACGTGAGGGGCTCAGAAATGCAAAAAACAGGAAAACATCCATGTTCTCAAGCCCATGAGGATGAGCAGCACACGTGGCTCAGTAAAAACTGACTACTGCTGACTGTAGAGCCAACATGACAAATGCCCAACAGCATAAGTCCTGGGGACTTTTAGGTCAGCTTCACCTGTTCAGAGATTGTTGCAAAACCTTCACAAATCAGACCTTACTGCTAGGAATTGGAAGGCACTTAGGCAGGAGTGTCCTGTCCTTCCAAGGAACATTCTGTTCTTTCCAACTTATCAGAGCCTAAATTGATCTAAGTGAACTATTTCTTTATAATCTTAATTTAAAAATACAAAATGGCTGACGTGTAACTAAAATGGTTTACAGTGTCTGAGAGTCACCACTTTCTGCCTTGTGAAGTATAGCTGGGAGGCAGGACTGAGAGCTGAAGGCAAGATTCAGCACTGTCAATTTCAAGGCCAGTGTCACAGTGCTGGCCATCAGCCTGGATCATCTCACTGTTCTTATCCCAAGAAACTTCCTCAGTACCCTAGCTTAGTGGTTTCTGGGAAGAGGAGGAAGGAGAATGGGAAGAGCTATGTTGTAGATGGAACTACCAAGGGCAAGCAAGTTAGGACTGCATGTACTCAGCACAGGTAGTCAGCACCCTACCTCACTCTGGCCTTTCGAAAGCTCTCAGAGCAGTCACACATCCAGGCTTACCCCCAAATCTCTCAAGATATGAGGTAGATTTAGCATGTATTGGAAAAGTGAAATGTTCACAGGAAACTGGAAGGTCTCAAATGTGGAGTAAGTGAATTTGACTTCACATGTGCACAAACATATACAAAGGAAAGATAAATTGAATGAAAAAATTGTTCTGGCAAATTATTTAGTGCATCTGAACCCAGACTTCCTATCCTGCCACTACGAATACCAAGAACTACAGGATATATCATAATGATCATTACTTTAAATTCATAGCACAGCTTACAGGAAATAGAGGGAAACTCTGAAATGTCTGATAGATGAAGCGAATTGAAAGCCAGGCCAGAGGGTGTGGGAGCTTTTGTGGTTCTTTTTTAAAAATTATTTTAAAAAAATTTAAGTGTGTGTTTTGCCTGAACAGATGTGTTATACAATGCCTGCAGAAGCCAGAAGAGGATGTCAAATCCCCTAGAATTGGAGCTAGCTTATAGACAGAGCTGCCATGTGGGTGCTGGGAACTGAACCCTAATCCACTGCAAGAGCAGCCAGTGCATTTAACTGCTGAGCTATCTCTCCAGCCCCCTTTTATGGTTATTTGGCTGTAGAGTGGGGTGGGGTTAGGGGACTTAGGTATGAAGAGTTTGGTTCATAGTAATCTTGGAGCCTGAACAGTAATGTCTATCTAGAAATGGCAGTGTAAAAGACTTTGTGATGGCCAAGGAAAATGGAACCTGAGGCCTTTCCATTAGCTTTGAACTCTAAGCCATGGCACCTTCGTGAAAAAAAGTCCAACCCAGGTACATTTGTTTCTGCCTCCCAGAGTTCTCAGGAGAGACATAAATTTCCCTAAAAATTTATATTTGCAAGCTTCCATTTCATGCGTTTCAAGTTGACTGTTTGTATATGTATGTAGTCTTAGAAACCTGAACTTAGGAATTCTGTTAAAGATTGTTCTTAGGAGTATGACACACCCAGAATATCTGACAGAATTCCAACCAAGTCTGTATAGATCCACAAATAAAGTCCTGTTAAAGATGAACTCAGTCTAAAATGATTAGCATTCTTTGAAGAAATAAAATTAGGCATAAAAGCAAGATGAGAACCTGAAAATTTTAAATAACTTAGTATTCAGATCATTGATTGGGCTATTATTGACAATTTAATGACGAGAACATAAAAGATGAATCCAAACCACAATAAAAGAAATTTTAAGGAAATTTAAACAGAATGAGAAAAATAATAATGGGAAACTAGCTCATTCCACACACACACACACAAAATCAAATCTAGATTTAGCAAGATCTAAATGTGAAAAGGCACAAATTTTAAAACTTTATGAAAGAAATATAAAAAAATGTTATTATGACATTTAGGTAGGGGATATTTTAGTGTACTAGACACAAAAATCACAAAACATAAAGGAAAAGATTGATAAACAGGAGCTTTATTAAAGTCTTGTGGAGCCAGGTGTGATGGCACATACCTTTAATCTGAACACTCAGGGGGCAGAGGCAGGCAGACCTCTGTGAGTTTGAGGCCAGCCTGGTCTTCGTAGCAAGTTTCAGGCCAACCAGGGCTACATAGTGAGATCTTGAGGAAAAAATGCACTTTGGAAAAGATACAGATGACATAAAAGTAAATCTTATAAGTTAATAAGAAAAGGGCAATAAATCAAATTGAAAATGATGTTGACACCTCACAGAAGATGCAATGCCAATGGCTGATAAATATATAAAGAACATTCCAGTTCCAAGTCAAGAAGAGTTATAAAGAAAGAGCAACAAAGCTGTCAGATCTATGAGAGCCTAGGAGCACTGATGCATTATGGGTTGGAAACATATATTGGAGCCACTATTGTGGGGAAATTTGACAGCAGCAGTAAAGCTGTGCACACCATCTCTCTCATCTGTCTATAGGGAGACAAGATCATGGATGTTTATTATTACAGCCTTGTCTGATATAGTAGGTAGGGGAAACTTTACTGTACTGGACACATGTACCACCTACTATGGTACATGTAGTAGAGTGGGTTGTATGTGGGCATAAGGCCGTATGTAGGAACTCTGCACATCTATGTCAAGGTATGGATTTTCTTAGAAAAGAAGGAAGGTGGGTGGGGTTTCAGTTTCCCCTAAATGTTTGTATTTCTTAAAAGACTATTTGGAACAATTTTAGCATTATGCGAGGCAGCGCTATGTCCTTTCAGTAGTGGGTTAGATTATTATTTGTGTGTTTGAAATAGTTTATCATTGAAAAAATTTAGAAAAAGTTGCATCTAAGCAGTGATTGCTCTAACTAAAGCCAAATGTGTTGCCAGGACTGTAAACATCATTAGAACAGGCTGACTGATTTAATAAGTATTTACTGATTGTCTACCAATGAGTAAGTGTTATGGTAGATTCACATAAACCATTAAGTCAGCTTTCTTTAGAACATAAGTGGGGCCGTATTATGTCTGACAATGACTGAGCATGTCTTTGAAGGTCCAGGTTAGTGCTACTTTTTAAGTGTTGCCAGGACTGTAAACATCATTAGAACAGGCTGACTGATTTAATAAGTATTTACTGATTGTCTACCAATGAGTAAGTGTTATGGTAGATTCACATAAACCATTAAGTCAGCTTTCTTTAGAACATAAGTGGGGCCGTATTATGTCTGACAATGACTGAGCATGTTTTTGAAGGTCCAGGTTAGTGCTACTTTTTAATATTTTTTTTTATTTATTATTTTTATTTTATGTGTATGAGTGTATTGCCTACAAGTGTATAAGAGCACCCATGTTGTGCAGTGCCCAAGGAGGTCAGAAGAGGGTATTGCATCCCCTGAAACTGGAGCTACAGACAGTTGTTAGCTTCTATCTGGGTGCTGGGACTTGAGCCTGGGTCCTCTGCAAGAACAGCCAGTGTTCTCAACTGCTGAGCCATCTCTCCAGCTCTCAATGCTACTTTTTAAAAATTGTTTACCTATTGTAACTTTCATGCATGTATACAACATATCTTGGTCATATCCACCTATCACTCCCTCCCTTCCACTCTCCCAGGGACCATCCCCCCAACACATCTCCCTCCCAACATCATGTCTTCTTATTTATTTATCTATTTATTTATTTTAGCCTACTAAGTCCAATTAGTGCTGGCCATATGTTCATGGGTGTTCACTGGGACTTGGGCAACCTACCAGTGACCATCCCCCTCAAACAAAAATGATTTTCCCTCCCCCAGCAACTATCAACTGTCAATAACTCCCCAGTTCATGGTGGGGCCTCTGAGCCCATCCTTTCTCCATGTTGGAATTTTGGTTGCTTGATCTTATGCAGGTCTTGTGTAGTTAAACACAACTGCTGTGAGTTCATGTGTGCAACAGCCATGTCATGTCTACAGGACAGCATTTAACTACATTCCTCTTCTATCATGTTCCCTAAGCCTTGAAGGGTGGGGGAGGGTTGATATACATGGTCCGTCTATAGCTGAATACTCACAATGGCTTATCCTCAGTACTTTGAACACTTAGGAGTTTGTATTAACCACTATCCACTGTAGTAAGAAACTCCTCAGACCAAGGTTGGGAGCAGCACAAATCTATAGACACTGGGACTTAGGGAAGGGGGTAAGGCTAGCCCTACTTTATGATGAATTCAGCCCTAGGCCATTTTTAAGGCCTTTGCAAGTATATTTCATCCTGTATAAGGCAGGGGTACTCCAATTGCCTCACCCTGTGTCCCTGTTCAGCATAGAAGAAGCCAGAGTGGTCTGCATGCCAATTCCCTAATGGCAATTTGGGTAACCTCTTTAGAGGACGGTGTGATAAGAATAGGAGGTAGGAATTGGCTAGGCAGTTAGGGTAAAAAGACCCCAAGGAAAAGTAGTCAGTTTTGTGGCTAAAAGTCAAAATGTCCTTGGGTCTCTTAGCAACATACTCTCTTCCAAAGGCCAAAAATGTTGAAAATATTTGGGAGCTTTTATCTAATCCTTAAAGATTTTAGGGTTACCTCTTCAGAGGGGGGAATGTTAGAGTAGCCAAAAGCCCCATTAAAAAAAAATCAAAGAAGAAGAAAAAAACCTTTTACTTTCAAAGATCATGTAAGATATCTTTAAACTTAGTTAAATGGATATTAACATCTGCATTTTCCTGAAGCAAATGTTTCCTCTTGAAAGGATTATATAATCAGATAGAACCATACCTTGTTCCATGTATCTAATTACTTAGTTATAATTTAAAATATACCTTTCAATAGAAAGCATCTAGCGAAGACTCTCACATTCCATGTAACTTTCTTATATATTCTGGAGCCACTTCTTTTAACCATCGCATGCTTAACAAATTTTTTGTGTGCTTTAAAATAGATGAAAAATGAAGACTAATATAGTAGAAGCAAGTAAAGTATCATGTCCATCAAGTGCTTGCAAAAGAATACTGCTTTTCCCCTACCCTGTTAGAAATGCATAATGATTTGGTTAGGCCTTCCGGCATTTTATACTATATACTGGTATGACCAAAGGATGTTCAATATAAAGGAGCATGTACACGTATACTATGTATTTATAACATCAAACACTTTGTAATTTGTACATTAAACAATAAGAAATTTTAAAAATCCCCACCAAATATTAGCAAGGTTAACTGCTCACCAAATAAGAGAGAGGAACCAAATAAGAAGAGATACTACAACTGATATCTCAGGGATAAAATGGATCGGTAGAGATTATTTTTTTAAAAATGTAACAAATTAGAAAATCTAGAACTGGAGAAATTTCTGGGTACATATAGCCTTACCAAAATTAAACCAAGAACATATAAAAACATGACTAGACCAATATACAATAATGAGACTAATCAATAATAAAATCTCCCAACACAGAAAAACCCAGGGCCAGATGACCTTACTGCTAAAGTCTGACGAACTTCATTAAAGAAAAGTTAAAGACTGCTTACCAAGCTGCTCCACAGAATTGAAACTGAGGGAATTCATTTGAACTCGTGGTATGAGGCCAGCATTACTCTGATAACAAAATGTGACAAGGGTACAAACAGTAAAGTCTAGGTGAACATCCTTGATGAGCATAAATCCAAAAATTCTCAATGAAATACCAGGAAATTGAATTCAAAGCACCTCCAATGATAATACATGATAATTGGAGTGTTTTTACTCCAGGGATGGAAGCATGGTCCAACATATTCAGCTCAGTAAATATAACAAATTTACATAAACAGAATGAAGGATAAAAATCATCTCAGCAGATACAAAGCAATTGGTAAAATTCAACACCTCTCTGATAAAAACCCTGAGCAGATTTGGTGTAAAAGTATTATATTTCATCATAATAAAGGTTGTGTATACAAATTCATAGTTACCACCATGTATACAGTTACCATCTGTATACATTTCCTTTAAGATCAAGAAAAAAGCAAAGGTGTCCTCTCTTAGCACTTTCATTCAGTATAGTACTAGAAACTTTAGACAGAGTAATTAGGTAAGAGATAGAACTAAAGGAATAAAAATAATAATGAAGCCACATTATCCATTTGTGGATGGGTGTGTCTGTCTCCATAGAAACCTAATGATTACTTTGAAAGACCACTAGGAAATATAAATAATTCAGTAAAGTAGCAGGGTACAAAGTTAATATAAGAAGGCAGTAGCTTAGGATTGGAGAGATGGATCAATGGTTAAGAACATTGCTATTCTTCCACAGGACTTGGGTTGGTTCCCAGCACCCACATGGCAACTAACAGCCATTCATAATTATAGTTTCAGGGGATCTGACACCCTCTTCTGGCCCCTGTACTGGCATTGCATGATTGTGGTGCACTTACACACATGTAGTCAAAACACTCATACACATAAATAAATAATAATAAATAAAATATTAAAAAAGACAGTAGCTTTGCTGGGCACCAGTGATGAATTTACTAAGAAAGAAATCATAAAAGAGATGCCTGGCATGGTGGCACATGCCTTTAGTCCCAGGACAGAGGCAGGCACATCTCTATGAGATTGAGGCCAGCCTGGTCTACACAGTGAGTCCCAGGCCAGCTGGGGCTACAGGGAGATCCTGTCTCAATGAAAGAGACTGAAGAAGACATTGGAAGGTAGAAAGCTATCCTAGTTTCGTGTGTTGGAAAAGTTCAGTTAAAATGCCCCATTGTTCAAACCATGTTGCAAATTTTTGGAAGAATTCAGTTAAAATGTGCCACTGTCCAAACCATGCTGCAAATCCAACCCAGTCCTCTAGCCAAACGATGCTGCAAATTCAATGCAATCCTCACTGGAAAGCAATGTTCTCCACAGAGCTAGAAAAAATAAAGCACAAAAGCCCCCAAATAGCTAAAGAAGCCTTGAGCAAAAAGAAGAGGGTTACAGACACGTGCGCGTGCGCGCGCGCGCACACACACACGCCAATGAAATAGAATAGTAAATTTGGAAATAACCTCAATTATCTATATTCAACTGATTGTCAAGAAAAGTTCTAAAAACATACACTGAATAAGAAACAGAGGTTTTTTTACAATATATATTTTTATCAAGGGTTTTTGCATTTTG
Organism: Nannospalax galili; assembly: GCF_000622305.1. NCBI lineage: Eukaryota > Metazoa > Chordata > Mammalia > Rodentia > Spalacidae > Nannospalax > Nannospalax galili. The sequence continues at coordinate 973,588 of NW_008344185.1, read as the reverse complement.
TAATACACCTTAATATTTAGACCCCCTTCCCTATCTGTACCTCTCTTCATAGTCCCTCCCACCAGATTTCATGCATTCTGTCATATATGTTAAGGCCTATCATGTCAAGTTTGTGTCCCCATAGAGGTCCCTGAGTTCATCCACTGGAGCCTGGTTAGCCTATCTAGTGAGGACAGAGGCTTTAACAAATAGTGCTGGGAAAACTGGATAACTACATGCAGGAAGGTGTAATTTTTCTTCTTTCTTCTTTTTAGTTCTTTATTTTTGATACAGGCCTGAGCCTAGGTATGCTCTCTTGACCACTTTGGGGTTCTTTACTTTTTCTCAGAAACTCACTCTGCCCCCTCCTTTTGCCATGAAGCTGCTGGTCTGCAATGTGGCTGACCTCCATTGCTGAAACACACCTGCTTAACTCAAATGGCATGGTTTTCTCTCTTCCTCTTCTCCATCTTCCCCCTCTAGGCAGCTGCCAAGATTTACAGATTGCCTGTCCAGCAGTTTTTTTTTAAAGCTCTAATCGTTTTCCAGTTCAAAGAATTTGAAACTAATTCCTATCTATCATTCTGTACAAAATTAAAGCTCATGAAAGACCTTGATTTAATACCCGAAACTCTGAAACTACTAGAAGAAAATATCAGGCTAACACTTCAAGATATTGAAGGCAATTTCAAGGTTAAGTCTCAAATATAAAGGAAACAAAAGCAAAACTTGACAAATGAAACTATATTAAATTATTAATGCTTCTATAAAGCAAAGGAAACAACAGTAAAAGAAGCAGCTTAGAGGATGGGTAAAGGTATTTGTCAGTTATTCACCTGAGAGAGAATTCATGTCCAAAATAGGTAAAGAATTTAAAGACATAAAAGTTAAAACCCAAATGATACAACTCAAAAGGGGCAAATGACCTGAACAGACACTCCACACAAAAAAGAAAGAAAACACAAATGGCCAATAAATATGTGGAAAACAGTGCTCAACATTTTTAAGCATCAGAGACATGAAAATCAAGACTACTATGGAATATTATCTCACCCCAGCTAGAATGGCTGTTAAAACAAAACAATACAAAAACCAAAATAGGGCTTGTTAGACTCAGACAACTTGTTGCTCAGCCTGATGACTTGAGCTCCTTTCCTGGGACCCACACCGTAGCATGCATGCTCCATAAATAAATAAATAAATAAATAATTTTTTTTTAATAAATAAATAAATAAAGTGATAAATAAAGTAATAAATAAAGTAATAAAGTAATTAGAAATAGGAAACCAAACAAGTATTGGTGAACATGTGGAGAAAAAGGAGCCATTATGCCCTACTAGAGAATGGAAACTAACCTAGCAACCATGAAAAATAGTAGAGATATCTCAGAACATTAATGATAGAATTACTGCTTGAGCTAGCTATTCCACTCCCAGATATATACTCAAAGGAAATGAAATGGGCTTATAAAACACACCCCCACATGCCCATGCTTATTGCAGTGCCAGTCATAATAGCTAAGATGCAGAATCAGCCCAGGTGACGCTTAACAGATTCATGAGTAGAGAACATATGATATACACAAAGGAATATTATTCCATCATATTTTGTCAAATTGATAGAACTGCAGGAGATTATGTTAAATAAAATAAGCCAGACACAGAAAGATAAGTACTCTATGGACTATCTCATCTGTAGAAATTAAAAAGTCAATCTGAAAGGAGAATAGGGACTCTTATAGACTGATAAAAGTATTTGGAGCTGGGCAAAGACCATAGAAGGGAGGACAGATCTGTGCACACTTATCCATGCATGTGGATATCACAGTGAATTCCTTTAATATGAATAACTAATGTGCTAGGAAAATAAATATATAAAATTTAAAAACCACTTAAAAGCAATGGTGCAATATTGGTAGCTAGTAGAAGACAAGAGAGGAGTTAGAACAGATACATGTTTGCCAAACAAACCTAAACAAGAATGACTGCCATCAAATCGAGCCATGCCATACACTAGCTTTGTGGCACTGAGCAAGTTGCTGAACCTCTGTGCTAGCTAGTATTGAAGATACTTCTATTTTATGCTGAATTTTGATCATCTTAATGCTAATTGTTTTAGTCCTAATTATTGATGATAACTTGTAAATAATTATGCAATGGCATTTGAGTTCACTGTTGCTATAGGAAAAGAATTTAGGTTCAGAGAGAATGTTGGTATTGATTATTAACAGTTAAAATTTGTTGCATTGTTTCCTGTGTATTTTAGGTTTCCTTTTGCATTCTTTTTATATTGATTTCTGACATTACATGTTTTGTAAGACTATGGAAATAATTTAAAGATTTGTGCTCTGGTGGATGATTATCTACTAAGTTTGGAAATGTAATATTTTGATAATACTATACTCCACCTGTCACACAAATGCTTTTCTAATGTTTTAACCTTGAGTATTGCAGGTGCTGCTAGGTAAAAAGGTTACTGCAATAAAGGAAGTGGATTCACTGAAAAATAAAATATGGATGATGATTTTTTTTTTTTTAAAGGAGAGGGCAAGGATATTGGAAGTTTATCTCAGTAGTAAAGTATATGTCTAGCAAGCACAAGGTCCTGGGTTTGGACTCCAGCACTGGGGAAGAAAAAAGTTAGAGAAAGCTGGATGTGGTAACACATACCTGTAGTCCGAGTACTTAGTATGAGGCCGGTCTGGGTTACAGAGTAAGACCTTGTCTCAAACAAACAAATACACAAACAGACAAACAAACAAAGAGTTACATCAAACATTCAGTCAAGGGTTGTTTAGGAGAAAGAAATGTGTGTGAGAATGCATGCCAGAGTCTGGGTAGGAGAGATTGAAGACAGCTGGGACGCCCATTCAATTATCTCTTCAGGAGGTGAACTCCCTGTTCTTTTGGGAGCATATTAATCATTTTTACGCTATCCTGACTCCTAATCACAGGCGTATCCAGTGTTGTCAAAACAGTGCCTGCCTGCATCTGTTTTCAACTGGCTTGGCTTCAGGGACTGTTTGTGAGAGAATGGAGAACAAGAGATTGACAGTTGTGTGTTGACATTTTGTGGCTGTTTGGAAATGAGAACGATCCGCGTTTGGTGGTGTAATTCCTCCTTTTATGGGCAAAAGCCAGTGCTTCGGCTTGAATGAGCATAACTGAAAGCTCTGGGGAACACCCCAGACACACCAACACACCGATACACTGTCTTCTGAGCATGTTCACCGTGGTCTTTGTTGTTGCATCTCGGGACAAGAGACAGACAAGAACCTTCCATAGCTCCATTTCTAAGTCTCCAACATTAAAGAAATTGAGTAAAACAGAGATATGCATTTTTCCTTTTCTTTTGCTTCAAACCATATTCCTTATTAAAACTCACCCTAATATTTTAAATCACACAAGTACTAGATGCTCATTGAGAACAATGGAAACAGTACAGATAAGAAAACTCTGTTTATTCCTCAATCCTATACTGTTCCCTACTGAGTAACTTTATTGTCCATCAACCATGTATCTTTTCAGATTCTTTCTAAGCGTATGCATTCATAGGTATGTTTAGGTTTTGAAAAATATTTTATTGATTCCCTAATAATTTCATACTTTGATGATATTCAGACCCCTTTCCCATCTACGGTCCTACCCCACTACCCCATCCCAAGCTCATGTCCTCTATTACACTAATGGGCACATCTTGCCAGGCCAGTCATTAGTGCTCACAGGGTTCAGCTGGATAAGGTTGATTACTTTTCTCCTCTGGTAGTATGCATAGCACCATGAGAGCTAGCCAGTAGAGATGAAGCATTGAGGTCAGTACCAGCTTGATTTCTCCTTGTTTGTTTTATAATTCATGTATATAGTGTCTTCAGCAATAAAGTCTAACCATGTTCTGCGGGGTAATAAAGAGCAATGACAATGACAAGTATTGTTTGATAGTCTAGCCCCCCCCCCATTAACAACTCTAAAAGAGGGAGTCCATTCCTGGTGCTAGGCTTTTTATTTGCTAGCCTGTGGTATCAGGTAGGGTCACTGAACCCTCATTATAGGGTACCTACATTTAAGCTCTTTATATTGTATATGTGTACATTTAAGAAGCTTCTATAGTTATAGTAGTTGGTTTCCATATGACTTTTTCAAAAGACCTTTAGTCCTAGTTATCCCTCATCTTCTCCATCCTCTGTCCTGCCTTCCCATTCTCAACCTCATTAATCTTTTCTATCCCATTATTTCCCTTTCTCCATTTATATCACTACATTCTCTCCCCCTGCCCATGAACCCTACCTCCATGGCTCCTTATTAATTTTCTAACCTCTATGGATTTCCAATTAAAACACACAGAAAGTGTGTTTGTGTGTGTATTTATGAATCATGAATATGTGTAAAATATATAAATTTATATACATTTATATTTTCACATATAGGAAAGCATGTATTTAATGTAAACAACACACGTATATTAGTTACTTTCCTGTTGCTGTGATAAAACACCATGACCAAGGCAACTTATAGAAGGAAGAGTTCATTTGGCTTACGGTTCCAGAGAGATGAGAGTCCATCATGGCAGGAGGGCATGAACACTCCCATCTTTAAGCATACCCAGGAAGGAGAGGGAGGAAGGGAGGAAGGGAGGGAGTAGGGGAGTGAGGGAGTGAGAGAATGAGGGAGTGAGGGAGGGAAGGAGGGAGAGAGAGTGAGGGAGAGAGGGGAGAGGGAGAGAGAGAGAGAGAGAGAAACTGACTGGGAACAGGACATGGCTATGAACTCTTAACCCCCCCCCCCCCCCCCAGTGATGTGCTTGCTCCAGCAAGGCTGAACCAAGTATTCAAATACTTAGGGCCTATGAGGCACATTCTCATTCAAAACCACCATAATTGTTTAATATGCAAATTGTGTTATACTGTGCATTTTGCACTATAGGTAGCCTTTCTCAGTTAACAATATATGCTACCCATATTTTTCATATCAATACATATCCATTGATCTCATTTGTTTTAGGGGAAACATAACTTTCCATTGAATGGATGCATTTGTTTTCCAAGGATAAGACTCTGGGTTGTTTCCAGTTTTAATAATGCCATGCTAACTCTTGTTGCTCACCTTTTTTGAGCTTGGGGGTTCCTTGTAGGTGTGCACAATCTGTGGCCCTCAGGCCTTATGTGCTCCAGGACAGCTTGCATGCAGCCAGCACACAGTCATAAACTCACTTAAAACATTAAGGGATTTTGTGTGTGTGTGTGTGTGTGTGTGTGTGTGTGTGTGTGGTTTCTTTTTGCAATTGAATTGCACTGTGCTCAGAATGAGTTTTGCAGATGACAATATCTGCTGCAACGTCAAAAGGCTAGGCACGCCTGGAAGGGTTACACTTACTCCTTTAAAGAACAAGAAGGACTATCTATTTTCCTGTGCTACCATACCAAAATCCCACAGCTTGGTGAATTAGACAGCAAACATTTCTTTCCCACAATTTTGAAGGTCAGGAAGTCTGAGATTCACATGCCAATGGATTCAGATCCTGGTAGGGACTCTTGGCAGATGGCTGCCTCCTTACTGTGTTCTCTTATGGTAGAGTAAAGGGAGCACTCTGCTTTTTCTTTCTCTACTTATAAGGACCGTTATCCTGTCATGGGAACTCCACCTTCATAGTTTGATCTGAGCTAAGTTACATCCCATAGGCCTACTTCTAAATATGATGACATCATACCTGAAGGAATCAACATGAATTTGGGGGAGATGCAAGCTTTCAGCTCATAATGTTCCACCCCTAGCAACCCCTGCACCCATCCACTCATGTCCTTCTGACCTGTAAAATACATTCATTCATCCCACTGATTCAAAGATCTTACGCAGGTTCCAACTCTATACATCTCAATGAATTTCTATACAGTCAGAATGACCATTCTAAAGTCATAGAACTTTGCTTAGGGTTTTACACTTTCTCTATCAATTACATTTTTATATACTGTCTACCACAATAAAAGAAAAAAACGACAAAGTTAAAACTAGAAAAACACTTTCATGTCTCATGGGTCCTTTACCTGCATACTGCGTCCTGCCCTTTTCCATCACCGATGACCCTTTCTTGTTCACCTTCCTAAATGTTATGCTCTACCCACATACATTTGTTTACACATATACATACATGTATACATTATAAGCTAGGGTCTGCATATGAATGAGAACATATGGGGTTTTTTGGGGGGGTGACCTCACTTTATATTATAAATTCTAAGTCCATCCATTTTCCTGCAGACCTTATCATTTCACTCTTATTTAGAACTGAATAATATTCTGTTTTATATATGTATATATATATATATCAGATTTTCATTATCCATTCATCTGTTGATGGACATCTAGGTTGATTTCATTTCCTTAGGGAACAGAGTAGCAACAAACATGGATGTGCAAATATCTCTATGGTAGGGTATGGAACTCTTGGGTATATGCTCAGGAGTGAAGCAGGTGGGCCATATAGTAGTTCTATTTTATTTATTTATTTATTTATTTATTATTTATTTATTTATTTATTTATTTATTTATTTATTTAGAGACAGGGCCTCCTGGTAGCCCCTGCTGACCTGGAACTTATTAGGCTGGCCTCCATCTCACAGAGATCCACCTGCCTCTACCGTCTGAGCTCTGGGTTTAAAAAAGTGCAATACCATGCCCAGCTTATTTTTAATTTTTTGATGACCCTCCAAACTGATTTCCATAATGACTGTACTAATTTGCACTGTCACCAGTAGGGAATAAGGGTTCCTCATTCTTCACATCCTCTCTAACGTTGTTGTCAGATTTCTTGCTGATTCTGATAGCCATTCTGATTGGGGTGAGGTAATATCTCAAAGCAGTTTTAATTTGCACTTCCCTCATCACTAGGGATGTTGAACACTTTTAAAAATAGTTATTAGTATTTCTTTGAGTGACTATGTTAATCTAGTAGTGTGGTATGTTTACTTGTGAGTTAATGTCAATAAAGTGATTTTCATATTTAAAGAAGTCTTTACTCATTCTAACACCGTTTTCTATAGCTGCATCTGAATACCATCTCTATTACATATGGTTGAATTCCAAGGTGCCATTAATCCTAAAGCAAAAATCTCCAATTGTGAGATACTAAAACCCGATAGTGGCACACACCTCTAATCCTAGCACCCAGGAGGCAGAGGCAGGTGGATCTCTGTGAGTTGTATGTAAAGATGAAGAAAACTCTCTGGTTTGACATTTTGCCTTCCAGTCTCAGCACAGGGGTCTCCCTTCTGCTGCTCTGTCATGTGGGTCTTACCAACAGGTTCAGGGCAGCAGTGTGCAACTGCTTTCTGGCTTATTGAAGACAAGGTGATGTGTCTCCCCACCTCCAAGTAAAATGCAACAAGGTAATGCTAAAGATCTCTTAGTCATTTTCTAGTTCCTTCTACTGTCTTAAAGAATAAGTCACCTATGCCTCTGAATAAATGATCCCTATAGCATCTGAAAAATGTGGCAACCTTCCTTCAGCTTGTCCCATATGATTCTTTCAGAACAAAGTGCAGGGTTTCTGAAGAGGTGGCTGACTGGACCTGGGGTTCACCTATAGACAAATCTCCTTCTCAAACCCTTCTTTGGCTACATCCCAAGTGCTGTCTTCAGAAAAAAAAAATCTCATTTTTTTACAATGTGAGTAGACTGAGGATTTTCTACATCTTAAATTCTTGTTCTTCTTGATGGTAAAATCCTATTGCTGAAGACACTATACACATTGGCCACAAGACATGGAGAAATTAAGTTGGTACTAACTGGTAGCTTCCTCCCTGCTCCCTGGCTCTAGAAGGTGCTGTTCAGGCTACTGGAGAAATCATCAACAGTCTTACTCAGATTTGAACCCTGGGAACTGCAATAATGACCAGAGAGGCAAGATACGTCCATGGGTGCAAAAGAAGCATTAATATTCTGGGGGTAACCAGCCACTTGGGGATTTAGGATCTGCTCCTCAGGAGGAAACATGTGCCTGATACTGGAAGTCTGGCAAAACCAAAAAAGAAAACAAAAAACTAAAACCAAAGAACAACAACAAAACATGGTTAAAGGAGCTCACAGGCCCCAGGGATGAACCTACTACTACTGTTTTGCTAAAAGGACATAGTATCAAACTGTCCTCTAAATTTGTATCTCTCTATCCATAGATTAGTGCAGCCCTCAGACCTCACCAGAGAAGTTGCTTTGTACAGGGGATAGTAATAAACACAGAAATTCACCACTGGTCAAAGTGCAGAGATTAAGTGGCTGTGGAGTGCTCAGCCACAAATGGACTAAGAGATTGTAAGAGCTAGAGGTTAAGGAGGATCAGAGCAAAACAGTATCTTTTGGACATGGTGGAATGGCTGCACTCATGAAATCACAGCAACTGTGGTTGCCTGCACGAGACCTGTACAAGATCAAACCAGTAAATGTTCCAGCATACAGTGGGAAGGGGTTCATGAGCCCCCACCCCTAACTGAGGAGCTATGGACAGTTGATGGCTTCTGGGGAAGGGAGGTTTTCTCTAAGGGTGTGGCTTCTGGTAAGTTGACCACATTCCAATGGATGCCCCATACCCAGAAGTATATGAACAGCACTTGGAGTTAATGGGTTATTAAATATTTTTAAATGTAAAAAAAGAGGACAAGAAATTGGCAGGGTTAGGGAGGTGGAGGCAGATTTGGGAAAAGTTAAGGGGAGGAGTTGGGGGTAAATGTGATCAAAATACATTGTATGAAATTCTCAAAGAATTAACAAAAATATTTGTTAAAGAGAAAGGTCTAAAAATTATTGTTCCTTTTTGTTTAACCTTCCTTCTTCAGATTATTTTTTTCTTATTGCATTTTACTATAAATAGCCAGGAGGAACAAAGCCATTTTTGCTTTGAAAGCTCAACTAAATATCAAATTTCATTGCTCACATATTCTATCTTCCACAAAACACTAAAACACAGTTAAGCCAAGTTTTCCATCACTTTATCCCAAGGTTCATGTTTTTGTCCATTGTCCAATTTCATGTTCTACATTTTTGAGACCTCACTAGGATGGACTTTAATGTCCAAATTTCTTCTAATATTCTGTGATTATTTGTTGTCTAATAAAATGAAAGACTCGGGCTGGAGAGATTGCTCAGTGGTTAAGAACACTGGCTGCTCTTGCTGTAAATAGCCAGGAGGAACCAAGCCATTTCTTCAGCACTTGGCTTTGAAAGCTCAGGGTTCTATTCCCAGCACCCACATGGCAACTAGCAACCATCCATAACTCCAGTTCTAGGGGAATCTGACGCCCTCCAAAGGCAGTGCACAACACAGGTGCACTTACATGTATGCAGGCAATATACTCACACATAAAATAAAAGATAATAAATAAAATACTTAAAAATAAATAAATAAAATGAAAGACTCTCTAGTCCTCCCCCCTTTCTTTCTGAGTGCTCACCAGAATTTCCTTTAATAGCTACAATTCTAGCTAGCTTGGGCTGCCTTAGCAAAATACAACAGAACTTGATTTCACACAGTTCTGGAGACGGGGAAGTCCAAGATCAAAGTAGCAGATGATAGGGTTATTGTGAAGATTTTCTTCCTGACTTGTACTTAGAGGAGAGAGAGGAAGGGGGGAAGAGAGAGAGAGAGAGAGAGAGAGAGAGAGAGAGAGAGCTGCAGCAGCTCTGAAGACAAATTTGTCATCAAACAGCTTCTCTCTCTCTCTCTCTCTCTCTCTCTCTCTCTCTCTCTCTCTCTCTCTCTCTCTCTTTTACCCCTACTTCTGGGGAACAAGCCCATCTCTTTCCAGGATGCTCATTTCATCAGACCCACCTACATCTAAACATAGTCACCTCCTTAAGGCCCTTCCTCCAAATACCATCATATTAGGGTTTCAAGCTTCAATATGTGAGTTGGGGCCACAAACATTTTATATTCAATCATCTAATCAATCTCTCTCTCTCTCCTCTATCATCTATCTAATTATCTTTCTATCTATCTATCTATCTATCTATCTATCTATCTATCATCTATCTATCATCTTTCCTCAAAAATCCTGAGCTGACTTCAGTTCACATTTCCTTGGCTTGAGTTATGATGTCAGCTACCACTAGGGAGAGAAGCTAGGAAAGTAAGCAGGTATCTAGGCATGCTGCCCTGAGCAAAACTGTGAAGAACAGGGTGGGGGGAGGGGGAGGAATGAACAAAGTTTACTGTGAAGCTGCGAAAAGAAGAAATGCACCATTTGTCTTATCGCATCACTCCTGTGCATCTCTTTCAATCTCTTCCCAGAAACCCTTCCCTGGTCTCTGGAGTAACATGGAAGAGAGTGGCCTACGCCTGACGCACAGGGACTGAAGCAGAAGCAGTAGATCTGCTTCTCGAAGCTTACTGGAAGGTCAGCCTGTGATAGTGCTCAAGTCATTGCATCTCTTAGGTTCACAAGCACACTCAGCCTTGTTAGGCAACTGGCTCCTCTGAATTTGACTACCACAGGCCACCACTTGCTGGCCTTTGGGTCCTCAGACCCATTGATGGGGAAACTTGGGTAACTGTTCCTTTGCCCACACATGGGTCCAGGCTCTCAGACATGTCCCCAGTGTCTTCAGGCTCTGCATGCTCTTCCTTGATGGTACAGTGGTGCCCATAGCTCTTCTCTGCCCTTCCCACTGCCTCTGCTCTTCGTCCTCCAGGATGTAACTGCAGTCTGAATGAACTTAGAGGTAACTACATGGTACCATCTTCCAACATGATTCTCATGGTACCTGAACAACAACAACAAAAATCCCAGGAAGAAGGAGTGTGAGGCCTTGGATGCTGGACCAGGTGACATGATGAAATGCTCTTCAGTTATTCCAGCTCTGAGCTTCAGTCTGCCATGACACTTGTCAATTTGCCATCATTGGGTGAGGGATTCATAAGGGCAGTGACTGTGTCTTTCATCTTTCTGTATCTCTAGCATTTAGCATACTTCCTAGTACACAGCAAGTACCAAATAAATGAGGAATGAATGAATGAATGAATGAATGAAAGATTTCCTGAAAGCAAATTTCAACATGGATATGGAGGTAAGGCCCAGGGGAATCCAAGTTTCCCTAGTGTTTCAGAATACTTCTTCACAACCTCTGTAATAAAATCCAAAATTTTCGCCCAGCTTCAAACAGGAAATGTTAAGGCATGTGCTGGATAGCTTTAGTTCTCAACTTGACCTCTTGAGTTGAGGAAGCCTCAACTGGGGAGTTGCCTCCATTGAACTGGCCTGTGGCCATGTCTGTGGTGCATTCTCTTGATTGTTTGAGTGACGTGGGAGGGTCCAGCCCACTATGGACAGTGCCACCCCAGGGAAGGTGGTCCTGGGTTGTATAAGAAGGCAGGTTGAGAACAGGCCCAGGGAGCAAGGCAGTAAGTAGCATTCCTCCATGGTCTGTGTTCCAGGTTCCTGCCCTGACTTTCCTTGATAATGGACTGTGCTTGTAAGCCAAACAAACCCTTTCTTGGTTTTGGTCAGTGTTTTTGTTGTTGTTGTAGTTTTGTTTTGTTTTGTTTTTTAAAATCGTAGCAATAGAAAATAAACTAGAACAAGGCAGATCTTCTCTTCTGCTTTTCTTATCCTAAGCTCTTTAACTTTTTTTCAAGAATTTGGCACACTGTTATCCCTGGAGGGAATGAGGGAAACAATAACACCTTGTCCATAAAACTTTTAAAAATTACCAAATAGTTGACTATTTAGATAAATCCCTTGCAGCTCAGTTACTCCATGATATACAGAACCAGGCGGGGAGGTACAGACCTATAATCTCAACTACTTGGGAAGCTAAGGCAGGAATATCCAACAGTTAAGGCTAGACTGGATGACAGAGTGAGACTTTGTTTCAAAACACACAAAAATGATACCTTTAATAATTTTGAAGTCTATTTTTTTTTTGTTGTTTCTTATTTTTTGCTTTTTGAGACAGGGTCTCTTACTATGAGGTCCTGTTGGCCAAGAACTCATTATGCAGACCAGATTGTCCTCTAACTCATCTGCCTCTTCCTCCTGGGTGCTAGGATTAAAGGCATGAACCATCGTTACCCACCCCCCATGATGGCTAATCTTAATTAAATTGTCAGTCATCTAGGAGGCAAACCTCTGGGTATGTGTGTAAAAGATCTCCTATACCAGGGTTAATTGAAGTGGGAAGCCCCTCACAAATGTAGATACCACCATTCTATAGGCCGTGGTGCCCACTAAACAGAAAGGTGAAAGCCAGCTGAGCACTAGCATTCATTCATCTTTCTCTGCTTCCTGACTGCAGACCCAATGTAACCAGGTGGCCTACCATTCCCGCCATCATTACTACAATGAACTATACCCTTGAAATGATGGACTATTCTCTTAAACTGTGAGCCAACATAAACCCTTCCATTATCAAGCTGCTTTTGGTGGGTGTTTTATGACAAAAAATGAGGAGAGTAATGCAGTAATAATTTTTCTCATTTGATTAAAGTATCTGGAATCTTCTCGGATACGATACAATATTCAAAGGGGAATCCCAGCCCTTCCTAAAAGAGAGAAGGCATCTTCCCCATATCACAGTTTGGAGTGTTTTCAGGGCCTGGAATAGTGGACAGGAAATCCTTCCCTGTCTGCATGTGGGCCAGTAGCATTCTGTCTAGACAATTCCCACACATCCAAGTGAGTTGTACCTAGAGAGAATGGATCATTAACCTGAACTCATACACAGTATGTAGTTTAGAACACTGGCTTACCCCAGGATGGATGGATGGAGGGAGGGAGGGAGAGGCGGAGGGGAATTATAGCCTTCCCTAGACACCTAGCCTTGGGAATTCAGTGTGCTGAAAGAAGAGAGCAGTCTAAAATGCTGCCGTGTTAGAGTCTTGTGGTCGTGATTTCTTCCTTTGGCGCTTTCTTGTTGTAAGGAATTGATGCATGTGAAGTCACCGGTCATATATGCCTTGTCCTACAGACCAAAGCCATGGTTTGGCTGTCTCTTACAGTAGAGCTTTTCATTGTAAGATAGCCTGCTGTGCTGCTGTTTGGGATGCAACTTGGCACGAACACAGAAAGTCCATACAACTACCCACAACTTGATCTACTAGTTGTGAACGGAAACTTCTGAATACATTCCACCAGCTGCACAATGGTACCATTTATGACTTTATTCTCAGGGGAAAACGTTTGCTGTGTGAATAATACTAGGCACTTATGTAAGACTCTTCACTTTCAGGGAGCTTTATGGGTGTCAGCAAATTCACACAACACCCTGGTAAGGTATCTAGGCATTGTTATGGTTTTTTTTTTTTTTTTTTTACAGGGAGAGAAACCAGATCACAGCCTCAGATTTTCCCAAGGCCACATAGACAATAAGAGGGATTGGGCTAACCTGCACTGTCCTGCTAGAAAGTGCAAACAGTTTCCTACTCACAGAGTCTCCACGGGGTTCTTTACTGGACCTCACACTTGTGGATTATTGTTCTGACCTTTGACATACCTGTTAAGGTTGCCTTACCTTTGGGTTTGTCCAGTTGGGCAAAAAGAGCAAGACAAGGCAGACCCTGATAAATACTGCTGGTAGTGGGTTGGATTGTGGCCTTCAAAGATCATGTCCAAGTCCCGATTCTCAATATTCTGACAGTGATTTAGCCAGCAGGTCTTTGCAGGTGTGATTAAAGACCTAGATATGAGATCATCCTGTATTTAGAGGAGGCTTAAGTCCAATGACAGGTATCCTTATAAGAGAACAGTGGTGGGCAATTTGAGGTACAAACACATGGAGGGGAAGGGTGTATGAAGTGAGAACCCGAAGCTGAAGTCACTCCATTACAAGCCAAGGAACTCCAAGGACTTCCAACAGCTTCCAGAAACTAGGACAGAAGCAACCAGAGCATTCGCTCTCACAACTTCCAGAAGGATCTAACTCTATCAACACCTTGATTTCAGAATCTTGGCTTCTAACACTGTGAGATAGTATATTGCTGGTTGTGTGAATGTGTGTGTGTGTGTTGAGTGTGTGTATGTATAATATAAGTGCATATTTATGTGCACATGAGCATGTGTGTGCTTGTGTGTGCGGGCTAGAGGTTGGATATCCTCTTTTATCACTGTCTACCTTACTTTTTTAAATTTATTTTTATTTTGAATTATGTCTTTGTGGGTATGTATACATATGTATAGGTCCCCACAGAGGCCAGAGGAAGGTGTCAGATTCGATGGAGCTGGAGTTACAGGCAGCTGTGAGCCACCTGATATGGGAATCTGGGTGCTGGAAACCAAAACCCGGGTCCTCTGAAAGAGCACTATGCACTCTTAACTGCTGAATCATCTCTCTAACCCCTCTCCATCTTATATTTTAGGATAGGTTCTACAACTGAAAACAGTTCTTATCAACTGACTAGACTGGCTGTCCAGCAACTCTAAGGATCTGCTGATCTCTCCCCACCTGCCATCCAGTGTTAGGGTTACAGATGTGTACCTCCATGGCCAGCTCTTACAAGGGTTCTGGGAATCTGAACTCAGCTATTCATACCTGCATAACAGGTACTTTATCAACTGCGCCATCTCCCTAGTCCTGATTTTTGAAAAATATTTTTATTGCATACTTATTTTGTCTGTGTATGGGGTGAAGGTCAAAGGATAACTTGTGGGTATCATTGGTTCTCTCCTTCTACCATTCCATGTGGGTCCCAGGGATCAAACTCAGGTCATGAGGATTGGTTGCAAGCACCTTTAGCTACTGAGCCATCTTGCCAGCCCAGCCTCGTCTTTTGGGGGTCACCTAGTTTGAGGGAACATCCTTCTCCTTGAACCACCTACCACTGTGTGGCATCTTTCCTCATCTAACCTGTCTCCAGTGTCTCAGAGCCAACACTTAAGGTTTCTGCTCCCACTCCATACTGGATCCCACTTCTTGGCCTCCTGCATATTGGCTTGGGAGGACATAATCTAAGGGTCTTAACTGCTGAGTTTTTTGGTGAGAACTCAACATCCTGCAGTCCCCCTAGTTCCCTTTCTCTCTTTCTCTGAGTGCCTTGTCCCCTCTTCAGCCCAGCCCATGAGACTTCTTGTAGCAGCTGGCACTGTTCATCAGGATTTCTCTTCTGTTCAGTGTTGAAATTCATTGATTAGGTCTACCTTCTGTGTTTCAGACACTGTCCCCTGTACCACCATTCATGTATGGCTCTCTCTTTTCATTTGTCAGAGCCATTGTTCTTGATGAAGGTGGGACTAAAATCATAAGACCCATAGAAGCAACACCTAAAGTCACCTACCCGGAACTGCCTCCTTGCTAAGAGCTCAGGATCAAACTCTGCTATTTTGTTGCCTGGCTGACTCTTACTCTCTTTTTAGGGTGTCATCACAGGGAAGTTAGGGAGGAGCTTTTACCTTCCCCCCAACATGCCTCATGCCTGAATCTCAAGGAAGCATCTGCAGCCTGTGGCTGCCAGTTCTGAGGGTCATAGGACCCCCGACACTGAGGCCCTTAGCAGCACTTCCTGTCCTCTCTCTTCTTCCTCCCACTGTCAGGGCAACAGCACTCCACAAGGAGGGTGGGCTTTAGGTTGTAGATACTGTGGCTATCTTCCCACATGTTTTTCTTGCTTTGAGGGACCTTGGATCATGGATGTTGAAGGTACTGATCCGTCATTGTCAAGGGGATTCTCCATCCCAGTTCTGGGACCTAGAGACTGACTTTGCTGGGGGATATAGGCATCTCCTGCTATCTTCTTGGCCCCCAGGTTCTTCTGAACATTAAATATACATATATGTATATCTTCCTATATATGTAAATCTATATATCTATATATCTATAAATATATATCTTCCTATTGTATAGACAAAATAATGCTATATCTTGCCATCTTGACCTAAGCCAGATAGGAAGCTGAGACCCTCAACCCCAATAAGTGGCCTCTTTGAAGACTCAGTGATACAGACTCCCTCCAGCAGAGATGATTTGTCAAATCTTGGTCTCTTTGCTTATATTCTGAGAGCAATGGGCTCTTAGCTTCTAAATTATGAAGTTCTGTTATAACCCAAAATATGTGTTTCCAAAGGGATTCATGCTCATATGCATCCTTAGGAACTTTCTTCCCCTTTCTTAGAAAACCAATGCTATAAGATGTCGGGGAACTCAAAGGGAAGGCACAGAGGCCATGCACAAAACTCGTGGGACCCATGTGGACAGCAGAGCCTACTGTTACACTACCTACTGGCATGCTTTTCAGGCAAACATCGCTGTCAGAAAGAGGCATGTGTCCTGTCTACAGACAGACTCCATGCCTGAATGTTTTACACAGCACAGTGCTGTGTTAGGCTGTCCATTTCCCAAATGGAAAAGCTTTAACCCCATGCCATGATAAAGTACTGTTATTTTGCTTTCTTGTGTCTCTTTAATGAATTTAATGTGACTCTCCTATCACCAATGGATCAGTTTTGTTGTTTGCAACTTGCAGGTCTCTGAGAAGTAAGGTGGAAACCTTCATTCTAGTAAAGTCTGATTGTAGTCTATACAACTCAATCTTCACCAGGGTAGGAAAGGGCCTGTGTGGATGTGAACTTTCATTTTTCTTTTCTTGATACAGGAAGCCCAGGTTGGATATTGGTCTTAAACTTATTGGTCTTGAACTTTCCATCCTCCCACTTTAGCCTTCTGAGTATTGGGATCACAGGCATGCTAGTTTTGGTGTTTTGATTTAGGGAATTCAGTTGGTGGCACTTTCTAGAGAAACAGAGATCACCACTTGCAGAGCTCTCATCTGAACTAACTGCTTTATTTTAAAAAATTTGCCTCTCCCTGAGCAATAGCAAGGTCTGGGGAGACCTGTTTACTCTCAGAGGTGTGAGCACACATGAGACTTGGATCTCTCCAGCTCAGCTTGGTAAGGAAAGAGCATCAGTATGGCAACCCCACTGATGTCCCAAGACAGGACCATTCACCAGACCTGGCACCTCTGTACCTTGGCTCCATGATACTGTTTGCCTTCATTATAGAAACATCAGCCAGTCTGAGAACTGAACTGCTCCTTCAGAGGCTCATTCACTGCAGTAGCCATAGTTGTGCCTCCAGGACCAACCTGGAGAAAGGGCACAAGGGGAGGGATGGCACTGATGGCTCCCCTCTAGTTCACAGGGATTCGGTGAAGAGGGAACAGTAAAGTTTCAATGCCTTCAAACCTTACTGTGTATGTGGGCTGTTCAGAGTCCTATAATATTCAGTATTTGACTCATGCCTCAATTATTTTTATCAGTAGACAAAGTAAAAGCTGAGGAATCACATGCATTAAAATCTAGAAAGCTTCCCCAACCCGAAGATGGACAATAACTTTTAGCTTATTTTCCATGAGGACAAATAAATGCTTCAATGAAGCGTCCCAAATTCTTAGAAGAATCAGAGATAAGAAGCTGCTGCTAGCAACTTCAGTGTCTCTGGCCCAGTTTAGTGATTTGTGCCTTGGCAGCATTCCCACAGACAGGACAGAAGAGTCTTTGGGAGGACAGAGTCCATTTGAAAGGGGAGCTTACTTATAAATGATCTCCAGATGGTCCAGTTCCTACAATTCCTACATTGCTGATTGTTGGAGTGGAACTTTTAGTCATAGACCATTTGAGGTTGGTTTGGTCTAAGGTAGGGATGATTTTAAGACCTCAAATGACAAAAGGAAGGCAAAAGGGCATGTCCTGGGGCTGCTTTGGGAGAACTGCTATTGCTGTTAGAGGCTTAGTTAACCACTGTTTGTACATTGCTTTGCAACTCAAAAAGCCCCTTTCTCTGAATTCCCTCCCTTTGCACTTGGGAGGAGCTGATGAAAACATTCATCAAGGAGGGAGCCAAACTGAAAATTGAATGGACTTTTTAGAGTATCACATATACATATAACATATATATATGTGTGTGTGTGTATACATACACATTATCTATATATCTATGTCTATATATGGATATAGTATGTCTATATATATTAGATGTGCAGATATTATGTATATACAAAATTAGATTAGTTATTAAAGTTCTAATCACATCTTTTAGTTTTGCATTTCCTCATACCAGGAAGTGGTGTGTTATCCATAATACATTCTACATTTCCCTGTGTCCCTCCCTGCAGTCACCGCCAGCAGCGGCTGCTCCTCCTTTCTTGTGGGTGCTGCTCCTTCATTCTCATGGGCGTCGAGGCTGCTCCTCCTCTCGCCCTGGGCTGAGGCTGCTCTTCTGCCTGCCCTGGGCTGAGGCTGCTCTTCTGCTTGCCCTGTGCTGCCTCCTGTTGTCACCACTTCTGCCCAGTTCCAGACCCCAGGGCTGGTGAGGAGACTGTGTCAGTGTAGCCGCATTCAGACACAGGAGACCAGGTTCAGTGACACAGGTCTGTTTCATTGTAGGAAGGCACAAGCTTATATTGGGGTAGTGGTCCAATCACAGCACAAGTAGGATACCTTATTAGCATAACAGACTCAATGTCCTATCACAGGATAGCAGGTAGGATGCCTCATTAGCATAATGGGTTTCAGATTACAGAGCCTGGATTCCTGGAAACCACATGACCCTGACAGTTGCAATATCACCCTAGGCTCAAGCCTGTCTCCCACACCTCCCTCCTTTCTTTCTTTACTCATCCTTTCACGGGCTCTTCCATTCTTTCTTTCATTTATCTGTAGTAAAATTTATGGAGCTCTTATTATATGTAAGGCATTGGATTGGGTGCTAATCAGAGGTCAAAACACATTTTGCTCTGATGGCAGTTGCAAAAGGAAATAAAGCCCAAGCCCTTCTCTCTAAAGGCTTTCTAGAGCCTCATAAATTTCAGTCTTTGAGGGTCTACATGCAAAAGATAAAAAAAATCCTTGCCAGCTTTATCTTTTGTGTTTCTGTGACAACATCTGAGAGAAAAAAAAGGGAATAAAGGTTCATTTTGACTCACAGCTTTAAAGGGTTCCACCCATGATTTCTTGGATCCATGCAGTAGATAGAATATCATGGAGACAGAAGCAGGTGGTAGAGGATGACTGTTCAAATCAAGGCCAACCAGGAAACAGAGAGCAAGCCAGGAAACAGCTAAAGATAATTACCATCAAGGAACTTCCTGTGGTGACTTATTTCCTCCAGCTAAGGCCCAACTTCTAAAGCTCCCACTACCTCTCAAAATACCTCTACCAGCTAGAGAACAAGCACTCAGAACATAAGCCTTTGGGGGGCATTTCATATTCAAACCATAACAGCATCTTTATTTCTACTGACAGTGAATATAAGACCCTGGGGAAAGGTTGTCTGCCCAAGGTTAGAAAATTACATGTGCAGTGGTGTGTGTGTGTGTGTGGAGAGAGAGAGAGAGAGAGAGAGAGAGAGAGAGAGAGAGACAGAGACAGAGACAGAGAGAGTAGGGACTCTCTTGGACCTACAGACATTATTGAATTAACCCTGGAACTTCCCTATGAGGGAATTTCTTTTTACTTATTACATTAGGCAGCTTTTTCTCAATTTTTGGCTTTCTCTAGTTGAATTTTCCCTTATTGTTGTTGTCTGTGAATTTGAGGTTCCTTTATTTCAGATTTCTAGTCTTGTTAATAAAATAATTTAGAAACAGACTGGGAAGGATGTTTGGCAACAATTTTATTTGAGTTTCTGAGGAAAACAATCAGGTAGGCAAGCTGTAAGTCTTGACTCCTGCCAGGAGGAGGAGGATGGAAAAAAGGAAGAGAGAAAACCATGTCTTTTAAGTTAAGGTCCAAGAGAGCAAGGAGGTTTAGCAGTGGAGGTGAGAAAGTGACTGCATGGCAGAAGGGGTTGGGGAAGCCTCAAAGAATATGTGAGAAATCCCAGAGTGTCTGGGGAAGCACACTTAGACTTTTGGCTAGTATCACAAGAAATGAGAGATAGATAGAAAGAAGGAAAAGTCATTGTAAAAAGTGGTCAAGTCTCATGGCTGAGACTCTGTCAGTGGCTGTATGGAGGAGGGGCTTCTGGGAAGTACAAGAACATTTTATCATTAAGGGGATAATTATGCCTCCCATCTCCTTAGCATGGCTTGGGTGAATGAACCTTGAGGGGTGCTTTCTTGGCCAGGTGATTGATAGGCCCAACTGGATTAACTCTTAAGGAAGGAAACAATAGTATGTAATGTTCTAGCTAATCTTTGGAGCAGATCAGGGTCTCATATCTGTACTCAGGGCCAGATGTATCTGTTCTATTGACCAGGAGGCCTAAGGAGGAACAAGGCTGATTTTTTACTTTTCTAGCGTTATCAGGAAAACAGACAGTAGAGCCCAAAGTGGACCATGAGAGAGGGGTTTATTCTCAATGGTTTCCAAGACTACTAACTCTCTCTATCTTTTGCCCCTCAATTCAGATCCTAAAGTTACTTGGGAAATGGGCTGAAATTGAGGAATAGGTATAACCAATTTCTACCATGAAGATCCAGACTTTCAGTTCTGAAGTTGTTCACCAGAAGGGACTGGTGTCTGGACTGGAATTTCAGTCACACTCTCACATACAGTTTTTTTTGCAGGGGAAGAGAAATAATGAGAAATCAGACCCCCCCCCCTCTCTCTCTGGGCACCCTGGCCTCTGGTCAGGGCAGAACCAAAGACATTTGTGGACCAAGGACAAGAATCTTTTGAGACCCTTAAACTGCCTGACTGATTTCTATCTGCTCATCACTTTTAGCTAAAAACAACATCAAATGCGTACATCAAATGAATTATAATTCAGGAGTTGGCAAATTAGAAGCCTACGAATAGCTGCCCACTTTGTAAATAAAGTTTTATTGGAGCATAACTTTACTCATTGTTTTAAGTAGCCTTTGGCTGCTTTTGGACTATAGAGACAAGGTAGGTCAATATGACAGTTACCAAGTGTCACACAAGCCTAAACCTATGCTCTCTGGCCCTAGAAGAAAATGTTTACAAACATCTGCTACTCTTCCTTTAATTAATTGATTAAAAGTTTTTATTGACTCAAGTATTTCATACAATGTATTTTGGTTATATTCAGACCATCTTCCCCATCCCACCCTCACCTCAACTTACCCCACCCTCCACCCCCTGACTTCATGTCTTCTATTAGCAAATGAGAGGGGCTTGAGAGATGGTTCAGCAGTTAAGAACACTGGTTGTTCTTGCAGAAGACCCAGGTTTGAATCCCAGGACCCACATGGCAGCTAACAATTGTAACGCCAGTCCCAGGGGATCCAATTCTCATCGGAATGTCAGTGATCTATAATTCTTACACGTGGTTAAGCCAAAGTAGGGCCCTTTCCTTTGTATGTGGTTTTGGGTAGGAACACACTTAGGCTTCTTGGAATGGAGTTTTCACACTTGTTTTCTGTTTCTCTTACACATAGCTTAGGATTGTCAAGGAGGAATTTCTCTCTTCCTTAGCGATCAGAGACACTTGGGTTCACTCATCAGTGGTTCATAGACTGAGTACATA
>NW_008344185.1:949632-951667 GCF_000622305.1 Nannospalax galili | reverse complement strand
TGTCTCTCTCTGTGTCTCTGTCTCTGTCTTTCTCTGTCTCTCTGTCTCTCTCTGTCTCTCTCTCTCTCTCTCTCTCCCCTCTGTCCCTCTCCTCTCTGTCTCTTGCTCCCCCCCTTCCTTTACCTTCCTGCCCTGCTGGGGGCACCCCTGGCTTGTCTTTGGGATGCCTTGACAAGTGACTTGGGACCTTTAATCAGTCAGAATGGCAGTCGTGACAGGGACGCCTCTTGGTACACTGCTTCTCTAGAAAGACTTCACTCCTTCCTTGTCCTGGACTTCCACTTGGGACCTTTAATCAGTCAGAATGGCAGTCGTGACAGGGACGCCTCTTGTACACTGCTTCTCTAGAAAGACTTCACTCCTTCCTTGTCCTGGACTTGGAAGGAACTCTAAGACATAGGTAGCTCAGAAGCTCCAGAGCTTCCCACTGAGCCCCATGTGACCCCTTCCTTCTCCCTTCCTTGCCATGGGCTTGGAAGGTTCTCTGTCTTCCATCTTTCTCTCTGTCTTTGTCCTCGTCCAGTGTCTTTCTCCCTCACTTTGCTGGGGATGGTCACCGATCCCTGACTGATACTGTTATTTTCAATCTAATTTTAGGTCTCCTTTTCTTCCATCCTTTACTCAAGGCTGTCTCTCCTCCCCCCTCTAACTAGTTAGGGATTCCCTGCACAGGCAAACTGGTCCAGACCCCTCTCCCCTCTCCTCTCCTGTAACCCTTGTTCTGCTTCTGAATCCAGCCACAGCCATTTAGGATTCTGTAAGTCTGCCTGCTTTTCTAAATTTTTCAGAGAAGCATAATTCCTCTTCTTCTTTATATCCCTTTACTAAACATGCTTTCATTAGTGCTTTGGGTTGCCCAGCATCTTTTACTTCTTTACTTTTCTTTAAAGCTTTCTTTTCCCCACCATGTGGCTGCCAGTCTGCCACGTGTCTGATCTCCATGCAGCCTCTAAAGCTGCATTGTCTCATGGGTTTGTCCTAAAGCTTCTGTTTGGGTCAATGCTTTTATAAATGAGACTGAGAACCCTTTAGGGGATGCTCTTTCTCCCCATACCATCTTAGAGACTACTACAGACCCCAAAATTCTAATAATTTTTTTATTTGTTGGTCATGTGGAAATTTTTTACAGGTGTGCTGAATTTCATTTTTTTAATCTATCTTGCTATCTTGCCTCAGGGCATTCAAAGTTGCAAAGCGCTTGCCTCTTGGACTGAAGAAAACAAAGTTTTAAAAACGATTTCTTTCCTGAACATTTTCTCAGTCAGAGGGACCTAGACTTTGGACCTCAGGCCCTGTTGGGCACCAAGGAAGCAGTGCTCAGACCATGTGGTCCCAAGGTATCTGCTCTTCTAACTAGATCTAAGCATTTTAAATTTCAATGAGCAAGGAGGAGAGTCATACACCATGCTCTGATGAGACACATCATGCTCTCAGAGCAATATCCCAGTGATTTATGTGCTGGACATAGCTCCCTATTTTTTCTGCTGCCTTCATGGGTTTCTGTTCTAGCAACAACCTACATCTAGGAATGAAGAGATCTGGAGGACATTGCTTTGAATTCACAGTTGCAATGGCTGGTGAGAGACAGAGACTCCCTTCCTTGGTTCGAGACCATGGATTCCTTTGCTTTCCTTTCCTACTTGGGGCCTATATATCTTAGGGTACTTTCTCCTGCTATATCAATATGACCTAACTGGGTGCTTACTAAAAGTAAAAAGGGTTGCTGTTCACATTTAACCTGAGATATGTAAATCCCACAGGGTTTGTATCCTGGTGGGTTATGGGCTTATTTTATCATGGAGCTGAGGTCACCAAGGTGGCCATGTGACCTGGTTGCATCATGGTTGCTTCCTCACAAAGAGGGAGGCAATCATGCGACTTTGTGTCCATCTTTATTGATGACACCATCAATGTGGGGACAGCCACGTGACTTGGTTGCCATCTTGGACAGTAACATTTTCCAAATGGTGGCATCTGTATGGCCTTGCCGCCATCTTATTTCAACCACATGGCATAATTCAAATTAGCGACACCC
>NW_008344185.1:929282-949235 GCF_000622305.1 Nannospalax galili | reverse complement strand
TCTTCCCCTGGAGGAGTCTTTACTTGTTCTTCAACTAAGGTTCAACCTAGAGAATCCCTCCATCCCTCAACACACAAATATAAAGCAATCATTTCTTTTGTCTTTTTGAGAGTCTCCCTGTAGCCCCAGACGGCCTGGAACTTGCTATGTACACCAGACTGGCCTTGAACTCACAGAGATCTGCATTGCTCTGCCTCCTGAGTGCTGGGATTAAAGACATGTACCACCACACCCGGCAATAGGGTTTTATTTATAAAACCCTTCAGTTATTTAGCTCTTAAAAAGGAGATACTACTTTTAATCTACATGGCAAACTTAACCCTTTCTTTTAGACCACTAAGTCTTTTTACATATTAAAGAACTAGAGACATAAGCTTTCTGTCTATTACTCTTTGGTGCACCTAGATGTCATGCAATGGTGTAATGTGTGTCCATGATAATTGTTTTCATGTATTGTTTGTGTGAAGACAATATTTGAACTGTGGCCACTTTAGTTTTTTTCTCCTTTCTCGTTCTTTTATTGTGCACAAGAATTATTGGTTTTATTTTTGGCATGCCTGATCAAAATTCACATGTACAAATTTGTAAATATAAATATTTTTATGATACATTCAAAGGCCTTATAAATGGGTATTCCAAATATTTTAAAATCTATTAAACAATGTCTCCAGGTCTATTAAGTGTTTCACAAAACTTTCAAATGCTAATTGTCTATAAGAAACAGCATCTAAGCCAGCTGTGTAAAATCCTACTTGTTAAATACCTTTTTTTTGTTTTAGTCCACTTTCAAGGTGTTTTAAGGTATCCATTTTTTTTTCTGCTTCAAAGGTATTTTGGTTTAAAAAAATGAAAATATTCTCAACCAAGAGTAATTACAAAATCTTAGTTACTAAAATCTATCTTATATATAATTAGATACATATACACAGTCAATGTGAGTTTATGTTTCTTATTGACTTGTCCTATTACAAGTCCTATTGATTTGTAAGCAAAGTCTCATACAAACTAAAACTGTTAAATTAACACAAATTTTTTTAGGTCAAAATATTATCTCCTTAATCCTTATCTACAACATGGTTCCTATTACTCAGATACATAATTTTAAGTTTCTCTTCTCTTCTCTCTCTCTCTCTCTCTCTCTCTCTCTCCCTCTCTCTCTCTCTCCACACATATATATGTGTATGGGTGTGTGTGTATACACATATGTGTGAGTATGTGTATGTGAAGTAAAATATTAATGCTTGGTAAATTCTCACAACAAATGGTAAATTTCTTGTGAATGTTATTAAGAAAGATTATTGAAGGTCTGAGCAGGGTTATAGCACAGTTTCCCTTAAGTGATTATGCTGGAGGTTGTGATCTTCAATTTGATAATATTTTGCTATATCTGTTCCTTCTCTCTACCTAGTATTTACACTCCTACGAAACCCAAAGCAAGGTTTTGATGGACCACTCTCTAAACTACATAAAGTAAAAAGGATTATTAATGATTTTGTGTTTTCTATAAGGTTTACCTGGGAACTTACAAAGAATTGTATGTACACTGTAATATTAACTTAAGTAAATTATCATATGTGTTAGTTTGGTTCCATATTCTTTTAATAAGATGATGCTGCACAGCACTCTTCTGAACCAAATAGCTGCCATCTTCATGACTTCAGCTGTGTCCATTTGTTAAAGATCATCACAATTGGGGTTGTTGACAGTTATGTTCCTTCATTAAAGGAGGGGTAAGCAGGGCCATTGGACCCTCACCTGAGTATCTAGCCATTCTTCCCAGCTAGCTGTGTATAATTCTGCCCTAATTACAAACGGTTTCCTGAATTTGGGAAGGACTATAGTATATAATCTTGAAAAGGCTAGGAAGAAAGGGCTTGACCCATGAGGTTATAAAAAAGGTCAACATCCATGCTAGGTAAAGGCTTTCCAGTGCAAGTATTCTCAGGTCACCCATATACCTCAGTACCCCTCATTCATCTCTATAAGTAAACTCGCTGTTCCATAAAGTGAACTTTAATGTAATCAAACATTGGTTTGACACTGCAGTCTTAGAAAAGGGATAAACACTGTTTAGTATCCCCAGGAAGAGAATTCTCACAACTGATGGAATGTTTATTTGTTAGTATTATTATGTCTCATGGTTATTAAGAAAGAAAATGGGAAGGTGAAAGAAGATGTCAGAAAGATATAAAAATGGAGATATTTTATGAAGAAGGATTTATGTGTGAAGATTATGATAGCTGGATATTTCCAAAATAGAAAAAGAAATGAGAAAGTCTATGCAAGTGATAAAGGTCTACATAGGTTTGTTATGATATATAAAGGATAAGACAGAAATTATGTATAGATAATCTTATATTTTCTAAGGTCATAGTTTAGTAAACTAGTTTAAGGAACAAAATATATGTCTATTCAAGGTTTATCTGAGAATGCTTGGTCTTTGCCTAAGCTTTATCTACATATTACATGGTAATTAAAGTACCAGACTGGTGGAACTAACTAACCTTCTTGGGTTCTTAATAACCATACTTTGAGGCCTATACTAATCTGATTAGAGAGAGACTTAAAGGGACAAGCTTTTGTTCCTTGCTCTCCAAGGTCAACTAAGTCCCAGGGGACTATGGAGCATCTCTAGAAATGCCCTGTAACTGTGATGAGTCACCTGTTCTCCTGTTCAGGGAAGTCATGGAGACCCCACTAGAAGGACTCAAGCCAGTGTCCAGTCTGCAAAGAGGAGGGTCAGCATAGACCTCAATGCTTCCAAGTAAAGCCAACTATGGTTGAGTAGGCCCTTTGACTTATCCTCACATAGCTGGAACTGGTAAAAGAAAAGCCAAAGGAGCCAGAGGCTCCTCCCAAGCCCATGTGATCCCTGAGGAACAGATCCTCAACCTACCTGAAGAGTAAAAATAAATTGGTTTATTTGGGCCAACTGTATTGTCTTAAACACCCAACAGGGAAGTATAACCAAAAAGTAAAATGATTGGTATATTTATTAAAGAGTTGAAAGGATGAACTTCCCAGACATTAGGGTTATGTTCATGTAAGATGATATTTAGATAATTTCCTCACTAATAATTTGTTCTTAATAAGAAAATGCTGCTCAGGTGTAAGACTCCAAATCCTGGTCTAATCAACTCTGAAGTCCATACCTGCAGCCAAAAGAAAGCAAACAAACCAAACAAACACTATTCTTATCTAAAAATTAAATGATGGTTCAATTTATTCTCTCTGTCTAGAGGCCATTGGGGAGGGGCTGGGGGACTCACAACTATCAAAGTGCCTGAAAAGCAAATCCTGAGTCCAGCCACGGCAGCCAAAGGAAAAACGAGGAGAAACCCAGTAGATAGATACTTTTGGAAGCTCTCATCAAGAAACTCTGACTTGAAAATTCACCCTGTTCTGACTTCTCCTGGTTCCCTGCCTAGAATTTGTGCCTAACTATTCTTGCCTTCACTTCTCCTTCCCCTCCTTGGCCCATTAACATCCATCCTCCTTATAATAATGATTATTCTGTGTCTTTTACATTTTTTCAGGACAGAATCAATAAGATGGCCTGATGGTCAGTGAACCAGATGCTCTTAACCAAATTACCTCAGGTCTCCTACCACAACCTGTCTGCCTAACCCCACACTCCAGATCAATATTCCAGTCTTTTGAGACCATCTCTTTTTGCCAATGACCCAGTCCAGCAGTAAGTAGCTAAAGAAAGATCACCATTGCCCCTTATCATCAACAAAAGGCTGGAATGTTAGGTTCCCGGCAGGCTCCTAAAATGGCCTCACAGCTCCCAACATTCTAAAATAGCAGGTTTGAACTTAGCCCTGGGAAAGTTCCTCTGCTTATTGGGAGGCCAACCAATCCTGAGCTAAACTGCTCAGCATATGTCATAGAAAGTTTCTGAAGCACCTAACTGCCTATAGAAGATGTCTGACTGGCCCTGCTTGCTGCCGTTTCTCTGTTCCCTGAGAGCCAGCCCAGTGGTCTCTTTGCTCTCAAATAAACTTCTGTCCCCTCATGGATCGGTGGTCTTCACTCCTCTGCGTCCATATAAGTCCCAAGCGTTTTCTTCCTCATGGTCGAGGATCCACTTGGCCCTCTTGGTGTCCACTGCCCTTGCATCTTCCTCCATGTCCAGGAGGAACAAGTGATGAGACAGCTTAACAGAATTACATTTTAAATCCTTGCACCAAGAGCCACCTCTACAATTATCTTGGCTCTTGGCTCTCCAGTTATTTCCTTTCTTACTTGCCAAATCATGAGTTTAGAATTTTGAGATCAATGTAGAAGCACCCATGGTCAGGAAAATATTCATTTTGTATGCTAAGTTTCCTCACATGGTCTAGAACATGTACCAGTCTCTTGGGAACTGTTGTGTCCTGGGCCCTGAGGCCAGTTGCCCAGAGCATACTTCATCCCACTGTCATCTCACCAAGATTCTTAATGAAATGAAGAGGCTGGAGTCATGTTCTAAATCCTTGTACCCAGTGCTGCTGCTGCTGCCATCATTGCCCCAGTGCCCACAGCTGTGCCATCTCCATCTTGGCTCTCTTGTTATTTCCTTTCTTACTTGCCAAGTCCTGAGTTCAAAACTTTGAGATCAATATAGAAGCACACCTATGGTCTGGAAAATGCTCATCTTGTGTATCTTATTTTTATTTTGTGTGTGTGTGAATGCTTTACCTGCTTTTATGTAAGTGTACCACATGCGTGCAAGCATGCAGTGTCTGAGGAGGCCCAGAAAAGGTGGTGGGTCCCATGGAACTGGAGTTACAGATGGTTATTAGCCGCCATGTGTGTGCTGGGGATATAAGAGCAGCTGGTGTTCTTAACCACTGAGCCATCTCTCAAGCCCCCACCTGCCACTCTTGAACACAACCATTTGCCTTTATTATTTGCTATCATTTTCCTAGTTTCTCCAAACACTGTTCTTTTAAGCAAGTTTTCACATCTGTCACTTGACAATATTCCTGCATATAAAACCAATTATTATATATCAGGAAACATTCCAATAAGAAAACAAATAATGCAGGCCTGGAAATGATTTATGATCATTTCCAAGTACCATCTGGGATCCTATCAGAGTCTGCCAAAAGTTACAGTCAAACATTTGAGATTTCATTTTCCACATGTAAATAAGTATAGGTAATTATAATATCTAATTAAAACCCAAAGCCTTATACAGAGAAAGAACAAGGAAAAATATCTTTTCTCCCATTTCAGGATTATATCAGCCAAACTAAACTTCCTGTAGGGCTGAAGGATGTTGGCAGAACTCAGATCACAGTGAATATTATTACAGCTGAGGGAGAAAGAACCCTGAAGTGAGTTCCAAGGGTCGTGATGAGCCCCCCTGGAGTCCAGTATTGGGGGCTATTATTCTGTAAATAAGGCAGGTCTCTGTTGGTCATGCAAATGGAGCCAATTGTGTATTTTGATGTTTTGACTCATTCTCTCCTCTTAAAGGAGGAAAACCCCTCTTGTTTTTAGAAAGCTCCCTAGGAGATTGGAAGTTACCTTCCTTTAAACTCTCTGGGTGGCAGCAGTCCTGTAGTTAAGTCCAGGCTTCACAAGAGCAGGTGGCAGGAGGAGTCATTGACCATACAACCTTGTGAACTCTATGGGAATCTCAGGGCACAGCTGCCTCAGCCAAACATTTCTACTTGCTTCTTTAAAACTGCTTAGGACTCTTTTCTTTGAGGGCAGGGCGAGTAAGAAGGCCACTTCTCTTAAACTTCTAGATTACCCTGGGGTCAAAATTCAAATCAATTATTGAGGTGCTTACTAAGTGGAACAATCTGTGTGGGGTGAGCTGTCCTGCTTTTGTCAGGAGAAGTCATGTCAGAGGAGCCTGGCATCCTGGACAGAGTCCAGAATAAACAGCCCCTGGAGACAACACTCCCTAAATGCCCAGGCTGCAGTGGTGCTCTCAACACACACATAATGCCAAGTGCAGCAAAAACATAACCACTGAACCCTCAGGAAAACAACTAGAAACTATTGGCTGCAGTGTGCCAAGCCTGGGAGTCTGGGCAATTAGAGACAGCAAGTTTTAACCTCATGAATATTCAACATGAATCAATAAAAGTGCTTTTGGAAAGTTCCCGGCTAGAACTTCCAGCTTGTTCCACAGTT
The DNA here is from genome assembly GCF_000622305.1 of Nannospalax galili. Lineage (NCBI taxonomy): Eukaryota > Metazoa > Chordata > Mammalia > Rodentia > Spalacidae > Nannospalax > Nannospalax galili. The sequence goes on along the minus strand of NW_008344185.1, from coordinate 943,100 downwards.
ACCTTCTTTCCAAAACATCTAATATGAAAGCCTTCCTCTTCCTTCCCCAACAATGTTGGATGTGGGCTAGGTTTTCCATTTCAACCTGCAAAACAATGACATTTCCCCCCTCCTGATTTTTAATTGAGGCAGATATAACATCTGTGATGAAGAAAGTACTGTTTTTATTGAAAGTTTTCAATTCATAATATTCAAGGGAGCTGTAACAATTCATAATTAACTGAAGTGAGTAAATGTTTTGACTCAAGAAGTTAGAAGAATAGTTAAAATCTGAGTGCCCCCCCTTTTACTTTACTTGAAAGGGTTTAGTGCATGCTAGCTACTCCCTTTAATTTTCACATACTTAAAAAATGAGTGGGGATAAGTCTGTTTATTCCACAGCAAGTGAAGCTTTAAGTGAGTAAATGGCTTATTAAAGTTGCATGGTTTTCTTGTTAACCATGGTAATGATTGTTATTAGTCTGTGATACTAAATATTTCAAAAGCGTAGAAACTGGGGTCTGGAGAGATAGGTCAGTGGTTAAGAGTACTGGCTGCTCTTGCTGAGGACACAGGTTTAGTTCCCAGCACTGGCATGGCAGCCAGCAATCATCTGTTAACTTGAATTCCAGGGGATCTGACTCCCTCTTCTGGCCTCCACAAGCATTGCGTGACACAGCTACACTTGCATACATGCAGTCAAAACACTCATTATCATAAAATCAAAATAAATAAATAAAATTGTGATAAAAATCAAAAATAAAAGCATAGAAACAGAAAAATTTAGAAACACTCTCATGTCTGAGAAATAAGAACTTAAGCCTCAACTAAACAAGGCAAAGAGCACAATTTGACAGGAAGCACAGTTCTAAGCATCAGGCGGACCTTCGCAGCTAGCAGGTCCTTCGGGGTAGTTATCTGAACTTTTAGTCCTCATCCTCATTTTCTTGTCCATGAAATGTACATTATAATATCTACTGCATGACTGTTGGGAGCAACAGAGAGAAAATTATAGGGGCTAAGGGGAAGGAAACTACTTCTTCCCTTGAAGATTTGCTGAATGAACTAACAATAGATCAACAGGAGAAAGAAGCTTGAAAATGGGTAGAGGCTATCTCAGGGGAGTGGGTATCCAATAACCAGTGAGTGTCCAATACTCAGGGACTCTTTTTCATTGGCAGGGGTATAGAAAGTGGTTTAGAGGAAGAAGAATAGATCCGGAAGATAGAAATAAGCTTATAACTATTCTTTTTAGAATCTGAATCATTCTAAGGCAGATGGTATCTTGTGACACAGTCCATCCAGGTATGGTTACATTCCTAGGTCTTCTTTCTTGCTCTAGATAACACAATTTCAGAGAGGTGATGGAAGGTAATTGTATTCTCTTTGGCAACTAGTTTCCTTTTTAGGCAAAGTAAACCCTCAGCCAGTAGGTGCTGACCTTCAAAGGCCTTTAATTTAAAATAACCAGTCCTAGCCAGATGTGCTAGCATACACTTTTAATCCCAGCACTCAGAAGGCAGAGGCAGGCAGATATTTGTGAAACTGAGGCCAGCCTGGTCCACATAGTGAGTTCTTGGCCAACTAGAGCTACAGGGAGACCCTATCTCAAAAAAATAAATAAATAAAAATAAATAAATACAGAATTCCATATTTGGGCATAAAATTGCTTTAGCAGTCCTATTTTTTTCTATAGATTTGTAGGAGTTCATTATTCCTATGAAAAAATGTTGCCCTTGCCAGGAAACCCTGCCACTTAAATGATATGGCTAAGTACAAACAGAAATAAATTACTTTTCAGTAAAACTGGCCTCATTTCTTTTTTTCCCCCCAGATTTTATTTGTGTGTATGTGGGGGGGGGTGCCAGAAGATCCTGTGGAGCTGGGGTTGTGAGCTGCCTGACATGGGTGCTGGGAACCAAACTTGGGTACTCTGACAGGGTAGCAAGTGCTCTTAACTGTGGAGACATCTCTCCAGGCCCAATTTCTTTCTTTTTTTTTTTTATATACATCATTTTCTTCTGTTTATTAACTTACTTATTTATGCTTTATGTTTTTATGAAAACATAATCAACATATTCAGCTTTAAAACAGTTTCAAAATGAATTCAATGCATTTCAGTCAAAATATAAATTAAAAGAACAAAAGAATCAGTATTTCCTTAAGTTAATAGACAACTTGGATGTCATTGCACACCATTTCCAAAGAGTAACACTAAAATTTTAATATAGTAATGGATGAACATGTAGATATACTTATAACTTTATGATTATTTTTCTCTTGTCTCTCTTTAGTTTTACATATAAATTTTATTAACAATATTCAACAATACCTACAAAAATATTTAAAATTTTAGTTTAATAAAATATTAGTAATTCAATAGACTTGCCATGTATTCATCTCATTAATCAAAATATAGTTCATTTCAAATATTCAGGATTCGGCCTAATTTCTTAAAACTCTCTGAAGATGTAAAGCATCCAGCAAGTGAGAAGACAGGAAGAGAATCAGGTCTCTGACATTTGTTGAATATGCAATATGAGTTTGTTCTTTTGTGCACTAAATATTTACTAAGCAACTTCTGCATGTTTTAGGCTCTGTTCTAAATGCAAGGACATTACAATTAAGTAAAAAGACAGGATCTCCACTTTGGTGGAATGCATTTATAAGCTACTTCCTGAATGTCAGGTATGTTTCCTGAGACTTCTCACCTGCCACTTCGAGAACTCTATGTGGCAAGTATCACTCTGCTTCAGGTAAGAACACTGAGCCTTGGTTAGGCTGTTTAGCTTAACCAAGCGCATACAGCAACTCCATCTTGGAGTTAGGATGGGAACCCAGGCAGCCCATTTCCAAAGTCCACATGTGTCTCTGTCCTAACAAATGAACTAGAACCCGAAGTACAGGCAGTCCGCAGTTTTCACTTGCACAATAGCACAGAACTACAAAAAGGCCTGCAGGAGACTAAGAGGCTGCAGAGTGCTCAGTCCTAAAGGGGACAACTGTTATCACACCCTCTTCTCACAAGACTTGAGGATCATTGTGGAAGACGGGGCAGAAAGGTTTTAAGAACCAGAGGTGGTAGAAACACAAGAAAATGGTGTTCTCTGGACACAAAAGAGCAGTTGCACATATGAACCCACAGTGCTTGTGACAGCATGCACAAGACCTGCACAAGCCCAAGCCAGACAAAAAGCCCAGCATGGAGCAGGGAGGTGGAAAAGAAGCCCTGGCCCTAGCTGAGGAACTATTGGCAATTGATAGCTGCTCGGGAGAGGCAGAGTCAGTTTTCTTTAAGGATGTGACAGTGGGTAGGTTGACCAGGCTCCAGGGACACACAAGACCATTTGAAGAACACAAAGTAGACTTGATAGGGCTTAAAAAATAATAGAGGGCTGGGCATGGTGGCACACTCCTTTCATCCTAGCACTCAAAAAAAATTGATAATAGTGAACATGAAGCAAAGGGGATAGGGTGCTGGGTGCATCTGAGAGGAGACCAGTGAAAGGGTCTGAAGTAGTCAAAATATATTATATGAAATTTGCAAAGAATCAATAAAATATTAAAAAAAAGAAAAAGGGACTGCAGACAGAAATTTCATACAGGGATGTTAATAACCATTGGAGAAAATAACCATTGTTTTATAACCTCTAGAAGTTTTTTTTTTTTTTTTCCCCCCTTTGGTCTTTTTGAGAAAGAATCTCTCTGTAGTTACAGCTGGCCTGGAACTCACTATGCAGAACAGGCTGGCCTTGATCTTATAGAGACCTGCCTGCCTCTACCTCCTGAGTTCTGACTAAAGGCATGTGCCACCCACACCTGTCTCAACCTTTAGATATTCTTATCAAAGTATTAAGAGTGCCTACAGGTTATGAATACAGAGTGATTTGAAGAAAACTGTAAAGCAAGTATATATTTAGCATAGTGCAACTTAACCCATAAGAAATAATATTGAGACCTGAAATGGTTCGTTCCTTTGTAAAACCTTATCAGGATTAGTTTGAATAGTATGGCCTGTGATCTTTTATGTGAGGGTCTGTTGCATATGACCATAAGAGAAGACAGAGAGAGGCTCTGAGGAGCAAAATATGCTGTAGTCACAGATCCTGGAGACGAGATATACAACCCGCAGGGAAGCCTTGGCAGTCAGGAAGGGGATGGATGGCTAGGCTGAAAGGCTGAAGGAAAGGTTTAGACCAAAGCCTTTACTGGGGTTTCAGAGGGAAAAGGAAGGCCCAAGAGGATGGAGAGCTTAGGACTAGCTAGACTGAATTATTGTGGTAGGGACCATGCTTTCTAGGTGGTCCCTGGTTGCCTGGTCCCTGGCCTTGGGATAACTCAGACTTAGGACTGTTGTCTGCTGGAGTACATGGGCCAGGGGATGGGCTGGGTTTCCTTGTCAAAGGTGTACTCTTGGTTCAGTTCTCTGTTCTCAGTAAGTAAGACTAAGGATTGGCATAGTGATAAAACCCTTGCTCAGTACACTGTAGGCTCTAGGTTGGTCCCAGCATTGCAAACAGACAAATAAATTCAAAAAATTGGTGGGTCAGTCTTTCTTGACCCAGAAAGGTTTTTAAGATGTCTAAACTTCACAATATACAGAAAAAAAAATGATACAATACTCCCTATTTTGTCATATAACTTGTAATATAGAATAGATATTGTCTTCATTTTGGTAAACTGTCAGTCTCTTGTCTAAATTTGGATTAGCTTCCAACATTTTAACTTTCAACCCCCTGGGTTATGTCTCATTAGTGTGTTGATTTGGGGGGATCTGGTGTCACTCTCACTGGGGGCCCCCCTTTCCATCATTTTCCTCATCTGTGTCACCACATTTGCCTTCACTGAGTTCCTTTTGTTGCTTTGACAAAGTCTAGAATGGCTGAGTGTCAGCACGCTCCTCTGTGCTGACAAGTTCCATTTATATTTTATTAGAATTTCACATCCTGTGTTCTCATTTTTCATTTTGCTCATTTTTATTTTGCTTCACTTTAATTTTATTGGCCAGTTCCTCCACTGATGATCCACATTGCAGTATGGTCCATGAGCTAGCACTGGAAGACAAGGATGTCCTAAATGACACACTTTACTGTCTGTATATGACCTCATTGTCCCATGCAAGGTGATCCACCACTAAGAGACTCTGAAAGAAAAGATGTGATTGGTCACTAACTGATCATGAGGCACGCACTTGCAATCTGATTTACATACTGAAGAGCTAAGAGTCAAGTTCATGTTTCTTAAAAGTATCTCACAGTTCATGTACCACAGTGACTGAAATTTGAACCATGTTGCTCCTGTTTAACTTATTCAACTGTTACGACTGAAATTGGTACACACTGAAATCCAGCCAAGGTAAGATTTCCTGCTTCTTGGTAGAGAATTTTGTGCAACTGCAACAGTGAAATAGCCTTTTTTAAAGAAGGCAATGCTGATTTTCTTTTGCTGAGTTGCCCCCCCCACCCCGTGTGAAATTGAAGGGTGAGGCCACAGAGTACTGTTGTTAATTGCTCAGTTGAAAATCCAGCCCACATGTCTCTCCTCACCCAATGGACCTGTTCTTTTAGGATAATTCCACCCAATTCATAAAGCAGTAATGAAGATATTTCCTGTCTTCATGAAAAACACTTGCATCCTCTCAAAGCTGGGGAGAGGAAATGGAAAGAAAATGCTTATCCAACACAACAGGATGCAGAGCTATGTACCTAGGTCCTAGCCCTTATCTCTGATTTCATGTGAAGTCAGAACCCAGGCACAACTTTAAGCACTATGCCATGTGTGCAGTCCCCAAGAGGAATCACAACAAGCCTGAAGGAAGTTAGGCAGGATAGCAAGGTTCAAGGACAACAGGGATTCTGTGTCTTTTGTGACCTTTCATTGCTCTCTCTCTCTCTCTCTCTCTCTCTCTCTCTCTCTCTCTCAACTGAATGGTTATAAAGGACACAGAAGTCTGTATTTGATTCATCTTGGTGCACATATTTTGTGAAAGTGAAAGAAGGCATTGAGAAGAGGTAGAACATGAAGAGGGGATGGTAAGGCCAGCAGGAACAGTCAGGGAGCACGTTCACATCATCGTGATCAGACAGAAGCACGCAAAAGGCAAGAAGTTTAGATTTTCCACAAGCTGATCTTGAGCATCAAAGGTAGTTGAGGTTGATCATCCCAAAAGAGCAGGAAAGTGGGGGATAAAGGACAAGGAAGTAACCCAGGACATGCCACTGAGCAGGTTACTGATATGGATATTTGGGATTGGCACCCTAGAGACCTCTGTAAGGTGATGTAGAACATGCGTCCCTGAGTGTCTTGCCCAATAAACAAGATGGGTAAGGTGTTTGCATATCAAATCTCATTCTACTTGAAGGTTGTTTGCTGTCTATTAACTTGTGACCAGTCCCATATGCAGAATGTTCCCCCAGGAGGCCAATCAGCAGAAGGCAGAATTCTTTACCAATAAAGCCTTCAGGAATCTACAAAATAGGGGTCTACCAAGGGATGTGACTAGAACTAGTATCTGCTATGAGGTTCTAAATTTGGTCTGAGCACTGTTACTTTATATGTAAATTTTTGAGGATTACCATATGACTGTCAGTTTTAGGATAACCAAAAAACATGTATTGGAACAAGGCCCTCCATTCCCAACAGCATAAAAAAACCAACTAAATATTCTTATTTAATAAGATACTATTCTTAGGAATCTCATTTCAACTGTGTGATCTATATACTAATGAATACACAGAATAACGCTTGAGTGTTGCAGCCCTTGACACTAAACATGGATGAGGAAGTGTAGACCTAGCCCTGCTACCAAAGAGACTCCAGACAGGAGGTGCTGAGTCAGCATCTGTGGACCCCAGCCTGCCCTGGCCTTGCAAGCTTTTTCCCTGGCTTTGACCAAAGGAGGGCTCAGCCTCTTCAAGAATTTCCTTTCCTTGTGAAGGGAACTCCTACAAGAGGCAACATGATTGTACCCTCCCTGGCTCCTCCACGAGTCACTGCTTGATTTGGAGTCTGTCTCACCCAACCAGTCGTGAGGTCTCAGTGCCCAGAGCTGTCAGCAAACCTCCCACTCCCTGTTTGTGTTGGCTTGTGTCCCTGCACCACGCTGTAGGTGTCGGTTAAAGCTGTTTACTGGCTTCATTTGAAAACATCTTGAGGTATTCTTAAAATTCTGTTTAGAGCTGCAATATGGACAGGAATGGCAATGAAGCAAGAAATCAGAGGGGACAAATAGAACCTCACTAAACAAAACTGTCATGAAATCACACCGAATGGTTTAAAGGAACTTTTGAAAAGTATTATGTTATTTAAATCTAATGTCACACTTACACATAAATGCATACATACATAAGAATTTCAGGGAATCTTACTGTCATTTTCTACTCATCCTTCCATGCCACAGAAGTTAGATTAAATACAGTGTAAGCTAAAGTCTAAAAATGTGTTCTTCTGGGCTGAAGCAATAAAACAAAACAGAGTCAGATTAAATACTGCTTTAATACGCTTGCAAAAAAAAAAGAATAGCACACAAATCCTGCTTCATAGGAGAGTACTTGCTGCCTTTTGGAGGATCAGGGGCCATATGTGTGAGACACATCAGCTCATGTAGAATCACCAGCTGCCTAACCTGATGAGAAAACCACATGCTCCATCTCAAGGAAACAAGAACTCAAAGAAGACAAGGTCACAGAGGCTGGAACCTGGCTCTCCTGTTTTCCACTCTATACATCATGGTTTCCCTAGGACAGAATTCTTGCTTATCCTAATGTACTATAGCTCTGGTTAGAGGAAAACTCCTAAGACTTTTAACCTCTTGTTCTTCCTCATCTTGTTTCCCAGAGATATGCTCTCCAGGCACCTGCCTCACCGAGGCCTGACCCATAAGGCCTGGCCACCTGTCTTGGCTCTGAGGCAGGTAGAGATTAGTCAGAAAGGAAAGTAAAGAGAAGAATCAGGAGAGGAGTGAGGTGAACGATTCTGCAAGTGGGGAGCTCAAGGAACAATGACAGAACAATTCCAGCACTGCCTCCCTTCCCTTCCGCAGCCCAAGAATAACATCTAGGTATCATCAACTCCACCTCCCACAACACTGACATAGTCTCCTTTGTCTTATATTGATCTTTGAGTGGGACAAAACCCAAATTCTCTTTTCTTCCCCCAAAGAGTTGAATGGATTTAAGAAGTGCTTATGAAAGTCACTTGAAGCCTAGTTGGTAAACCAAGGCAGATGATTCTCTCTGGGTTTTACTCTCTGGAGAGTTTATATAGGAGAGGAGTATACATTCTTCACACCTGAAGTAGTCACAAATTCACTTGTCAGAGTGATCCACAGAAAGCCAGGACTGGGCAGGGCATGCGGTCCTTCTATTTGAAGAGGCTTTGTTCTGGTTGGGCTGAACTGGAAAAGGGCAGAAGTGTACCCAGTCCTTGATGCACAGTTATGATGGTAATGTTGTCTATTCCCAGCATTTACCCCAACAGCATGCCTTAAAAAAAAAAGATTTATTTTTATTTTATGTATATGAGTGTTTTGCCTGCATATAAGTCATGGGACTGGAATGACATAGTTGTAAGCTGCCATGAGGATGCTGGGAACCAACCCTACTGTCCTCTGCAAGAGCAGCCAGTGCTCTTAACTGCTGAGCCATCTCTCCAGCCCCCCAACACCATTTCTTATGTGTATATGTATGTGTGTGTGTGTGTGTATAAATGTATGTGCATGCACAAAGGGGTATGCACCTATGTATACATGCCAGAGGTCAACACCAGGTATCTTCTTCAGTCATTCTCCACCTTATTTTTTGAGACAGCCTGTCATTAAACCTGGAGCTTACCACGTTTGGCTAAATTGGCTGGCCAGCAAGCCCCAGGGATCCTGTGTCTCTGCCTCTCCGGCAGTGGGATTACAGGCACCCTCAGTAAGTCCAGTTTTTCTAGGTAGGTGCTTGGGATCTAAACTTGGGACTTCTGCTTGTTCTGAAAATACTTTACCAACTGAGTCATCTCCCCAACCTCTCAGTAGCAATTCTTAGTGTAACATCTGGAGTTACTACAACTCCAAAAAAGTACTTCAGAGCATAGGGTGGTGGGTCTAGTTTACAACTTTAAAATGTGTCACATGGAAATAGAGCCCTCAAAAGACAAAATTGGAAGAAATTAACATGTTGCACATTAGCATTAGTTTTTGTTTACTTTTTGATTAGTCCAAATGTGTTCTCACATACTTCTTAGGAGGAATAAAAACATGCAAAATATTTAAAGTACTAGATACCTAAGTCACCTGATTTTCTGATATGTGTCATTTTCCCATGTCATTCAACCCAGGGATACCTAGAAAAAAATGGTTAAAGGGCTGACATGTTTGGGAGATCTAAGGTGAATATCAAATACTGTATTAAAATATAATGTCTATGTAAGTCTGAATTCAGTTCATTGACTCTAGGAAGAGGAAGAATCAAAGCACTAAAGTATCCTGGGTGGTCACCATGTGCCAGGCACTGTCCTAAGTGCTTGATATATGGTCTATTTAAGCCAGGTGCTCTTATCAACCCCACTTCATAGATGGGGACATAGAAGTCCACTCTAGCATGGAAACCTGCTCAGAGTGACTGAACTATTTAAGTGGCAGAGTCAGGAACTGAGCAGAAAGTCTGAATCCAGATTACATGCTTTGAACCAGCATGTCATATGGCTTCTCAAGGCCTAGAATACAAGTGTAATTTTTAAAGGTACCACCCCTAGATGAAGAGCTACAGGCAATCAATCAATGGCAGCTGAACGAGGGAGAATCAGTCTCTTTTGGGGATGAGCTCCCTGATAGGTTATCTAATCCCAAGTAGCCAGCTCTAAACATATGAGCAACATTAAATGGACTCAGCATGTTTTGTGTGTGTGTGTGTGTGTGTGTGTGTGTGTGTGTGTGTGTAAACCACTAATAATTGAAGAAGTCAGGAATTTGAATGGGAGTAGAGGGGGCATGGGAGGAGTTGGAGGGCAAAGAGAGGTGGATGAAAATTATGTAAATATAGTAGTCGTGTATGAAATTTTCAAAAATTAAAATATTTAAGTTATAAAAAGTATTTTTAGCTGGGCGTGGTGGTGCATGCCTTTAATCCCAGTACTTGGGAGGCAGAGGCAGGAGGATCTTTGTGAGCTCAAGGGCTACAAGGAGACCCTGTCTCAAAAAGACAAAAAAAAAAAAGCATTTTTAATTTGTTCATTTATATATATTCAGTGGTGATGTGCCTGTCAAAACTGTACCTTAGGAGCCTAAAATACAGTTGAAAACTGACTAGATTCCTACTCTCTGACATTTACATTCTAGGCTAGACAAAACAAAAATATAGAATCGTAGGAGTAAAAGTAATAGTGTAAACTCCAGTAAGTGCTAACATAGAAATGGAGATTTTGTGATACTAAGGAGAGGAGATGCTCTTAGCCTCAGTTCTCATGGAAAGCTTGGCAAAGCATTGCACACAGGTGGTTTATTTTGCAAGCTGATCCAAAGGACGATCAGGGAATGGACAACAAAGAAAGGGGAAATGCTAAAAGTAGGTTGCAGACTCAGTTGGTCATGAGAATAGTGCTGTGGGCCATGGTGATATTACTGTTTGGATGCCAAGAATGTATCTCAGAAATGCCCCCACAACCTATGAAAGATACGAACATCAATCCGCTAGCTCCTACTGACTCATGGGTTGTTCATTTCCCATTTCCAAGCTGTGTAAACACAACCCCACTGTAGCATCAGAGAAACTCTGGAACAGAAACTAACAGAAGGTGCTTCCAGGGGACACCTGGACAAGGCTTGATGTTCTTCGATGGCTAGAGAAAACAGAGGGCAAGGGGTTAGAGAGGACACCAAAAGTGACCAATATAGAAGTCTGCTTTAGGTGGGTGGTTTCTAGAAAGAGCTTAGTGTGGCAAGAACAGAAAGAAGGGCATCTTGGGCACTGGAAAGAACACATTGAAAGGCCCTGAGAGAGACCTAGCATCTTTCAGGAACCGAAAAGGCTGGGTAGTGGTAAGGAAGAAAGGTGTGAGGCACCACACAATGTTAGCACGAGTGACCAGATCATGCAGAACCTTGGACAATATGATAAGGGTTATATTTTAATATGAACTCATTGAAGAGTCATAAGAAAGTACCCTACGAACTTTAAAAGGAATCATAAAAGCTGCAGAGCTGAAAGAGGCATCAGTATAAAGCTGGCTGCTCTTTCTTTGCAGGAAAGGATAAAGAATTGACAGTATCATCGGTCAAAGGTCCACATTGGGGAGCGCAGATCATTAGTTCTAGGCTGCTGAGTTCAGGCCACCAGCTTGCTGAATGGAGTTGGTAAATAGGAATCCAGGCTTTGACATGGGTGCTGCTGATAAAAACAAATTTGGAAAGAGACCAGGCAGAGGACTGGAGGGACATTACTTGGGGGAACTGTTAAAAACCCCTAAATGCTTGTTCTTGACTTAACATTAATTATTGCTTAATAATTAATAATATCAATAAGGTTCAAAGCTCAAGACCTGGGAAAATAAGAACTCTGAAAGGAGCATGCACCGTGGGAGCTCCAAGTCTTTCCCTCTTGAATTTCACTCCATTTTCCCCTGGGAAGTCTTTCGCTTTGATTTTGGCTACATCTGTTGTACTGGGCCCAAAGGAGGCATTAACATTCTAATCCAAACCCCAACAAAACTCCTTTCCCTTGAGATATTTGATGAACGAGGATTACCTGTCTATGTTTATTTAAACATATTTGCCACATGATTAACAAGCAACATAAACACTTATACTTGAGAGTCATTAAACACGTAATTTCTACTTCCCTTGCCTACCTGACTTTCCAGCTTACAAGTACATTGGTTCACATCCGGCCTCTATAGTAGCTTTTATGATTGTTTTAGGCAGAATAGCTAAGTGCTTAGCAAGTCCAAAATTCCCATGGCTTAAGACAACAAAAGTTTATTTCTCATTCCTATATGGGACTCAGCAAAGGTTGGTCCTACACAGTCATTTAGGCTTCAAGGCTGGTCATCTCCTCCTCCTCCTCCTCCTCCTCCTCCTCCTCGTCGTCCTTTCTCTTTTCTTCCTCAACAAAAAAGGTGGAAAAAACAAGAAGAAGGCTCACAAACCACTCCCAAGGTTTCAGAGCAGCCTGCTGCTCCTCCTCCTCCTCCTCCTCCTCCTCCTCCTCGTCTTGTGTCCTTTCTACTTAACCAGCAAAAATGGGGAAAAAAGGCACATGGAAAAGGTACCACAGTTTGTAAGTGAGGCACGGTCACTGAAATGGGAATTGGTCTCATGGTCCACTCAGGTACATAGGGATCAAGAAGTGTCATTTAGTGGAAATCTGAGAACAGGGCATCTGGAATGCTGGTGAGCACTAGTGCCCTCTCCTACAATGGAGAACAACAAAATAATACTAACCTTCCATGGAGATTACAGAAACTCCAAATATATTTTATCATCTGAAGCTCAGAAGAAGCCGAAAAGATATATGTAAAAGATGTGTGTGTGTGTGTGTGTGTGTGTGTGTGTGTGTGTGTGTCTATGAATTGAGTACTTGCCTGCATTCAGGAAAGCCTTGGGTTCTAACCCCAGCACTACATAAAACGGGGCATGATAGCTCATGCCTGTAATTCCAACATTCAGGAGATGGAGTAAGAAGGATCAGAAGTTCAAGGTCATCCTCAGTTACATAACCATTTCCAGGCCAGACTGGGATACATGATACCCTGTCTTAAAAACAACAAATAAACAAATAAACAAACAAACAGAAAAACCAAACCACCACTACCATAATATATTATACTAGATAGACATACCCTATATAATTAAATACTCAAAAAAAATGAAGTACATTTAGTTTTTTTCTCTATAGTTGTGACACTTCTGATCTTAAAACCAAACCACCACTACCATAATATATTATACTAGATAGACATACCCTATATAATATATTATGGTAGTGGTGGTTTGGTTTTTCTCACTATGCACAAAATATGGATCCTTAAATTTACAGACAAGTATCCCAGTCCCCTCCCATCATAGCAGCTTCTTTTTCAACAGACAGAGATTATTAGAGTTACACCACTGGTCTCACACACAGAGATTTTCTGTGAACTGCTCAAGTCTAAGTGGCGTGTGTCAGAAGCAACCTCTACACCCGAGAATCACATCTTTCAATTCTCATCAATGAAGTTCCTTCACTTAACAACAGAGGGCCAGGAACACAAAAGGCCACGAATGGCCAAAACTGGAGAATAAGAGTCTGCACAATGTGGGTTCTTGGAGAAGACTCCTATATTGAGCTCCACCCACCCAGGGCTCAGGGACCATTGCAGAAGACGGGGTGGAAAGGTTGTAAGAGCCAGGAAGGTGGTGCATGATCATACGGAAATAGTCCTACAGGTGCCTAGGACCTATACAGCAATGGTGTCAGCATGCACAAGACCCATGCAAACTTAGGCAGACAAAAACCCAGCACAGAACTGTGGAAATGAACAGCAAACCCCAATCTTAGTCAAAGAATTTTGGGCAGCTGATTACCGCTGGGTGAAGACGAGCAGATCTTCTTGAAAAGAGAGACTAGATAGGCTGACTAAACCCTGGTGGATGAACTTGCATTTAGGGACATCTTGGGACACTAATTTTATATAATAGGCCTTAATACAAATGACAGAATTATGAACTCAGGAACTCAGGGGCGGGGAGGGCTATAGGAGGGTGCCAAAGGGGGAATGGGTATAAAGATGATTTTATGTATGAAATACACATTCAATAAAAAATTATTTTAAAAAAGAGCCATGCAAGCAATTAAGGAAAAACATTCTAAACACAAAACA
>NW_008344185.1:897890-928546 GCF_000622305.1 Nannospalax galili | reverse complement strand
CTTGCTTTCTGTAGAAAGAACAGTAGTTCAAACAATGTGTTTATACTAGTGAAAACGAATGAACAGAAACATTTTGTTTTAAAACCCGTTTCCTATGAATTGTATGAAAAAGAGTATTGCCATGAGTGTCAGTCTCTTTGCTTTAGAAAAATATGTGTCGGGTGTGTATCCAAGTGCTTGCTTTACGTACAAAGAACAGTAGTTCGAGCAATTTGTTTACAATAGTGAAAAAATTGAACGGAAGCATTTTGTATTAAAATCCATTTCCTACGAATTGTATTCAAAAGACTTTTGCCATGACTGTTAGTCTCTTGGCTTTAGAAAAACTTGTCTCGCTTGTGTTTCTAAGTGCTTGCTTTCTGAGAAAGAACAGCAGTTCTAACTATGTGTTTATAATAGTGAAAATGGAAGAACAGTAGCATTTTTTGTTAAAAACCGCATCCTTCGATTTGTATGCAAAAGAGTATTGCCACGACTGTCAATCTCTTTGCTTTAGAAAAACATGTCTCGGTTGTGTATCAAAGTGCTTGCTTTCTGTAGAAAGAACAGTAGTTATAACAATGTGTTTATAATAGTCAAACTCCTGGAACAGGGACCTCTGGCTGACTAGATTTACCAGAAGGGCAGACAGGGGGAATGGATGAGGGTGCTGACAACACAGTGGACAGTGACAGGGATGGCAGAGTATGGAGCCTCTAGTGGGAGAGGAAGGCTGTCTATCTGACGAGTTTGTATTCATGCTCAGATGCCGAGGAGCTCAGAAGGTGGGCGACTGTGACCAGTGATAGTCATGTATATAGAGATTAGAAAAGCATGTGAAAACATCTCAATGTCAATTGCTTTGGAATAAATTCTTCTGTATGAAAAAAAAAAAAAAGTTGTGCTGTAAAGTATTCCTTGAGAAATGTTTATAATTCTATGAGAATGTAAATAGTTTCACAGTAATTGTTTTCCAGTTAGAATATTCTAACTTAATTGCAGCGCAGTCTCTTTAATTTCTTGTTCATTAATTTTTAACTAACTTCATAAAAGAATAAGAATAAAAAAAATGTGATTTATTTTAGAAAAAGTTACCTGGACTGCTGAAAAGAATGTATATTCCACAGCTGTTGGATGAAATATGCTATAAACATTTATTAAATCTACTTATTCTATGTTGTAAAAAAAAATGTGATAAAATGGCATGATGTAAAATTTGACATCTTAAATTTTAAGTATTTGTTTTATTAGTATTTAGTACATTCACATTGTTTTGTGTACAGCCTCTAGAACTTTTTGCATAAATTTAGAGCAGTAAGTTAACATTAAAGAAAAGTAATATATATTTGTAGCTCTAAAAATAAAGTCTGATTTTCAGTGTGCTGAATGCCACGTTTGTTTTGAATTGTGGCCAAAAATTGTGTACCAAGCTTTGTCATCTTAATCATTTGGGGGGATACTGATGAGTGAGCTAAGGGACTTGCACATGGTAAGTATTTGCTCTACCACTGAGCTATACCTCTAGCCCATCTTAATGTTTTTAAGTGTATGGTTCAATAACATTAAGTTATTCACATTGTTGGACAACCATGTCCAGACCTCTGCCTCCAATAAAACTTTAAACTCTATATTTATTAAACAGTCCTTATACACACACACACACACACACACACACACACACACGGTGGGGGTGGGGGTGGCTGGGTATGGTGGTGCACACCTTTAATACCAGCACTTCTGAAGGCAGATCTTTGTGAGTTTGGGGTCAGTTTGGTCTACATAGTGAGTTCCAGGCCAGCTGGTGCTGTAGTGAAACTCTGTCTCCCTCAAACCAAACCAAACCAAACCAAACTAAACCAAAACAAAACAAAACAAAATAAAAACAACAACCCCTCCCCATGCACGCACAAGAAAACAATTCTTCCACCCCCCACCCTGATAATAACCATTCTACTTTCTGTCTCTAGAAACTTGAGAATCATAAATACTCTGTACACAGAAGCATATTTGCCCCTTTGTGATTGGCTTATTTCATTTAACACAATGTCCTCAAATTTCATGCACATCACAGCATGGGTCAGAATTTCTTTCCTTTCTCAGGCTGAAGAATAATGGTAATTATAATAATTATTCCATTCTGTGTATATAACATATTTTGTCTATGTATCTGTCCACTAATGGACATTTGGATTCTTTGAATAATGTGAAGAGAAGTTACTTACTTTTATGTAAATATTGAAGATGGAGAACCATGACATTGAGGTGTGTGAGCGTCAATGTAGTTGTACATCTGCTTCTTATCAGTATCCTCTTCCTACCAGGCTCAGAATAAGCTTGCTTTCATCATAGGTTGTGCACAGTCCATGGAACACAACAGGCTAGCACTTCAGAATGTGTTCTGAACGCATGTGTTCAGTAGTGTTCAATGTGATGTTAATAAATGCTTCACAATTCCAATGTCCCATGGTCAAATAAGTTTGATGAACATTGTGATAAGATTTTTATTTTTATAAAAGCTTGACTGAGTCCTAAGAGCAAGGAGTGAAGAGTGATAGACAGCGTGTTCCCTTTCTGAGTTATGTTGGGGGGTAACTAAGTGTTTAGTCAATAGGAAGTCAATCATTCAGAAATAACTGAGATATAAATTCATAATACAGACAATGCAAAATGGAATTTTCTCTACTGATAACTTTTAAGACTTTTGTTCATGGGCTGGCAAGATGGTTCTGAGGGTAAAGGAACTTAGGCTGTTAAGTCTGACAATCTGAGTTCAATGCCTGGGATTGATCCATGGTGGAAAAAGAGAACAGATTTCTGCAAATTGTCCTCTAATTTCCACACTTAAGCTGTGACACAAGCATGCACATACACATACACATACACACACATACACACACAGGTAGACAGAGGCAGAGAGAAACAAAGGGAAACAGAGAGACAGACAGAGACAGAGAGACAGAGATAGACTGAGAAAGAGTAAGAAATGCAGTTTTAAAAAACTTTTGTTCATGATTATGACCATTAGATATACTATAATGCCTGTGTGTGTCATGGTGAACTTATAGCCTCTAACAGTGTCAAGACTTTTTTTTGCCCAACCATCAAACATGCCCCTTTTACCACTATCAACTGTAAGCCCAGGGTCTCAGTAGACAGTGTCTCTCCTGGGCCCACTGTTTCTAGACCTTCTCATATGGGTTTTTACAGTTTCTGGAAACTCACCTCCATTCTCACAATTGGTACTTGGTCCCATGATCATGCTGAGGCCCATACCGTGAGAACCACTGCCCAGGGGGTAGTGTGGCAATAAGGATACTTCAAGCTGCACACACAGAGATATGGGAAGAACGCTTGGTGTGTCGCTGAGGCAGCAGTGCAGAGCAGAGCTCTTGTCCCTACTTGCTAGCAGATGGAAAGCCCTCTCTCCATAAGACATGCACCTGATCTAGTAAGGGCCTTAATAATAGTCATGGTGGTGTAAGGAAGGCTTTACCTCTACTCTCTTGAGGTCTTAGCTATGCTCAAGAATTAAGCTGACTTTTTTTTTTAATGACATGGGGGCCCTCATAAGGAAAAGAAGACCCAAAGAAATGGATAATCTATATGCTTTTGCATGAGGTTTAATAGAGAAAAGCTACCCTAGAAAAAAAAAAAAACTCAATTATTTTTGGAGACTGAAGGAAAGTAAGTTTGTAAAGAATTAGCTTGGCTCTGACTCCCCATGGAAGAATGTTTCTTTTTTCCTGGTACAAGGAGGGCATCTTTCATCTTATCTCTTGTTTTCTAGAAGAAGAAAAGGGGAAGATTAGAAGGCCCTTCTTACTACATCTGCTGCTTTTCAACTAACTTTTGCTCAAGGTAATCTTTATGTGGAAGTGAGAGATTTGGAGCATATATTCTGCAACCTTTCACCAGTGTGACCTCGTATTATCCCCTTATCCTGAGTTCCCCCAAGTGCTGAGCACAAACCTCATCATTAGTGGCTCTTGCCCCACTAAGCAAAGTGACTCAGCAGAGTCATCAAGGGTCCTGGCCTGATTGTTCCCTCATGTAAACTCTGAATATGTCTGAGTCTCAAGTTCATGTACATTTTCTTTTTAATCTCTTATGGACATGATAAATTACCAGAGAACAGATGGGCCTGTGGCTTACTTTTCTACAGCACAAAGTGCAGGGGCTATTTATTGCCCAACAGCCAGTGAACAAAGGACAAAGACACCACCTACACAATTTCCTGGGTGGCATAGTGGTCCTAGTACAGGCAGTAGAAAACAGCCATAAATCTCCAAAAAGAGATGTACAAGTAGGGGCTTTATTTATATTTACCTCATTTCTGATCTCTCTAAATCTGACACCATTGAGCTATAACTCGAATTCAATGCTACCAGTCCTGCAGGATGAAAACTCTTACTGGATTTCACTAGAATGAATGTCTACCTCTCCTACTCAAATAATAAAAATAAAACAAGGCATGAGAGTATGTACCTCTTAGCTCACCATTTAGGAGGCTGAGGCAGGAGGACTACTGTGAGTTCCAGGTCAGCTAATCTGTTATGTTTCAGTCTGGCCAGATACATATAAGACTCTTATCTCAAAAATTAGGTTCCTTTCTAGAAGGCCAATGCAGCGATTACCCCTCTGTGTGCTAGGCCCCAAGTGCAATGGAAAAGCTGAGAATTTAGCACTTGAGTGCCCCATGCCATTCATTACCTGAACGTCCTCTCATTCTCTTCTCTTGTTTTCTTCTAGTCTGGCTTTCATTTCACAACCTTGCCAATCATTCAGGTCAAGGTCAGATCAAGGGATGATCTCCTAGTGAAAGGAACTAAAATAAGCTACAAAGGAACTCTCCCCTGTTAAAACATTTAGCACATAGCCAAGGAATCTGCCTTTAGATTCTTGCAGAGAAAAAAGAAATCTTCTTAAGAAAGATACCAACTTTGCTTCTCCCCAAGCCAACCTTGCTGAGGTTCCGAAAATGTTTCTCTTTATGTATGAGAAAAATCCTTGAAGAGGAATCAGAACACCTGATTTCTACTTCTACCACCATGTTGTACTTGACCCCAGTCACTTCAGCAACTGTGTCCTGCCCATTTCCCCATGTGGGCTATACATGGCCATCCTCTCTAATTTCATTGTTATTTGCAGGCCTCTGAGATCTCCAAGCCAAGTGATCATATTTTATCACATTGAGGGGTAAGGTTTCAACCCTCAACTTTTGGAGATACATAATACTATACTTATACCAAGGGCTGGAAGAATTAAACAAAATAGTGATTGGGTAGAATTTGTCCTTCCCCAGTCACGCTTTCCTCCATCTAGCGGTTTGGTAGAATGAGTCTACTTTCAAACTCATTCTTGCTTTGGTCTGCACATCCAGAAGCTTGATATTTTCCTAGTAGAAAAGGAAGAGCAGCAAATGAGCATCTTGTTATAGAAATATTAGGTCTTGGGAGTGCCCGCTTGAAGTTTTCTTAAAGTTGCTCTGTGAGCAGACCAAATGAAGCAAACCTGGCCTGGATGCACTTTTGTCTTCTGTCAGGAAGCTAGAACAGCTCCTGAAGATGCCATCCAAGTTGGGGAGCCAGATAGTTTGTACAAAGTTCTTGTAAAGGAAAATTCCAAGAAAAACTGCATCTTAAAACTGAAATTTTACAAAGGCTGATCAACTGGTTAGAACATCAATGATTGTAGAGAGTATAGAACGTTGAAGATCCAGAGACTATTTCCAATTTATCTTGGGCCTTGTTTAGCCCCTAAATAGCCACTCCTTGCCCACCTCTGTTTCTGACTCAGCATCTTGTGACTAACAGATATTTTATCTTTAGGAATGTATTAGCAAAGCCCTAGCTCCTGCTAACCAAAGGGCTAAGAATGCCATCAGATAGCATCTGAGGCTTGTAGCTGAGATTTCTCTTTTGCTGTATCTGCCTACTTAATGTTTCTAGCAATGTATTTGAAAAGTGTCTTGATTTATGACTTTTCTTTGTTACTATAAAAACTTCATGAAACTGTTTTTACACTGGAACATGGAATTTGGGGTAACCTGAAACTGTGTTCTAGGCCATGTTCACTCATATTTGGCTACAGAATAAGATATCTCTTATCCCTCTGAGGTGAGATTTGTACTTTTGCATCAACAGTTATGGTGTTAGAATGTGAGACCCCAAGAAGCGATCCACTTTTCAACGGAAGACTCACCTTGATGGAAGCAAGGTCCTGGTATAGATCCATTGAGTTCTGCCATCTGGTGTTGTCTCCTCAGGTGGACTGTGGTGAGTTTCTTTTTTCTGGGGCTCTCTCAGATCTCCCTTGACAGTCCATTTGTTTATTCTGAGTTAGTTGTTTAAGGAGGTAATTTTGTTTATTAAGGTATCTATTTTGTTTGTTTCCTTTCAAAGTATTTTGGTTTCAACATTTGCTTTGGTTTCTGGTTGCTTTCACACCTCTGAAGGCATGTTTATTTGTTAAAACTTGCTAGTGGTAATTTTTTCTCTTTTTCTTTTTCTCTGGACACTTCTGCCATATTTAATCTAGGGAATGGAGCAACATTTTGAGAAAACAAAACTCTAGCTGATTGCGGGTTTGATTAGTATGTTAATTCAACTTACAAATGTAAAAAAAAAAAAAATCTAACTAAAAGTAAGTTCCCCTCAAATTTACTAGCTCTAAATTGGCTTATTTTGAATGCTTAATTAGAAATCCTAGGCAATAAAATTTAAAAACATCATAAATGGACAGTCTGCCTTAACTGAAATGTAAATCATCTGAAAAAGCAGAAGAAATTATAAAATTGGTAATTTACAAAAATAGGAGCTCTTAAAAAAATACACGTGAGTTGAAGGGAGATATTAAAATTAAGAAATTAATTTAAAATTTTAGCATTCATATCATCGCTAAAGATAAATTCTGAGACTAGCCTCCTGTTCTCATCTGCTTCTCAGACCTTGTCCTTCATTCTTTATTTCCTAACAGCAAAGTTCTATATGCAACTAGATTATGGCCTGCTTTAAGATAAAAGCTAATAAAAAAGAAAAGGAGAGAGTCCTTGCTATATTAAAAATTCCCATCTGTAAAGGCCACTTTTCCTTGGGAAGCTGTACTCACAGTTGGATATATCTCACATGTTCCCCCCTTGAGCAGTTCTTTTGCTTTTGAGTCTCCTGCTTAAGCCTACATTACAATGTCTTTATTATGCTAGCTAGTCCTAAAATTCCTTTCAGCAACTGAAGCCATGAATCCTGGTTTGGCTTGAGTGGAGATCCTAAAGCTTAGGAGAACTCCTCAGGCTCCTCAGAATGACCATGTGGTAGCTATGTCTCAGTAACTGCTGAAGTTCCTGGGCGCTCCTGCTGAGACCCATCTTGAAGCATTGTTGGTGAGTCTGTCACTTGGCTGATCTACCTTGCTAAGCATGGTTTGCATATTACCTCCTAAGAGCTGATCCCCCAGATGGCCTAAGTCAGTCTCTTGCCTCCAAGCAAGAGACAGACAGCCTGAAACAAAATGAGGTAACACATGTTCAGAATAGTTGCTCTTATACTTTATTCTTAACCTGATGTCTTAAAACATTCCCTTTACTAAGAAAGAACCTGAAAGGGGGATCATAGGGAACAGATGTTACCAGGGAGGAGGTGGGGTGGTGGTGGTGAGAAAAGTCAGGAAAGGGGGGATGGTGGGAGGTAGGTGTTATTGGGGGAAGGATGGCTATAATGGGGGTGCCAGGATTGGGGAGGGAAGGATGGAGGCTGAATGGGAGGAAAAAGAGCAGAGTTGAATGAATCTTGGGGGGCTAGGAAACCCAGAGGGAAATGTGATACCCTTGAAACCCCATGAGAAATGCACACACAATGTCTGAACATTAGTGCATATGTATACCTGGGAGCTGCTTGGCAAGGAACACAGTACCAGCCAGAAGAGACTTCCCTTTGAGTGGTTGTTGAGAGTGGTTCAGAAGACTCCCAAAATTACACAGGATATTGCCAAACCTCTTGGTTATCTCCCAGAACTAGTAGATAAGACCTTACTGCTGAAGACAGGACATACTTTAGATACAGGACTTGAAGCAATAGAGCAGGAACTGACCTGGAAGACTTCAAAGTTTGGCCACCATAATGCTAGATGATAATATGCAAATGGAGAAGGGAGAAAATCAGTCAATGGTCCAACTCAGACCTAAAACCTAATAACCATAATGAGCAGCATAGCAAACCACCTCTATCGGTGCAGCAGTGGCACTGTTATCTGGGGGGCAATCAACAGTTACCTAATTGGACTTAAAGCCCTCTCAATAAGAGTGAACTCATGGGTGGCACTATAGACTCAACCAAATACACATGGCAGGAGAGGACATAAATCCTAGAGAAAATCCTCTCTCTTTCATATCTCTAGACAAATAAAATTTCTTAGTATATGCTAAATATCGATCCTTATATTTACAGACAAGCAGACACCACTCATCAAAGAAGCTTCTTTTTGCAACAGATGGAGGCTACTGCAGAATTGCACATCTGGTCAGACAGAGAATATACATCTGAGAGATGTCCAGTACTAGGTGGCACATCTACAGTTGAACCTCTACAACTAAGTCTCATGGAACATAGCAGATCAAGAGGGTAAAGGGAAAACTAGTGCATTCTTCAACTCTCACCAGTAAAGCTTCCTTATACAACAGATGAGATGCACACACAAGGCCACAACTGGCTAAGTTTTAAAGAATAAGAGACTGCAGAGTATATATCCTTGGATAGAACTCCTATATTGGACCTCACCCACCCACAGCTGCTCAGGGACCATTGTGGGAGAGGGGGTGAAAAGATTGTAAGAACCAGGGCTGGTTAATGAACACAGGGAAGCAGAGGCTTTCAGGCCACTGGAAACTTGCACATGTGAACTTGTGACAATGGTGGCATCAAGCACAGGACCTATGCCAACTCAATTAAACAAGGGCCCAGAGGGGAGGAAAGAAATGGGTGGTGGGCAGCACTAGACTGAGAACTATTAGAGACTATTGCTGCTGGGTGAGGGAGAGTACACCTTACATATGATCTCTAGATGGGCTGACTAGACTCTAGTGGACAAATTTACACTGAAGGGCATCTGGGTACAAATGCTTAACTGGTGGAGGGATGGGGAAGGCATGGATGGAGGAGGGTTCTAAATTTGATTAAGAATTGTTGTAGGAAATTAGAAAAAGCTCAATAAAAAAATAAAAATACATAAAATATTTTTTAATTAAAAAAAATGTTTCCTTTACTGTCCTTCCTGTTGGCTCTGATTTATGTAATGCTAACTGCTTAAACAGAGGGTTTAAGGTTTCATGTATAAAGGCATCTCTCTCAGTTATTCAGCTCTTGAAAATAAAAAGAAATATTACCTTAAGTCTACATGGCAAACTTCACCTTTTGTTCTTTCAGGTCACTTTCATATCTTAAAGATACAGAGATATAAACTTCCTACTTTCCTCCAGTCTGGGTACACTTAGATTTCACATAATTGTGTCATGTCTATTCATGGTAATCATTTTCATGTGTTGTATCCAAACAATTTTTTTAAACAAACTGTGGCCATTTCATTTTTTTCATTATTTTTATTATGTACTACTACTACTACTACTACTACTACTACTACTACTATTATTGGTATGCCCAATTAAAATGCACATGTGAAAATTTATAAATTGAGTATTTTCCTGATGTATTAAAAGGCCTGAGAAATATATACTGCCTTGTAAAGTTGGATAGCCTGAACATCTTAAAACCTACTTTAAAAAGATCTTTGGGTATATTGTCTATTAAGTGTTTCACAAAACCTTAAAATGCTAATTGTTAATTGACTATATAAAAACATAGTCATTAGCATCACAAGGCACATATTGTATTAAGCCATAGAATTTAATGTTATATACATAGATTTTTTATTAGGATTTCCTTCCAAAACAGGCTCTAAATAAATATATATAAATTAAAATTTTTATTGCAATTGTGTAATAGAGGCAATATTCATTTTTTCAGAATACTCAATATGAATAATTGACTATATAAAAACATAGTCATTAGCATCACAAGGCACATATTGTATTAAGCCATAGAATTTAATGTTATATACATAGATTTTTTATTAGGATTTCCTTCCAAAACAGGCTCTAAATAAATATATATAAATTAAAATTTTTATTGCAATTGTGTAATAGAGGCAATATTCATTTTTTCAGAATACTCAATATGAAATTGTGAGGTTTTTAAAAAATAATTTAATTGATATCAAATTGGCTTATAAGTAAGTGCTCATGTAAACTGGAGTTATTAAATTAGTCCAGCTTCTTTTTGGCTCATAATAAAATAAAATTTTAAGGGAAAATGTCCCAACTCCAATAGACTAAGTTAGCTTGGTCACACATCCAGTATGTCAATTAAAGGAACAGATAATGGCAAAGGACAATGAGAGGATATTAAATTAACATGACCACTGTGGTGGTTTGAATGAAAATGTCCCCTATAGGCTCCAAGTATTTGGACATTTTGTCCCCAGATGATGGTGCTGTTTTGGAAGGTTTTTAGAAGGTGTGGCTATCCTGGAGGAAGTATGTCACTGGGGGTGGGCTTAGAGAGTTCTTAAGGTTTGCCGGATCTCCAGTCACTCTCTTGTTTCCTGTGCCTGTGATGATGTGAGAGATTAGCTTCTCTGCTCCTGCTCCAGCCACCTCCAGCCACCATGCCTCCCTGCCATAACGGACTGCAATTCCCCTGGAACCGTAAGCTCAAATAAACTCTTCCTTCTATAAATTGCTTTGGTCAGTGTTACTGTCACAGCAACAGGAAAGTGATTAATACAACCACTTTGGCAAAACAAGTAGAAGTGACTAATAGTCCTGGATCTTTTCTGAGAGAATTAGCATGAGTTTTTAAATTTAAGGTTTTAAAGCATCTTTAAAAAAAAGACAAGATATGTTTAATTACACAGTTCTGGTCAAGTTGCCATCTCCTTGATCCTTGTCTCATTCTGGTTCTCCAACAGGATTCCTATTGCTTGAGGATACAAGTTAATTTTAAGGGATAATTATTCTTGTTCTAGGGTGCAATTTTTCCTATGGAAAATTGCTCTCCTGAGATGCTAAACTCTTTATTCCAAATATTAAGAGGACAACTTATTGCTGTGCTTTTATATCTATTCTGTATGTATGTAGTATATATAAAATATAAACATTTTGAAGATTTTTTAAGGACATTTTTAACCACTACTGCCCCTTTAAAAACAACAAGCAGGTTTGTCAAGGTCCATATCATGACCAAACCTATGTAAAAACAACTCTAAATATTTAAAAATAAAAACTGCCATGTAAAAAACCTGATTCAAGGCTTACTAAAGGCATCTTAAAGTTTATAGGTAATCTTAATGTGTTACATTATAATAATATATTTGAGATAATTACTCATCTCAGTGTTGATAAGCTGTTGGTTCTCTTAGTTGACAAAAGTATTTACTTTGGTTCTTGCAAAATTGTATCTCATAACTTATAACCTTTTAATCTCCATTTTTTTACTTTGATTGTTTTTAAAAATAAAACTTAGAAAACATTTTAGTAAGACAATTTTAAATGGAACTCCAAAAGGCTATATTTGGAACAGGAAGAACATACATGCATATGGCATCTAACAGTAATAGATACAAGTAGAACATATTAATAGTTTTGGTACTTTTGGGGGTTTTGTTGTTGTTTGTTTGTTTGTTTTTTGGTCTTTTTGAGACGGTCCCCTGTATCCCCAGCTGGTCTGGAACTCACTATGTAGACCAGGCTGGCCTTGAACTCATAGAGATTTGCCTGGCTCTGCCTCCCAAATTCTGGGATTAAAGGTATGCCCCACTACTTCTGGCTCCATAGTCTTGTTTTTTATAAAAGGCACTGTTGTAGAACCAGAATTGAGACAAGGATCAAGGAGAGAACATCTTGACCAGAACTGTATAATTAAGCATATCTTGTCTTTTTATAGATGTCTTTTTTAAGATGCTTTAAACCCTTAAAGTTAAAAAATGCCAAAATTTTATCTTCTATATGCTTCAAAGTGTAATGAGAAGTGAAAAGGAAATTTTTAAAAAATGCTTTTGGATTAAGAGATTTTGCATGGTAAAATAAGATTGTTCCAAAATGGATATGGATGAAGATTATGTTAAAAGCTTAAAGTTTATATTATAGAAAGATTAAGAAAACTAAACTGGAGGGAAAAGACTGTACCCAGATACTTCTAACCCGCTCCTGTACTACAGAATTCAAGGAGACGAATTTTGAGATTCACATGTGCCCACTTCATTTGAGAACTCATCCATGTGGACTTCAAAGATGCAGGATGGGACCCATCTTTTTTAAAAAATATTTTAGTTATTATATTTATTTTATGTGTATGAATGTTATGCCTGCATGCAGGTAAGTGCACCCATGTTGTGCAATGCCTGCGGAGGACAGAAGAGGCTGTCGGATCCCCTGGAACTGGAGTTACAGACAGTTGTTAGCTGCCATGTAGGTGCTGGGATTCGAACCTGGGTCTTCTGCAAGAACAGTCAGTGTTCTTAACCTCTGAGCCATCTCTCCAGCCCTGGGAACCATCTTTAACTAACTGGCAATCCAGTACCATCAAGTAACTGAACATTTCTCTCATTTTTTGTTCCTTAAACTCTTAAATAATTAGATATTTGACATTTCACTTGGTATATTCTTAAATGAAAAAATAATACTAATTTTGGTTTGAATTGTTATAAATGATGTTATTTTGCTTCATGAATCATGTTTTTTGATGTTATTTTGCTTCATGAATCATGTTTTTTTGCATGATTTTTTGCTTACCCAGAATCCCTACCTCCTCAACTAGTTTTCATATTTAAAAGATTCAAATATTTTTACTCTTTGTAAATGAAAAAATGTCTAGTTTTCAAAATTTCCTCTCTCTCTCTCTCTCTCTCTCTCTCTCTCTCTCTCTCTGTGGTGTGTATATGTATGTGTCTCTATAGATGTGTGTTTATTTCTAGGGAAGATAATGTGGTTGTATAAGTTTCAACAAGCAGTTCATAAAAAATGAGTATCTAAGGTGTCCTGTATAGTACAGTAAGCTGAGATTTTTTTAAAAAAATCAATATTTATATTTTACTAATAAACAGAAATAGACACTACTACATTGACACCTTCTAGAGTTCCATTTCCATTTCTAACCATTAAAATACAAAGAAATATTTGGTTATGCCTATAAGGCCTATAAAATTCCAATTTCTAACAGGTTTGATTTCTTGTTTCAATCAACATTATTAATATTTGGAATGCAAATGAAGACATTCTTGTTTAAAAGAGAGTTTAAAGAATACTGTACTGTTACATAATATCTTCTATAATATGATTTTCATTTACTTCTCCAAACTAAATCTGGTATGATACCAATATAATAAAACAGATCAAGTCAGTATCCATAGCTAGGAGCTACTAGAGTTAGAGGTAGCCACTCCACATGACGTTATAGCATAAGGTCTAACTTTCAAAAGAAAAACCAAAAATTAGAAGATGACAGATTTATTTAAATACTTCAGATAAAAATAAAATAGTTCATAGAGCACAAATAACTGTAAATACACAGGGAAACATAGTCAATCTCATTTTTAAAATGTTTTGTTTCCTTAATCTGTTACATTTACTACATTAGGCCAAGCAATGTTCTTATTTTTAAATATAGTAATCCTATTATATCTCACATGTAAATGTTATGTCAGATACATTGAACAAAAGAAAAGAAAAAGTCAGATCCGGTTCATGACATCTAGTAGTTTTGATATGATCCGGGAGTTTCTACCTTATTGGTTTTACCAGCTATTCCTCTTTCCTGACGACGGTTCTTCCTGCCTGCCTCATCTACATCAGATCCTAGGAAGCTTTTCCTATTGATGTGGGAATAAATATTGTGGTCCCTGCATGCACAAAACTGATTCTTCACCAACAGGCAAACTGTGAATGAAAGCTTCTTAAAACTGAAATTCTACAAAGGCTGACCAACTGATTAAAACTTCAGTGACTGGAGAGAGTGTGGAATGTTGAAGATCCAGAGCCTAGTTCCAATTTATCTTGGGCCATGTGTAATCCCCCAAAAGCCACTCCCTGCCCACCTCTGTTTCTGACTCAGCATCTTGTGACTAACAGATATTTTAGCTTTAGGAATGTATTAACAAAGCCCTAGCTCCCACCAACCAAAAGGCTAAGAATGCCATCAGAGCGCATCAGAGGCCTGTAGCTGAGATTTCTCTTTTGCTCTATCCACCTGCTTAGTTTCTAGCAATATATTTGAAAACTGTCTTAATTTATGACTTTTATTTGTTCTGCTACCATTATAACATCATGAAACTGCCTCCACATTGAAACATGGAATTTGGGGTAACCTGAAACTGTGTTCTGGGCCATGTTCACTCATATTTGGCTCCAGAATAAACTATCCTCGCCCCACCCCCTTGAGGTGAGAGATGAGCTTTTGCAAAGATAATCTTAAATCATTGCAAGAACCAAAGTGAATACTTTTGTCAACTAAGTGAACCAACAGCTTATCAACTATTTGAAGGCATCCTTTCAACGGGGAATTATTCAAAGCATTGTAGGGTTTATTCAAACAAACCTGAGCTCCTACTAAGGGTCCTGGCTAATTTGTGGAGCCTGGTGAAGCATGAAGATGTGAAAACCTTTTTGAAGAAAAAAAAAATAATAAACACTTCAAGATGGTGACAGAAGAATGCTTAGTCAGGAAAGATCCCCTTCTTAGGGCATGACTGTCCACCATAATGTCTACAGGTGTCTAATAATTGCAGCTCCAGGAAGCCCCAACCCCTTCCGGGTCATGGAACTGAGCGGAAGAGCAAAACATAAAATAACAACAGATACTATTATCACCATCCCGTCTCCCCCAAGCTGTCATACTGCGTAATAGCGTCCTTTGAAAGAACTGCTTCCATTGGTGTTTTCTCCTTTCACGTTTTTGTCCATAGAGGAGTTCAAAGACTTAAAAACAAAATGTCTACAAAAGAACCCCTAAACCACTGCACTGCAGTTGACCTGACCGTCAGCAGACTTGTTCCTAGTAACTTGCGGCTGCTCTCTACCGTTTTGTCTGCACTGGGAAGTGAGCAGGTGGAAACATCCTTTCCCAAAGCCCAAGAAGCTAACCTCACAGTCCCAGTAAAGCCATATCGGGTCCCTGCCTCTTACAAGAAGCGGACTAGTAGATTGCTTTCTAAATAGTCCCTGGAAAACTGCAAAAGCTGGAATTGGCAGTAAGGGTGATGAAGACGCTGAAATGACTGGCGACGGGGTGGGAATCTCTCTTGCTAGTGGATCTTGATAAGAAACCTGCATCCAGCGTCCTCACAAAGGCCTATTTATCCTGCTCTCACGCATAGCCGCCCGGGCTGGGAATCACGGGGGTGGCAGCCATCCCCGGAAAACAGCCGCGCTCCACCACAGGAAAGCGGCAGATAAAGTGATCGGCCGGCAGCGCTTCTTCCTTCCTGGGAAGCAGCAGCAAAGGCAGCCGGCTGACCCCGGCGCTGCTCCCGGAGGGGATCGCAAACCCGGCCTCCAGTTTCCTTTGGCAAAAGCACCGGGATGCAGGATTCAGGCGGAGCCCACACTCTGCATGCTGGAGAGCCGGGTGGCAGTTCCGTGCACCCCATCCACACCTGGGCCCTTCCGAGGGCGCCCCAGCCTGCAATGGGAACCGACTGGCACTGTCCTCCTCTACCGTTCCCTGGGGTGGCTCCGCCCTGTGGTTTTGGGTCAAAAGCAAAAAGAAACACATTTGTGTCACTAAACCATCAGACACAAAGACTTAAACTTTTTGGCAGGCTGGCCCAGTAACAAGCATAGAGTGAGCCCCGAAATACATCCCCTAACTTCCCTGTGACTGCTGTTATTTATGCAGAGGCAATTGTAATTGGCAGCATCTATCTCTGGGTTCTGAGATGCCCAGGCTCCTCAGGAAGCGGTGGTTTCTGCAGAGCTGACCCAGCAGCTGTTCTTCTGCTGTTGCTCTCTAACAAGTTATGCACTTTCATTTTTGCAGTCCCCCAAACCGTTTCGTTTGGAGCTTTGAGAGAGCCTTGGAGGAGCTGCCTATAGGAGGAAAGGTCTGGAAAGGCCAGGCCACAAAAGAGCAGATATGGAAAAGGGAGGGGGTGCGGTGCCATGAACTGCCTGTGGCATGCAGGGCAGGGTAGGGCAGGACGCAGTGGGGTCTCCAGCTGGTCAGCTGGGAGCCAGGGTGTCCAAGGTCTGCCTTCCAAATTCTACACAATTTCCACAGAGGAGAAGGTGGGGCCAGGGGCTGGATGGGTACAGAGCCTGGCTGTGTTGTGGAGCACCAGGCACTGTCATCATCAGCCCACTGACTCCTGTCCAGACCAAAGGAGACCAAGGGTCTTCTTCCAGTCAGAATCACCAACGGACATGGACATCACCATCTCCAGACTTCTCTTAGTACTCTGACTTTAACAGCAGGGTCAGAGCCAGGAATTTCTTTTTGTTTGCCACCTGCAACACAGGGGCCCCAGGAACAGAGAAAGATATTCCACCCTAAGGGCTAAAGGTCCCTGGAATTGATTTTTCTATAGACAAGGGACAGAGTTGACTCTTGACCTAGAGGAACAAAGAAATTATGAGAAGGAGGCTTGATGTTCTGTGGCAATTCAGAGACCTTATCACACTATGAGGTAAGGATTCACAATTTACCATGAACTGTCTCTCCCTTAGCTCTGAAAATCCCCCAGTATGGTCTGGGAGTCCTCTAAACCCCTATGAGATCTCCCACACCTTGGACTAGGGGGAGGGTAGAGTCCCCAACAGAAAAAGATGAGGACAGCAATCATGCTGATATTTTGGCCCAAAGCAAACATTTGGGATTTATCTACCTATCTACCTACTAAGGGGCATTGCTGTAACCCCATCTGCTGCAGTACTTCAGGAGAATCAAATATAGCTCCTTCTAAGAAACAGACTGTTTTCTCAACATACATGGGAAGGAATATGGACCATGGTGGATCTCTCTCTCTCTCTCTCTCTCTCTCTCTCTCTGATAAGGTCTTATATAGCCTAGGCTGGCCTCAAACTCCTTATGTAGCCAAGGATGGCACTGAACTTCTGATCCTCCAGTCTCCACCTCCTAAGTGCTGGGATTACAGGCACCACCACACCTGGTTTTTGCAGTGCTAGGCCTCTTCTGTGTTAGGCAAGCTCTATACCAATGGAGCATGGAGCTACATCCCCAGGCCAATGGTGGCTATGATGTCTGTCAGGCTGCAGGCTTTAGACAATATTCCTGACATTAATATCTTTTCAAAGTTATCTGGGTGACACTGATTCATTTCATGAACACTCATTTAGTAGGCTGTCAGCACGATGATGGTCTATGCCTCTAATCCCAGAACACCAGAGACTGAGGCAGGAGGATTGGCATGAGTTTGATGACAGCCTTGACTAAGTGAGATTCTATTTGAAACAAAAGAACAAACAAATAAACACATACATATATACACGTACACACACACACGTACACACACACACACGTACACACACACACACGTACACACACACACGTACACACACACACGTACACACACACACGTACACACACACACGTACACACACACACGTACACACACACACGTACACACACACACGTACACACACACACGTACACACACACACGTACACACACACACGTACACACACACACGTACACACACACACGTACACACACACACGTACACACACACACGTACACACACACACGTACACACACACACGTACACACACACACGTACACACACACACGTACACACACACACACGCACACACACACACACACACACACGCACGCACATACAGCTCTTGTAGAAACTTGAGAAAGGCTCCTTTGCTCCTTTTCCCTGTCCTAACTTCATATTCTCTCTTCTGGCTGATACTACACTCAGTGGGACCATCCAGCATGAGCTCTGGATAGCTTAGTCTGTTTTCTGTTGGTATCACTGAATCACAGGCTATATAATTTATAAAGAATAAAGGTTTTACTGCACTCATAATTCTGAAGGCAAGAAGGCCCAAGGTTGAGGAAACATATCTGGTGAAGGCCACTTGCTAGTGGGGACTCTGCAGAGTCCTGAGCAGGGCAGGGCTTCAATAGTGAGAAAAGTACACGTACACCAAAAAGAGCTCACTTTTATAGCAAAGCTAGTTTCTCAATAGTTCATTAGTTTGTGAATGGACTAATGCATTCATGAGGTCAGAGCTATTAGGATACAGTCACTTCCTAGGTACCATTAACATATAACTTTGGAGATGATTTCCAGCATATGAATGCTAGAGGACTAACACTGAAACCGAGAGAGCATCCCAATCCCATCCATGGTCAGTGCCTTGTGTAGTGCCTGTAGACTTGCAGCCTTGGCGCCAGGCTCCTATCTTGCTAGTCTCTCTCCTGTGGGGACACTTGGCCTTTCTGACCCCCCACCCTGGCCCTGCTCTCCATCTAATGTTAGATACAGAGCCTCACTGGCCCTAAACCCTGGGCTTTCCCTAAAAGGTCCTGTTCTGTCTATCTACTGTAGTAACTTCCCTCCCCACCTACTGGAGTCTAGGGAAGGTGCTCCTGGAAGGCCTGATCCACTCTGCCCTCAAAAGAGGTTTAGACCAAGTTTCCCTTCTCTTTGCTTAGAGTAGAACAGACAACAAATACCTGGTTGCCCCAAGATCGCAGGCAATTCTTACTATGAATAAACTCACAAGAATATCACAGATCCCTTTCAAGAAAGAGACTAGGATTCTAAACCATCTATACCTAGTGATCTGTACAAGGGCCACATTCCTCTCCATCCTCACTTTCACACTGGTTCATTAGAACATGATTTGTAAAGGGCAGAGTTAGTACCTTCCAACAAAAAAAGATTAAAGACCAGCAGATAAGTCCAGGTCCCAATCTTCTGTCTCTTCCTCTGACTGGACAGTGACTCCATCTCACTGTTTACTCTGAGTCAGAAAGGAGAAAATTTTAAGCATGAAGATTAATTTAAGATCAAATTCCCCCTTCTGAGTGTGGAATGGTGGTGTTTTAAATGATTCCTTAGAAAGACAAAATTGCTAAAGGACCCCCCATGATTTCACTCTAAAGAACTGAAGATGGGTATGCTAACACTTCTATACCAATTTCACCATGACAGTCTTCACAATGGCCCCAAGGCAGACAAAACCAGATATGTACCAACATATATATAAGTAAATATACAAAGTATGGTCCAGACATACAGTGGAGTATCATTCGTCATAAGAAGGAATGAAATACAGACACATACCACAGTTCCAAAACATTGTTAAGAGACAGAGGACAGGGACTAGGGGAGGGAGGAATGAAGAATCATGCTTAATGGATCTGGGTCTTCTTGTGGGAGATGGACATGTTCTGAAACTAGAGAGGTGATAGTTGTAGAACACGGGAACCTACTGAAGACAACTGAATGAATTGATCACTTTAAAATAGTTAAGTACATTATGCTGATTTTACCTCAGTTAAAGCTTTACATTTTTGAAAGATGAATTTACTTATTTTGACTTTGCTACACTACTGGCCATTTTTTGGTACTGAAGAGTGGAGACAGAAAAGCTGGAGAATGAAAATGGTAAACACCCAATTTTCTTTTCAACTTAAATCACTTTATAGTGATTGTGGATGATGAAAAGAGTAACATAGTGACAAAAAAGACAATGTCAACTGATGACACGGAGAAAAGGCTTAAAGGTATACCACAACACCCACAGGTCACCAAAGCACAACCATATTCCTCAGTCACCTAAACAGCTGACTTCACTGTTCATGCAGCCTTGCCCAGAGTCAGGGCTGCTAAGTGATGATGGAATCAGCATCCTCAGGCAGGTTTGTCCCATAGCGGAGCCAACATTAATTCAACTGCACCACAGTGTCTCTAAATGGCACTAGAGGTTTTCACTTATAGTTGTAGGGTCACAGAGCTTTTATCTAGATATGGATAAGGAGGATATTGGCTTATAGTGAGTACCTAGTACATACCATGTTCTAGGTAATTTACATACATCTGAAATACCATGTGACTTACATGCATGAAGATGCTAATTGTCATTATCGCTCTGTGAATTAAACACTATTAATGTTCCTGTTTTATACATGAAGAGTCTGAGGAAGAGAGAGCTTGCAGTTGGCTACAAGGTGCCACACCAGGCAGTGCTGTCTGAACTGACAGCCAGAGAGGAAGAGGCCACAGGGCCTCTCTGCAAGGGCTTGCTGGGCAGGCGCTGAAGTGATTTCTCCTGGTGCTTCCCCTTCCTTGTGGAATTCCAGTATGCTTCCCTTTGTTCTTCCAGGGGGATCATGTCCTCCCAACATCTGGCTTTGCTGCCTTTGGCACCCAAACTATATACATACCCTGGAGGAGAGACTTACTGAGTTTCCTTAACAACATTTTCATGCTGTTTCCTACATCAGGATATAAATACAACAAAACAATAGCTCGTCTTTCCTTTGCCTCTGCTATTATTTGTGTGATGAACTCTGGGTGAAAAGACACTGAGGCAGTGCACAAATCACTTCTGCTCCGAAATGAAAGGCATTTGTTTCCAAAGAAGACTTGTTTCTCACGGAGGAAGGGCGAGGGAGACTGATTTATGATTTTATTTGATTAGTGAGTTCACCAATGACCAGGATACTCACCTTTGAGTGCTACTTTTTCTTTTCTTTTCCTCCCTGTTCATTCCCCAGAAAGTCTAGTAAAACTGTGCCATAAAGCCATGAGCCTCCTTGGCTAGTAAATCCAGGGTGCCGGGGACATAGAAGAGGCACTAGTCAGGGAATAGATGGACATGGCCTCAGCGATGTCTCTGCTAGAACTTCCACCTCCCCACTTCAGAGATGAAGGAATTGAGTCCCAAATGGCAGAACAATGGTGACATACATTCCGACCTGTGACACACAGAACTTGAGCTCTCTCCTGTCATGTCACCTTCCTCCCCATACCACCCCTGACAGCAGAGGGCACTGTGAGGAAGAGTCAAACCCACAACAAGAATCAGAGGTGGAAGGAACCAGGTGGACCAGAGACAAAGTTCAGAGAGGTACCAGAACAGTGGCTGGTCTCTGAGCAGTGGGGTTTCCGGTTTCAGAGGCAGAGAGTCCAAAGTGTTCGATAGTATCTTAAGAGTGTATCTGGAAGCTGGCTTCATGTTACATGGCTGAAGGTGAGGTGTAGTGAGGCTTATTCCATGAGATCCAACAGTATTTCTGGTGTTTTACAAGGGGATACAAAGAGCAACCAAGTCTATAATGTTGTACTCATATGTTTTCACAGAGATAAAGCTAAGGTTCAGAGAAGTCACATGGCAAAAATGTATCGAGGGCAGCACATGAGCATGGTATATATGGGAAGTGTATCCTTGCTTTTCTCATTGCTGTGACAAAACATCTGACAAAAACAACTTAAGGAAGAAAGGGTTTATTTTGGCTCATGGTTTGAGGGTATTGTCTCATAGTCTCCTGAGGGTATAGTCTCTATAGTCAATAGGGAAGGTAGGGTAGAGAGACCTGTTCTAGCTGTGGTGGCAGGAGTGTGAGGTGACTGTGCACTTTGTATCCACAGTCAGGAAGCAGGAGAGATGAACACTGGTGCCCAGTCCACTTCATCCTTTTTATGCAGTCCCAGGCTACAGCCCATCAGATGGTGCCATCCACATTCAGGATTGAATGAGTCCTCTTCAGTTAAACCCAGAGGTAGGTCTACTCAATGATTCCAAATTCCACCAAGGTGGCCATGAAGATTGGCCAGCACAGAAGGCTCTGTGCTAAGCCACTTCCCACAGTGAGACTGAAGCCTTTGTCTTAGAACCTTGGACTTCTACAGAAGAATCTTCCTTCTAAAAGATGTTTGAAATTGTTATTGGTGGGGCTGGAGGTACAACTCAGCAGTTAAGGGTGTGTATTGCTCTTTCTTTCATGTACTGTTCTTTCAGAAGAACTGAGTTTAATTTTAGCACCCACATCAGTAGCTCATACAACTGTTCCAAGGGATCTGACGACCCTCTTCTGGACTTGACTGGCACTGTACTCGAGTGCACAGACCAACATACGCACACCACACACACACACACACACACACGCGCACACACACACGTACACACACACAACATAATTAAAAATGAAATCTTGGGGGTTGGAGAGATGGCTCAGAGGTTAAGAGCAGTGACTGCTCTTGCACATGACCCAGATTCAATTCCCAGGGTTCACATGGTAGCTAACAATCATCTGTAACTCCAGTTCTAGGGATCCAATTCCCTCTTCTGACCTCCTTGGGTATTGCACCACACAGGTGCACTTACACACATGCAGGCAATACACTCATATACATAGAGTAAAAATAATAAATATAATATTAAAAAATTAAAATCTTAAAAATATTATTATATTTTCTTTTTAAAAAAAGACTTAGCCCCATCCCAGGAAGACCAGTGGGAACTTCCTCTAGGAGGGCATGGCTTTTCCCCTGACCACATTTAAGATGTGCTGAGGGAATGAATAAGCTGTAGACTACTCAGCAGATAATCTGGAGGGGAAGTTGATGAAATAGGCATGTCTTCTCTCCTCTCACTGGCTGGGTCGTGCAAGAGAGGTGGCCTGCTAGTGTGGCCAAGAACAGAGAACATCACACTGCCTGAGACAGATGGCTGTTGTCACTTATCAGTTATAGGGTGCTATATAAGTACCTTGGCCTTCCTGAGTCTCACAATCTTCATCAGTAAAGTGAGGTAATAGTATTACTTCATAGTGTTGTTGAGAGACATAAGCCAGTACCAAATGTAAAGCGCATAGAGGATAATCTGGCACACCATAGCATATGTGCGTGCCAGCTACTGGCACATTTTTGGAAACTATGTACCCATTAGTATTCAGTAGGGCTAACAACCAGAATCCTGGAACCAGCTGGGCCTTTTATTGAGCACTTCATTTCTTTACTACTAACACTCTGTAGGTATTTTTTTTTCTAGTCTCATGTAGAGAAGCATTATATCTCCATCCTACAAATGGACACCAAGGCTGTGGAAGGAGGCTCAGATGTTTCTGTAATGCCAGATGGGTAGTTACAATGTTCTTGAGAGTAGGTGAGATTGATAGCAAAAGGTAAACAGTATAACTATAATCAAACACTTTCTGATTGGGCCCTTTGAAAATAAAATTAAGGGAGAGAAATATTGTCATTTGGCAGGGTTGCTGAGGCAGCAGAGCAATGGGGCTGTGCTGTCACCTCCTTCTTGGGAGTTTATCCTTGACTGACCTAACCTCAGCCCACATCTATGAGAACTAAAGGCATGGCTTGAGGTCAACATCCAAGTAGATGAGTTTTCACAGATTCAGGACCTGTGGCCCAGAAAAATAGGTTTAAAATGACCTTGAGCCAAACCTCTTTGTTCTGCAGTGTTCTGGTTCTGGGAACTGGTTATGATTGCTAGGGCAATATTGGTAATGACAAACAAGAGCTTGTGGAGGCTGGGCACGCTTTCAACACCCTTTCTCATTTGATTCTCAAAACTTTCATTTGTAGCTCTCTCTTACAGAGGAAAACAAGATTTAGAAAAAACAAACCACCTACTTTGGTTTTTTCCCCAAGGGTTCACGTGCTATGGCTTGTTTCTCCCATGGCCATGAACCAATATGATCCGGTAGTCACACTTACCACCACTGTGATGCCTTCCTGCCAGAAGGCCTTCCCCAGAACTCATGTGATGCTGTCACTATCCCCTTGAGCCTCCTTACCTCTGCTATGCTCACGAGCTAGAGGCTGAATGTGTGTAAGTCAAATGGGACCAAGTAGATTCTAGTTCTTCCAAAAGAAGATGGAATCACCTAGTCCTTCAACTCCAAATACACTCAGATTCTACTGCCAATCTTGATGGATATGACAGGTTCTATTAGAATGTTCCAACCCCTCGTGAGAGTAGAAGACTTAAGCTTCAGTTACTGACAATGGGCTTAGTTATATTTAAATGTTCTTCAATCAATGAAGTCCCACCTAAGTAGCTCCCCTCCATCTATGTGATTCTTAGAGTGAGAGCTAGGCATTCTGACGTGCTCATTTGCTCTGAGTTGGCTGGAATCGCGCTGCTGCCATTAAAAACAAGAAGAATACACTTTTTTGGTAGAAGCTCTTTTATGTCCTAATACTTCTAAGTATTGTTACAATGAGATAGCAAATTTATCTTTCCATTTACTCTTTCAATCCTACAAATAACCTTTATGAAACACCTAGTATTTTCCAAATATTGTACTGGGAAGTAATGGGAATCACCCCTCCACCCCCTCGCCAACACACACACACACACACACACACACACACACACACACGAACACACAGAGTTACTTGCAAATTTACAAATATTGGTCCCAGCTCAGATTCTGCCAGATTCAAGAAAAAGATTCAGTTGGCCCCCAAAGAAAGTTTAAGAGAAATTCAAAGAGAAACTCAGTGTTATTTTTTAATATTTTGTGTAGCTTTCTTGGATATGAAAAACAGGAGAAGGAAATGCCTCAACTCTAGGTTTCTTTGAAGGGCTGAATCATAAACCAGATCTACAGGTATGGTTGCTGGGCTGGTGTACCAGTTATCGCTATAAAAGGAGAAGACTGGCTGGAAGGAAATGCCAGTCTTCGACCCTGCCCCAGCCTCCCTCCTACACAAAGCACAACCTCTGAGTATGCTTGAGAACATCTCCGTTTTGCTTTGACTGAAGCCCCTCTCTGTCCCATTGAGCCTCATAAGGAGAAAGAAGCAGTATTTTGCAACCACTTTTGTTTTTTCTGTTTATTTTGCTAAGACTTTTAAACCTGTCAGCAAAGTGGTTTCCAGTCTAGTCTCTGTGGTAATAATCTCCCTTTCTAAGAGATAAGCACCCCGAGTGGAACAGACTGGAAGTCAAACTGAAAAGTTGCTGAGTACACAGCACTTTTTGAAGATGCCACATGGCTTGGGCTTTATTAGCTTCGGGGGGAAGGGTCTGGCTTGAAGGTTTCTAAACTGATTTAGAAACTACTAGAAACCTATAGGAAAACACCAAAGCACTCACCTGTGCTTGAGGCAGACTCACACTTCTCGTAGTAGAAGTGCTGAGGAGCCAAGGTGTGCAGGGAGGTTTTTTGGGGAGCTGGAGAGAGACTCTTTCTGGAAAGCCTGGACTTTACCAAAAGTTCCAAGTCCTGAGATACAAACCAACCTTCCACCTGTAGGACAGGACGTGGAACAAAATAAGACACTCAGATGAGAAATACCACATTTTATTTTTCTTTCTTTTCTACTTTGGGGGGGGTCTTTTTTAAGACAGGGTCTCCCTGTAGCAACAGCTGGCCTGAAACTCACTATGTAGACTAGGCTGACTTCAAACTCACAGAGATTCACCTGCCTCTACCTCCCAAGTGCTGAGATTAAAGGTGTGTGCCACCATGCCCAGGAATTTTCTTATTTTGTAAGAGAAAAAAAGCTCTAACTCCCTAAGCTCCTAAGCTGCTTTTCTCTAGGATAGGAAATAATATTCTTGCCCATTAGTAAAATACCATTAAGGAAGAACCAAAAGTCTCTTTGGCAGAGATCTTGGTCAACCTGAGGCCTGTTCAGAAGCCATCATATTTGTCTTTTGTTTACTGATATAGTCTTGATTTTATTCACATGCAGGGAAGCAATATGCAGAGAAGGTAGGCCCTTCCCCATGCTCAAATGACCAGTCTAAGCCTTAAGTAGCCAGTGTCTCATTTACTGGTAGAATGGTCACGTGACAGTGGATTGGACTATACTGGGCTGGAGTAGGTGCTTGTATGGAAAATCCCTCCCTAATTAAATCAAAGGTATGTGAAGCAAAATTCTATTTCTGCCTGCCTTTGAACATGTCCATAGGAGATGTATGTTGTGCTTAGATCAAAGAAGCAGCCATCTTGATCCCATGACCAGGAGGTAGAGTGCGTCACCAAGCATCCCCTTGACGTCACTGTATTGTATAGAATGACAGCATGTTGTTCAAGACTGTTTGAATTCAGCATCCTATTACTCATGAGCTGAAAGCATCCCGTATTATCTAAGCTGTGAAGCCCTGAACACTGGGGACAGCCCTCTGGTCTGCTCTCTGCACTGATCACTGCTGATTATGTTTGAGCCATTATTTCTGCTTGCACAGAAGTGTCTCACTGTCTTGGTACCAAAAGTGGACAAAATGGGAACAGACCTTTACTGCAGAAAGCTTAATGTTTGATGTCTCCCAGTAGCACACACTTTCCCTGTCACCATCCTATGCTGCCTTCAGGAGCCTTCAGGGAGGCTCCAAGCAGCAATATTTTGGCCTGCAAGCCAGGCTCTGAACACTGTGCTAGCTCTTCCTCAAGCATCACTAACAGGTCACTTTGGTAGCTGGATTCTTTCTTTCCAATTCGTTGCTCACAGTCCTAAGGCAGTGGGTGGCTGGGCTTTCAAATGATGTCTGGAAATTGGAAGCCAAATTTTATTTAATAACTGTCTAGACAAATACTCAGTTTACCTTTCTATATTTTATTACTTTTTATTTTATGTGTATGAGCGTAGTGCCTACATGTATGTAAGTCACCCAGGTCATGCAATGCCTGAAGAGGTCAGAAGAAGGTATTGGATCCCCTGGAACTGGAGTTACAGACGGTTGTTAGCTGCCATTTAGGTGCTGGCATTTGAACTCGGGTCCTCTGGAAGAGCAGCCAGTGCTCTTAACCGCTGAGCCATCTCTCCAGCCCCCTCAGTTCACCTTTCTACTTCCTCTACCTATCCCACTCCATTCAGGCTCCATATGGTCATCACGAATCTTTTATGCTGATGAGTTTTTCAGTCTTTCCCTCCTATCATAAGACATCTGCCCTTGGAAGACTCTCCAAGTGGACAATGACTTTAAAAAGAAAAATGGACAGAGTGTCTATTTACTTTGAAATAACTAGCCTAAAGCTGATGATATACAGACCAAGATAGCTGGAGCAATGCTGCTGTGCAGGTTTTTGTTCATGTTATATCCTGGCAGATCATTGCCCACTGAGACAATTTCTGTTTTATCAGAATGGTCATTGTATAGAACCACAGTTGTCAGAGACGACAATCCTAATACCTACTGAAGGGCTTTCTTTTTGGTTTTTTTTCTCCGTACTTGTAGAACCTAGCTTCTGTTCTATTTTCTTCATCCTGGGATGGGTAAGGAGAATCTGCTCACCCTTACTCAGCCAGTCCCAGGGCTCCTGAGGCCAGTAGTTCAGGAGACCACTCAGATACACTGCTCTGGACTTAGAGTCAGGCATTCCATCCCCTCAAAAGTAGCCTCTACCTTCTCAGCATTGCAAGCAGCCTTGAAAGAAAACAAAACAAAAAAACAGGCTTAAAGTAGTTCAGACAGAAGTTTTGCCAAACCACTCAGTAAAAATGTTTGGATTTGCATTTTGTTGATCCTAGAATGTGAAACATTAAGTGAAGGCTCAAAAACAAACCTGAAATCACTCTGAGACAGTTGTTATAACTCCTGAATATTGTGGGAACCACGAAGGGCTGGTGTTTTGGAGAACAGCAGCTTCCTAAGAGCTGTGTTGGGTTTCTCTGCTTCTCCTAGCGTCTCCCAGGCCTGGCCCCTGGGAGCTCCTCTATGCAAATGAACAGGCTGCCTTATCTGGTCCACACAAGTTCCCCTTTCCAGTGAAAACCACTCTGAAATTGGTTACAGACAAGGGACTGGATTAGAGGCCCTGGCCAGGGCTAGCACCTCTAAGTAAACAGAAGGGGTCACATGATTTATCGGGTGATGAGTGTTTGCTGGAAGGCATGTGGTGTGAGGTTACTCTCCAGTCAAAGGGAGAGAGAGAAAAAAAAAGAAAACAAAAAACCTCCCACTTGCTTTTGTTTTTGCCAGAGCCACCCCTCCCCTCCTGTGTGAACAGTCCTCCATGGGCTCCATGGGCTCCACAGTGCCTGTGGGGAGAGAGCAGAGCTGGTGGTTGGTGGCGGGGCTGAGCTAGAGAGGCAGGCTGGGAATTCAGGGATCTGTCGGCAGGCAACTCTCTCCTGGAAGAGGCTTCTCTTCCCCAAAGTCCTTTCGGATGTTCCTGTTTCACAGGGCCTTTCCCTTGACTGGGTTTTCTACTGCCGATACCCCGAAACATTTGCTTGATGTTTGAGGATAAATCCTTTACTTGAAAAGAGAACCCACTTTTCCCGAGGCTCTTAGAGGTAGATGGGGCAGAAACAGAAGGCCATACTTGCACACTAAACAAAAGAGAGTGAGGAATGGGCTGCTCCGTCTCAGGCCTGTAGAATGACCAGAAGATTCTCTGCTGATCACTCCAGTTGTCTAGTGTTTTTAGCTCATTACTGGATTTCTAGAATTTAACATATTTCTGAATATCCACTCTCAGGGATGTTCAACCACCACAGTTGATAAAGTTCACCATAAAATTCTTATCTTCCTTACTATAGACTGAAATTCCTTGAGCAGTAAAATAACTTCAGCAAATCAAGGAGAACACCAACAGCTTAATCTATGAAGGGACAAAAGCTAGGCAGGATGTGCAGTCCACAGAAAAAGAAATGAAAATGGCCCCTGAGCATACCGAATGACGAATGATGCTCAACTTCTGTTAAGCCAAGTTAAAGCTATTTTGACAAGATAGCTGCTTTCCCTCACAAGAGAAATGCAAAAGCTACATGAACTAGAGGGAAGCGCTAAGTGGAGCTTCTGGGCCACAGTCCCGCCCTGGTTTGAACTGGGTGTTGCCCATACAGTGTATTTAATTGGTGAAGATCTATTCAACTATATGCAGATGAAATCTTTCTATCATAATTATTTAACAAGTATATTGAAATTCCATTTTTTCTAATAATAGTGGCACAGATTAAAAATGGCAACATACTGTATTACAAAGGATAGAATGCAGCAGTCATATCAACTAGAATATGAATGGTCAGTTTCCGTAGAGGGTAAATGGGCGCTTCTTATCAGCCCTAGAAGTGCAGATACTCTTTGGCCCAGGGATTCCACTTTTTAAACAAATCCTACTCACATTTGCACAATGATACAAGTACAATGCCATTGTCTGCAGTAGCATTATTAATACCAAAGGATTAGATTGAACTAAGATACTCATCAAAAAAAAAGTTGGCAATGATGCAACTTGTGTCTTACACTCTCTTCAGTGACGTTGCCTGCTGTCATTAAAACTGGTTCAGAAGACTGACAAAAATTGTCACTGAGCAAGGCATAACCTTTTCTTAGCACCCCAAATCTGAGAGATACTATTCTTTTTTAAAAAAATTATTTATTTAATATCCACATACTTAGAAGCATTTCAATACAACAGCAGTGACATATTCAATAACAATTTCCAGAGCTAAGATGCATCTCTTTCAAAATTGGCTGTAAATTTTTAGGTTTATAGTTGAATTATTACAGTTATAAATATTGTATTCAGTATAAACCCTATAAGACATAAAATTAAATGAAATTATAACCTTTAAAAAAGATGTCCATTTCATTATTAAAATATACAGTTTCGTACAGAAAAATTAATTTTTAATCAATTGACATTAAGAAGTTTGCACATGCATCTCTAATCTCTATATATCTGATTATTACTAGTCACAGTCGGTTACTTTCTGAGCTCCTTGGCATCTGAGCATGGATATAAAGTCATCAGGCAAATTTCAGTGGTAATGTTTTTCACATATACTAATTATTAAGGAGCAAATTTTTATGCTTTGAAGAATTATTTTTTAATCATTATTTTTTAAAATATTTAATAACTACACAATTAGAAGAAGCATTTCGCTACAGCTTTAACATATTCAGTAACATGCTCCACAGCAAGAGTACATCTCTTTTGCAAGTGGGTGCAAGTTTCTAGGTTCACAGTTGAATTAATACTGTTTTACAATATTGAACTCAGTATAAGCCCCGTATGACATAAAATTGAGTTTTTAACCTTTAAAAAAGATCTCCATTTCATTTTAGAATATATTGTTCCTTGAAGAAAGACTCGTATGTATCTGATTATTACTAGTCATAATGGGTTGTACTTGGATCCTTGGCGTCTGTGTATGTCTATAAAGTCATCAGGTAGATTTCAATGGTAATGTTTATCACCTCTATTAATTAGCATAACGTAAATTTCCATGCTTCCTCTTCA
This sequence comes from Nannospalax galili, assembly GCF_000622305.1. NCBI lineage: Eukaryota > Metazoa > Chordata > Mammalia > Rodentia > Spalacidae > Nannospalax > Nannospalax galili. The sequence goes on along the minus strand of NW_008344185.1, from coordinate 898,322 downwards.
AATTTAAAACATTTTTTAAAATTTGTTGATTTTTTGTGTGTGCATGTGTATGTATCACACAGAATGTCCCAAACCATCTTATTCAACTATACACTCACTTCCCAGATGGCACCCTCCCAGAGCCTCCCTCCCCCCACTATAGCCCTTATACTCTAATATCCCTGTTACTGTCTGCTATGTTGTTGGTACCCCACAGCCATTCCCTACTTGCCCTTCTGGTGGATCTAGTCAGCCTATCTAGAGGTCTTTGTTTTAGGATGGTCAGCTCTTCCTCATCTAGCATCAATCAGTTGTCAATATTCCTTTAGATAAGATTGGGATCTCCTGTTCATTTTCCCAGTTCTATATTGGGTTACTATCTGGGAGTCCCTTTGGCCACCCTGGCCAACAACTCAAAAGACGGTATCTCCTGTCTGGCACTGTTTCTTGTTA
>NW_008344185.1:896703-897749 GCF_000622305.1 Nannospalax galili | reverse complement strand
TCCTCAGGGGTCACATGGGCTTGGGAGGAGACCCTGGCTCCTTTCTTTAACAGTTCCGCCTATGTGAAGATAAGTCAAAGGTCCTGCTCGACCATGGTTGGCTTTGCTTGGAAGCATGGAGGAAATGATTCCTCTGTGTTGACCCTCCTCTTTGTAGACTGGACACTAGTTCAAGTCCATCTCGTGGGGCCTCCTCAGCCTCCTTGATCAAGAAGACATGTGACCCACCACAATTACAGGACATTTTGAGAGATGCTCATAGTCCCCTGGAACTAGTCGACCTAGGAGGGCTAGGAGCAAAAACTGTCCTTTATGTCCCTCTGACCAAATTATTATAGGCCTCAAAGTATGTCTGTTAAACATCCAAGAAGGTTAGTTCTACCAGTCTGGTAATTTTAATTACTGTGTACCATGTAAATAAATCTTGGGCAAAGATCAATTGTTCTCAGATAAACCTTACCTAGACTTATATTTCTTGATCTGCTATGTATAATTTATCAGTAGGTTGTAAGGAGTAATATGATTCCCTCTGGTTTTCCAAAACTAGCTAGGCATTATTTATCTCTCACATTGTCTCACTCCTCCACCGTAGTTCTCCCACTTAAGGTGCCCCCATCCCCCCCCCCCCTTGTCCTTAATAATAATCTTCTCCTACGGTCCTATCTCTCTTGAGCTCCTTCTTTCCCTTTATCCCCTAAGTTCCTTGTATACCCTCCCCCTCTCCCTTAAACTAACCCAATTTTTACCCATATCTCCCTTATTAAGGCCTGTTTCCTACTGTTCTTCTCTTTCAGGTTCTTTCTTTTCCTTTACCTCCCTGTTTCCTTTCCATTATCCTGGTTCCTGTAGTCATGTCTGGATACATACTTATCAGGGTTTGGTTCTGGGATCCACATATGCAGGAGAACATATGTCACTTTTTTTTCTGAGTCTGTGTTACTTCACTTAGTATAAAAGATTCTAGTTCCATCCATTTACCTGCAAATTTCATGATTTCATCTTTCTTTACTGCTGAGTAAAACTCCATCGTATATATGAACCACATT
>NW_008344185.1:895908-896453 GCF_000622305.1 Nannospalax galili | reverse complement strand
TGATATTGAACATCTTTTAAGATGCTTCTTAGCCATCTTTACTCCTTCTTTTGAGAACTCTCTGTTCAGCTCCTTAGACTATCTTTTAATTGGGTTATTTCTTGTCTTGATTCTCTGTTTTTTGAGTTCATTATATTCTGGATATTAAACCTCTGTCAGATGTGTCGCTGGTGAGGATTTTCTCCCATTCTTTGGGTTTTCTGTTTGCTTCCCTGGTTGCCTCCTTTGATGTACAGAGGCTTTTTAGTTTAATGAGGTCCCATTTGTTAATTCTTGCCCTTTTTCCTGAACAATTGATGTCCGGTTTAGAAAATCCTTTCCTACACATATATCTTGTAGATTTTTCCTAATGTTTTCTTCTAACAGTATCAAGAGTTTCAGGCTTTACATTGAGGTCTTTGATCCACTTGGAATTGACTTTTGTGCAGGGTGAAAGATAGGGGTTTATTTCATTCTTCTACAGGTGGAGATCCAGTTTTGCCAGCACCATTTGCTGAACATGCTGTCTTTCCTCCAGTGAATATTCTTGGTCCCTTTGTCAAAGA
>NW_008344185.1:894258-895327 GCF_000622305.1 Nannospalax galili | reverse complement strand
AGGAGTTTTCTGCTAGAATTTTTGGCATCTCTTAGATATATAATATCATGTGCAAAAGGGGATAATTTTATCTCTTCTTTTCCAATTATTACTCCTTTAATTTCCTGCTCTTGTCTTATTGCTCTTGCAAGAGTTTCAAGCAGTATGTTAAAGAGAAGTGGAGATAGTGGACAGCCTTGTCTGGTTCCTGATTTCAGTGGGAATACTTCCACTTTTTCTCCATTTAGAATCAAGTTGGCTGTGGGTTTGTTATATATGGCTTTAATTATGTTGAGGCATTGGGGAACCCTGCTGTTAGGGTTGGCTCCTTTCTCAGCAGGGGCTTCCTGCCTGACTTACCTGGAAAGTGCCTCCAAGCACAGATGCTTGGCCTCATTTGAAACATGACCTTTGGCATAGTTACCTGCAATAAAACTACCCCCAGGTTTTTTCTATATGATAATAATAGATGATAGGATCCCCTGCCACATGTAAATAAAGTATACTATGAGCACCTATCAGCTGAAGCATTGGCTACTGCCTCCACACTACATTTTCCCTAACCCCCAATGAATAAATGGAGCTATTTCACTGAGTCTGGAGCTGTTTTTATCACTGAACCTGCCTCCCCGGAAGGGCTTTCTTCCATCAGTGCTCAGTGGCCGTCCCTGACCCCATTCGTCGCTTCTGCTCCCTTTGTCCTCGTGGACTGGTGGCCAATGACCCATGAGGGGAGGGAGAGACCCCACATTGGGGTATGTTCCCTCCAGTCCAATTCTCTCTCAGACTTTGAACATAAATGCATGTTGAATTTTGTCAAAGGCCTTCTCTGTAGCTCTTGAGATGACCATGTGGTTCTTGTCTTTGAGCCCATTTATATGATATATGACATTTATTGACTTATGTATATCAAACAATCCCTGCATCTCTGGGATAAAGCTGACTTGATCTTGGTGGATGATCTTTTTGATGTGTGTCGGTATGCGGTTTGCCAATATCTTGTTAAGAATTTTTGCATCCATATTCATTAAGGATATGTGTCTATAGTTTTCTTTTTTGGTTGTATCTTTACCTGGCTTTGGTATTAGAG
>NW_008344185.1:891874-892918 GCF_000622305.1 Nannospalax galili | reverse complement strand
GCCTGCTTTTTTCTTAGTGCCATTTGCTTGGTATATTTTGTTCCATCCTTTCACTTTGAGATAGTGTCTGTCCTTGAAAGTGAGATGAGTTTCTTGCAGACAGCAAAAAGATGGGTTTTGTCTCTTAATCCATTCACCATGTCTGTGTCTTTTGACTGGGGAGTTCAGTCCGTTAATGTTTAAAGTTAGATGGGTTTTGTTTCTTAACCCATTCACCTAGTCTGTGTCTTTTGACTTGGGAGTTCAGTCCATTAATATTTAAAGTTATTAATGAAAGATGAGCATTGAATCCTGTCATTTTTATTTCTGTTTACATCTTGATATAGCTGTACTTTTCCACAGTTACACCTTCATTGAATTTCTTTCCACAACCCCTTGGGTATAGTCATTCCTTTCTTCATCTTTTTGTATTGCTTCCAGAACTCTCTGAAGGGCTGGTTTTGTGGACATGAATTCCTTCAGCCTATTTATGTCATAGAAGATTTTTCTTTCCCCTTCAACTATAATAGACATTTTGACTGGGTATGGTAATCTGTGTTGGCATCTGTGGTCACTTAAAATTGGCAATACTTTGGTCCAGGCTCTAGTTTGCACTGAAAAGTCAGCTGTAATCCTAATGGGTTTTCCTTTATATGTGACTTGTTTCTCTTTTGCAGCTTTCAGTATTGTCTCTTTGTTTTGTACATGTAGTGTTTTTACTGTGATGTGCTGTGGAGAGTTTCCTTTCTGGTCCTGTCTGTTTGGTGTTCTATATGCTTCTTGTATTTGTATGGGCAAATCTTTCTTTCATTTTGGGAAATTTTCTTCCACGATTCTGTTGAAGATCTGGTCCATGCCATTATCTTGGGATTCTTCTCCTTCCTATATGCCTATAATTCGTAAGTTTGGTCTTTTTATGGTATCACTCAATTCCTGCATATTCCATTCTTGTGATTTCTTAAATTTTTCATAATCTTTGCTTGAGTGGTCTAGTTCATCCACTTTATCTTCCAGTCTTGATATTCTGTTTTCCATTTCATTCATTCTATTGGTGAGGCTTTCTCC
>NW_008344185.1:824320-891610 GCF_000622305.1 Nannospalax galili | reverse complement strand
GTGTGAGACTCAAGCCTTCAAGTTTAGGTCTGCTTCTTTTTGTAAATTTTACGTGCCTTTGTGGTTTACTTTTTGGGTATGAAAAGGTTGTTCCTCTAAGCTTCTGGTTCTCTCTTTTGATTTTATATTGGAGTGGCCAGATTGCTTTTGTCTTCAGGAGTTCCCACAGAAGCCCAAGTCAGATGAGGATCAGATGCTCTCAGGCTTTCTCCTAAGGTCTGGATCTGTCCAGGGAAGATTTTGGCCTCAGGAATTTGGGGGTTGGACTGGCCTGGGATTCTGGCCCAGGAAAGATGCTGGTCTAGGGCATCTGGTGGGTGTGCTACCCTGTGATGCAAAGGAAGATGGGGGCAGGAAACCATCCCTAGGGCTCCTGGGGACTGCACTGAGGAGCTGGGTTGGTTTGGATGCAAAGGATCAGGAAGAGGAAAGGTCAGCCCTGGTGTCCAGTTAAGAGTCTGGGGGGTCGTGGAGGCCCAGGGAAGTGAGGGAGGTGAGGGCGTGGCCTGGGCCAGAGTGCTTCTGGGGACCCAAGAAGGAACTGCATTTGTCTGGATGCAAAGGATAAGGAAGAGTGGTGGTTTCCCAGGTGTCTGGGTGCCAGGACAAGAAACGGGACATGACCCAGGCTAGGAGGAGAGACGGGCACGGGGAGATGCGAGGGTGAATGAGATACTATTCTTAACAAAGAAAATAGATGTGTTAGGGAGGCTGCATATTCACTCCAACCAAAAAAAAAAAAAGGTATTACAGGACTGGAGAGATGGCTCAGCAGTTAAGTGCACCTGCAGCTCTTGCAAAGGACCCAGGTTCTGTTTCCAACACCCACATGGTGGCTAACAACTGTCTGTAACTTCAGTTTCAGGGGATCCAATGCCCACTTCTGACCTTCGCAGGTATTTCACACACAGTGCTCTTATATTCATGCAGGCAAAACGCTCATGCACATAAAATAAATAATAAACAAAATAAAAATAAATAAAATACCTTTCGATGTATTACGTTTATTTATTTTGTGTGTGCATGTGTATGGGTGCACCTATGCCCAGCACATGTGTGGAGATCCGAGGACAACTTGTGGGAACTGATTCTCTCTACCATGTGAATCCTGGGACTCGAACTCAGGTCTTTAGGCTTGGCACCAAGCATTTTTACACACGGAATCATCTCTTTGACCCTAAGGTACTTTTTTAAAGAAATGGACTAACTAAATCACTGTACAAATATAAACCAGAGTACTACCTAACTACAAAGAGAAATTGGAAACTCAAGAGTGTTTCTGCAATAGAATAACCTCCAAATATATCTTTATATAAACAGAAAAAGAAGACATAGAGAAGCGTATACAGTATTTGATCATTTGAGGAAATAAAAGGATTATAAAGAAAGAAACTATCACCGAAAGAATATACAAGATTCTGATGAAATAGCTTTCAGGTGGAACGAGTTTTCAAATGGAGATAAGATCGAAATGGAGACTTTTGCTATACTCTATTACTTTTGAGTTCTGAATTATATGATAATACATTTAATCAATGAATAGCATTTACAATGCAATGCAAGCCTGCATTTTTTGTATGTGCTACACTGGCCTTTTCATTGTAACTTGCACTCCACTTCCTCTCTCATTCTCTCCTGTACTCTCAGCCATACCCTTTGCCACCAAATCAATTGCTTCTGTGGAGAAGAGAAAAAAATTCTACAACATTCGATCTTCATGTCAGACACAGCCTAACTTTAAAAATGTTCATCTGGGAACATCATGGGCCATATAGAATGGAGAAAGTCAGTTCAGCTGCTTTACTGACTATTCATTTATCAGGTCCTCAGTCATGAACTACCATCACCCAGCAATGACTGCGAAAAAAATTTCCCCCACTCAAGTATCATTTACTCAATAGCAGTACCATTCACTAGCTGTGGGTATATCGGGACCACTGTATCATTTTCTGCTATTTCCACTTGTTTCCTGAATAGGCTCTTGTTTCCTTATTTCTAGGCAGTCTGTTTATTCTCCCTTCCATTGTGCTATGGCCTGCATTGCTCTAATGAGCCTCATCCTGTGTTTGACAGACATTTTCTGTTTTGAGAAGGTAAAATTGATTGGCGAATTAAACACATGTGAAACATCTCCACATACAAGCCCACTACAGAGAAAGACTCAAATGCCATCCGCTTCCTTGAAGATAATAACTTGGAAGGCAATTTTAATAGCCAGATGAATTCTGAATGGAGGGCTCTGTTTAAACTTTGCAATCTATAAATAGGAACCGAGTTCAGACATCCTGCCTCTTGACTTTTGTCATTGGAGCCTTTTAGAAGTATGCTAGTATTTGTTTTCTTGTTTTCTCTTTTTTTCTAAAAATGAGACTCTGAATGGGTGCACCCATAGCAGGAGGGCCAGAGGGATTCTCCCCTGCCTCATACACTCTCATCTGTCCCTGGGGCTCCCTGGAAAAACCTGATCAAGCCCTTGGTATCTCATTGCCCTTAGAATTCTGAATTTGATTATTTCCAAAATGAGACATCCCTTGTGAGCCAGGGTAGTGATGTAGGTGGTTCAAGAAGAGGAAGCTGCATTTTGATGTTTTATCTTACAGACTCAAAGACATTCTGAAATAAAAAAGATGTAAGACATGTAGATTCAAGACCAGCAACCTGGGGTCATTATCAGATTCAAGAGGTGCATCAGTCTGTCTGTGCTTTGTTATGCTATGAAAATAATTCCCCAAACATGTGGCTTCTGCAACAAAGGTTTATTCTTACTCATGACACATGATAATCCAAGGCTGGCTGGGAACACTGATCCTATGGTACTGCCATTCTAACTTATGGGACTGTTGGAAAAGCCACTGCTAGGTGACCTCAGTGTACAAGGAAAAGAGTTGTGCTCAAAATCCTGTAGTTTAAAAGATTCACTCTTCTGCTCACTGCCCTTGCTCAATGCCTGAGTTTCAAAGGCTAAAGAAGTGTGACCTTTCTTAGAGGGAAACCTACACTGGAAAACTGGAAAACTGTACTTCAGAGGCCAGGACCTTGAACACTGTGCAAAATTCCATGTGAACAGGCTTATGCACAAATTTCTGGGGAGCAGTTCTGTAGCTTTTAGACTATTTCAAAAAGGGTCTTGGACCACCTTCCCACAAAGTTAAGAACCAATGATTTTAGTCCAAACTTCTTGTTTTACAGATGAACGAATGTGAAAGCCAAATCTTTAAACAACTTGCCAAAACCCAAAACAACATCCCCCACTTGCCAAAACAGCCTTTAATTGGGAGCAGAAATAGCCCCTGTCTGGAGAGAGAGAGAGACCCTACTCCCAGGCACTGCAAAAGACTCCAGCCTGTGCTTCACCAGCTCTCTGCATCCAAATTTAATTTAGAGAGGAAGAAAAGAGGTCATGGGAAGGGTCTTTGCTTCCTGTAGGTTTCAAATCCCAAATGGAGGCTGGAAACTGGTAAAGGATCCTCCTTGGAAACTTTTGAAAAATAACTCATTTGAAAATATTTCAATGCCAAGAAAAACGTGACCCTGTCCCTCACGGTCTGCTTTTCCCTTCGGCCCTCTTTCCTCCTGTCAGGTAACTGCTTCCATGGTATTCTTCCAGCTTCCTCACATCTCCAACTGAGCTTCCTGTCAGTGGTGGGGGTTCAGCAGGGGCACAAAAGGTATTATCCTGAAAGAACTGGTTTTTCCATCTCTTCATAACTCCACTTCCTCTTTGGAAGACAATGTGTTGTCTTTAATTCATTTTAGCTCTCCATCTTGCCACCTCTCTTTTCTTTACCCACCACCTCTATCCTAGACTGAAGCATCACTTCTCTCCACCAGCTGTAACAATGTTTCATTTCAGCCCTTAAAACAATTATGAATCTCCTCTTCTGACCCTGCCAGGCATAGGGACCCTCTCTCTGTTCACCTGTGACCAGTAGCAGGATGTTTGAGGAGCTGGCACTGTGGCTATATGCTCAGTCCTCTTCTCTCACGCCAGACTTGATTCCCTATGTTCTCAGCATTTTCTCTATTTGCTGTTTTCTAGGTTGGATTTGTGTAAGTTATAATAGGGAATCAGGAAGAATTACATGTTATATGTGTAACATGTAATGAATATTCTTGAATACAAGAATAGAAGGAAAAATATATTAAGAATTATGTGATTGCAGGAAGATTTAAATCCAAGGATTCTGATCTTTAAATTTTGTATAGCCCAAAGAATTTGGAGATCCCAAATGAGAATAAGAATAAAAAATTATGGGGCTGGAGAGATGGCTCAGGGCTGAAAAGCACTAGCTGTTCCTGCAGAAGACCTGGGTTCGGTTCCCAGCACCTACATTGTAGCTAACAGCCATCTGTAACTCCAGTTCCAGGGACTCCAATGCACTCTTCTGACCTCCATGGGCATTGCACAACATGGGTGTGCTTACATACAGGCAATACACTGATACATACATAAAATAAAAATAATAAAATATTTTTTAAAAGAATAAAAAATTGCAAGTATACTACTAGGCTTTAGAGTAAAATATTGTTTTTTTTTATTAATTTAATTTAGTGACAAGTGAATATTCATTCAGAATTCCTGGTCTTCATCCTTACTTGAACCCAACACACACACACACACACACACACACACACACACAGAGATGCTGGAGTTTAGTGTGGACACAAAAATCCCAGCCAACTAATGTAAAAGCATCTTGTATTTGCCAATTGAAAAGAACCATGCAACTGTATGAACACATGGCTAAAGCTCCCAAAAGTGAAGGGCCCTAAAGTGAAGCTTCAGTGGCCCTGAGGATCAGGCTGCATTAGCCATCAATATAACCCAAACACCTGAAAGGTGAGTCAGGTCAGGAAACCAGAAGTCAGTATCTTGTCTCAGACAGACAAGGCCCAGTACACATGAACTCTAAGAAAGTACACATTGCGCTGGTTTCTCCATCTCCCTTGATTTCTAACCTTTGTTTCTCATGCTAATGGCTGAATATCTTTGTTCTCTAAGGGTTTATTTTTTTGCCTCCAAAATGATCCAATTAGGAAAAAAAAGTGATTTTATGTCTCATCAGTATTGAATGGGGGTAGATTTTTGGAGGCTGAGACATTGAATCTTCGGAGTCCCTCCAAACACACCGTGAGGAAGGGAATGGAAGAACTGATGAGATTTCAATAGAATTCTGGGCTGTGCTTTAAGAACGTGGGATTTGGAGGGGAGTGAAATTACATTCCTTGCATGTTGGCTGAGGGCTGGTCCTGAGAACACCTTACTGACCTTCCTCTCCGCCACATATTCAGATTTATTGTCTGCTGGATCAGCTCACGACTCTTCTCGTTCTGAAGGGAGATTAAAGTATGCCACTTACCCTCCACTCATTGGTGAGAATAAAAAAGAAATTTGTTGGGGATAGTATTCAGTGAAATTAATATGAAGAAGGCAAAAAATTAATTTCTTATAATCTTTTCCCACATATATTCATGCACTAAGTCCCTGGTCCTGCCCCATCTCTAGCCTGGCCAAACACATCAGGAGAACATGTAGGTGGTCATCAGCCTGAGGTCTGACCCTCAAAGTCTTAGTCAGTCCACCAGACAGCAAATTCCACAGTCCAAAAGCCTGTCTCCTTCCACAGTAACACAACCTCACAGGGAAATTCCAGCCTGAGGTGATCTATTAACTTACATAAAAACAGCCCCCTCCCCCAACCAGAGGACTAGAAAGAGGCTATTTTCTTCCAATCTAAATATAGACACAGATGAGAACTGAAACTTTGTGACTGATAACAATACTTTGGACGACACTTTTAAAGATAATACCAGCAGGAAAATCAACAGGACTGTGCACTGGGGTTGTGAGCAGAGTGGGAAGAGGGGAGTGTTGGGGAGTGTCAGGGATTCTAGGAAGCTGCCAGGTGCCAAAGCCAGAGGCAGCATTTGGTTTTTATCCTGCTCAGGAGACTCTGGATGACTTCGAATAAAGCCTGTTTTTGTTTTGGAAGGAAATCACTCCTGTACCTTTGGGGGAATATTTTTGTAAATTAGGTCAAACCATCTGACTGAAGTTTTAGGTAATACAGAGGCTTAGAAAAATACATAGGTAGAGATATTATTTAAGTAGAATATCTAAATCTTGAACTAAGCGTCATTCAGGACCAATTAAGGAAAAGAGATGGTCTGTCTCCTCTTCTGGATACCCAGACATTCCTGGCATTGATTTGAGCCATCTTCTTGTGAGTAGCTGAGCCTTATTCATTGTAGAGATTGCCAGACAAAGAAGTGTTTCCCATATGCTGATGAGAATAAAATCAAGGAAGAGGGAATAAAAATGTTTTTGTTTCCAAGGCTATAAACAATACCTGTTCCTCTCTACCTGTTGTCCTGGTAAGACAGCCAAATTGGGAGACTCTGAGCAAATTGGTTGGCTTATGCTATCCAAATACGGCTAGAAAGCAATAACCTGAGATATCAGAAGATGTAACACATGGATGACCTGGGGTTGGTTGACTGTTACAGTTTGAATCTGATATGCTCTCTCACCAGTTCAAGTTTTAGGTGTTTGGTCCCCAGCTGGTGGTGCCATTTTAGAAAGTTCTATAAACTCTGGGAGATGGGGTCTACTTGGAAGACATTGGTCACTGGGGGAAGGTCCTTATGGGTATATTATCCTTGATTTTTTCCTATTCTACTCTCTCTGCTTCCTGGTCAGACATGATGTGAACAGCTGTTCTCTGACACATGTTTCTGCTGCCATGATGTAGCACATGGGGACCAACTGACCGTGAACTGAACCCCATGAAATGTGAGCTAAGATAAATATTTCCTCCCTTAAGTTGTTTCTATCAAGTGTTTTGGTCACAGTGATTATAAAAAAAAAAAAAGTAACTAATAGATTGACCCTAAAAAATAGAGGCCCATAAAGGGTAGAGGGTGGGTCAAGGGATGAGAGTCTAAATACAAATTCTTCCACTTTCTAGCAGTAACAACTGCTGCTTTGTTCTAGATTTTAGTTCTCTCTTTCAAAGTAGGCTGATAGATTAGGTAATTCTGGAAAGTTCATCCTAATGCTAAGGTTCTGACTCTGATCGGAAAGGTCCACAGATAGAAGGGCATTTAATGATGGAAGTGATTTTGTTTGGATAGTAAGACTTCTGGACTGTGATGTTTTTGAAAAGAATTAAGTATCAGATTGGCAGTTGGAGCCATTATTATTTTGACTAGTCACCATGAAGCTTTCCTGAACCCCCCCAATGGTTATAAATAGACAATAATTATGATGGTTATGGATGGTAGGGGCATTAAATTGACAGAGCGTCTGAGCCAGACCACTTTTGAGACTTTCTAACTAAATGTATCCCATAACGCTAGGATTCCTCTTGGGAAACTTTAAACAAATCCAGGAACTTTAGGGAAAATGTACTTATCTTTGCTTATCTTTTATACTCTCAACCACTGTTTTAAAGTTATATTGAAGAAAAGCAAGAAATCTAAGCAAGGTATTTGTGGTGGCGCCAAAAGACTCTTACTTTCATTCTATAGACAAAAGTCAGATGGGCTTGGTGTTTTATGGAAAATGTTGAAGTTGGAGGTTCAAATATCAAGGATATATTTGCCTTTAACTTTTGACAATTGGGGCTAGAGATATGAACCAGTGGTTAAGAGCATTGACTACTCTTGTAGACCATCTGGGTTTGAATCCCAGCACCCACATGGCAGCTAACAACCATCTGTTACTCCAGTTCTAGGGGAACCCTCCCCTCTTCTGTCCTCCTCAGGCACTGCATGACACAAGTACATATACATACATGCAGGTATAACACTCATAAACATAAAATAAAAATAAATAAATTTAAAAAAAAAACACAACTTTTTGACAACTGTTTCCAGAGTCAGAGAATCCTCCACAAAGGTATAGTTGAAGTCTACAAGGTCATCTTCTATGAAACTGTTGTTGTTGTTGTTTAAGGCATGGTTTCCCTGTAGCCCCAGCTGACCTAGAACTCACTATGTAAACCAGGCTGGTCTCAGTCTCACAAAGATCCACCAGCTTCTGCCTCCCAAGTGCTGGGATTAAATGTATGTGCCACCCACCATGTCCAGCTCTATAAAACTTTTATTTCCTACTACTCCAAGGACCTTAAGCACTTCCAGACAGGATCCCAGATGAAAGTACATGACAATAACTCCTGAGGGGTGAAACATGTTTTAGCACTGAGGTCTAGAGTGGCAGAATACTTCAAGGTCACATCTTAGCTGGTGGCAAAATCAGATCTGGAATTCATGCTCTGTGGTAATCTGCTGGGCTTCTATAACAAAATATTACAGGTGGGTAAGCTTAAGTAATAGAAATTTATTTCTTATAGTTCTGGAGTCTGGAAGTCTAAGACCTTAGTAAGATTTTGGAGGCTTTTTTTCCCCCTCAGCTTATAAATGTCCACCTTATCCATGTGATTTTTTTTTTTTTCATCTTTGGTCTTTTTGAGACAGGGTCTCCCTATAGCTTCAGCTGGACTGTAGACCATGCTAGCCTTGATCCACAGAAATCCACCTGCCTATGCCTCCCAAATGCTGGATTAAAGGCATGAGTTACCATGCCCAGCTCTTATCCACGTGATTTTATAAGGGCATTCATCATATTGTATGCAGGCCCTACCCATAAAAACCTCACTTAAACTGAATTAGCTCCCAAAGGTTCCATGTCCAAATAAGTCACAACAGGGGTTGAGATGTGAACACATGAATTTCTAGGAAATGTACTTAAGTCTGTTACATTCTAAGACTTCCCATCTAAGGTTCTCTCTATAATAATGTACTGCATGCCAAGAGCAAAACCAATGCAGAGGTATTTGGAGGTATTTAATAAGAGGCAATAAAAAAAGATAAGATGTTTTCTTTTTCTCTGATTTTAATCTTATTTCTAGGTGTCTTGAGGCCTCATCTTTGGGGAGCATCTACAATTTATAGTCTTCAGTATTTCACCAGGTATTTTAGTTTGAAGCAGAGGAGATAGAAATGGGATAATTCCCCATCTCATTAGATATTTGGAGGACCGTTGTGGGAAAGTCATGGACCAAGATAATGAGTATCTGGCACATGTGACATTATTTTCTTTTATTCTACCTTGGAAAGACATTATAGTCATGGCTCTTACTGAACATAACTTCAAGATGCACTCATTACACATTACTTTTCTTAAAGAATGTGTGAGATGTAATAACAAAAACAATACTGCCAGTAACTAGCATTAATTGTGTACCTACCAAGGGACAGATGCTGTTCTAAATTCTTCACTGAGGCCTAAGTACACAGCCAAGCAGTGGAAGAACTTAGATTTGAACTCAGACCACCTGGCTCCAAAGCAATGATTATCTTCATTCTGACATGCTGTTCACCCTCCTTGGAAAAGATTTAACCCACATAACTCTTGAGACAGAACTAGAACAAACAAGAGAATGTCACAAATTGGGTCCACATAAGAATACAACCTTAAAAACAACAACCAATGAAGTTCCTCCAATAGCAGCTCCCTGCACTGGAGATATCCAAGAAAAGTTGTAAACCTATCTGTTAAGGTGTTATCCTGTTAATTCCTGAATTGGACAAAGAAAGGAGTGAGTTGGAATACAACTTTCCATCTGGTTCTAAGAGTCAAAGATTCTTTGACTTAACCAAAGTCAGCAAAATTAGAAAGCACCACAAGTGCCATCCTTCCTAATTCCTTTTTTGCCATCTCTTTTACACTACAGCGGTTGTTTAGCAGAAAGAACGTCCAGGATTTGAGTAAGTCATATAGCATTTTGAAAATAGACATTAATAGATGGCATATAAAACCCACACAGCCTCAGAATACAAATAGTAGCAAAAACTAGATTAAATTCCATAAAACCTTTGTCCCTTTATTAGTCTGAAACAGGCTTGGTCCTCTTCTCATCAGCAATTTCTGGGAAAGGAGACAAAGTTACAGCAAGGAAGATAGGTACTTTTGTTAGCTGTTGATGAAACTGGCCATGTCTTCAAATATTAACTCTCTCTTTATCGCTTCTCAAGATTGGTATGCTTTGCAAGGCAACAATCCTTTTCTGGAATGTGACCTTGGCCATTCCTGACAACAGCAACAAAAAAAATGCCATCCCTGTGAGGTTAACACTTAGTGATGGGAAATGGAATGAAGAGTGAGTACAAAGTCATGGGAAATGAAAACTCACACAGGTCAGGTTCTTAGGAATTGTGTCCTACTTTATGTGTGATTATGTCCAAGATTTGTACCCGCAAGGTTCTTCTCTTCTGAACGTCTGTGGTGTAACACAAGGAACCAAGAGTGAATGGCTATGTCACATTTTCACAGCCCTTATCACCTCCTGCTTTAAGATAGTCTGACTTAGGCCAGGCGTGGTGGCACACACCTGTAGTTCCAGCACTTGGGAGGCAGAGGCAGGTAGAGCTCTCTGAGTTCAAAGCCAGTCTGGTCTACCTAGTGAGTTCCAGTCCAGCTGGGGCTACCGGGAGACCCTGTTTCAAAAAGACCAAAAAAAAGGTCTGGTCTGACTTGTCTGCTTGGCTTCCCTCCAACCCGGAATGTTGATCAGTTCTCTAGAGCTTAAAGAACACAAGCAACTCACAGAGGAGTCCTTTTTATTGACTGTGTTTCAGAAGACCAACCTATGTGATCTGCACCAATCCTAAATTCCCCACTGAACCAACACATGTGACCTTAGGCAAGTCATTTATGATGTCAACCTCTCTGCTTATTTTCAGGTACCTAAAATAGGGATTGTGATTGTTGGGAGCTCTGGGGAATCCATGGTGGGTGTAGTTACAACCTACAGTTACTATTGTTTACACAGGAAAGGTCAAGACCTGTCCTTTGGACTTAAATATCCTAGACATTGAAACTAGCTAACCAATGTCCAAGTTTGGTGAAAAAGAAAATACACATCCAGTTACATTGAGAGATTAGGAGTTTATGCTTCCCTTTAATACTTTTTTCTAAATATATGCTCTGGTAAAGACTTAGCAAATAAATTCAGAAGGAACTAGCAATCTGCTGTTTGGCAGATATTAAACCAAAACAAATAAAGAAATGATGCTTTAAATGTTGAGTTTGAGATCTTCAGTGGCTCTTGAAAAAAATGTAAGAAAGAAAGATTGTTAGAGGAACGTATTTCAGGACTAAGAAAATAATAAACGATGATAATAAGATGAGGGACAGTTGAGATTTCTGAGTACTTACACAAGCCTTTCCCTGTTCTTAGCACTTAATGTGTATCATTCTTCCACAGTACCTTTCTAAGGGTGACAATGTTATTTCACCATTTCACAAACCAGTAAACTGAGGCCATAATTATCCTTTATTGCTCTTATCAATGATTATCTCTCATACTGGAGACCAGCCTATGAGGTATGAGTTGTATATCCCATATATTATTGGTTAAAGGAACTCTGATTCAGTCACATTAGACTCAGCCACAGTTGACAAAATCAGAACATGACCCTAATCTACTATGGAGAACTGTCCCTCCTTGTGTTGGGATGCCGCTCATTTGAACCCTGATCACATGCTGTCTAGACACTTGCTGAAATCAGATGCTCTCAAATATGTCACGTGGTGCTTTGGTCTTCTCTTAGGTCAGTGGCATCTCCTATGATGAGACAGCAAGGTAAGGATATGTCATAGACCATGGCTCATTTCCCTGTTGAGACTCTCCATCATCCTCACCCATTCTTTCCAATATTCTAGCACCACTGGGTTCTAAAATGCCGATAGTACTATCCAGAGACTCTCCATCATCCTCACCCATTCTTTCCAATATTCTAGCACCACTGGGTTCTAAAATGCCGATAGTACTATCCAGTTATTCTCAAGGATAACTATCCATCCAATATAAAACTCAACAATGACCAGCACGAAAATAGCATGTTGACAAATTACTACCATGCAATATTCTTTTTTCTATATGTTTTGCCAGATGAACAAAGGCTGATAGCCCTTGTCTGGTTCTCTAATCCAGTCTATTCATGTTCCCAAGTTTTGCACTTAGACTAATAAAAATACAATGTACAGAGTCTGATAAACATCTTCCTTTGTGAAAACTGACCGCTTCACACTCCTAAGACAGCCTCTGTGACCAGGTCATCACCTTGAGACCTTGAGGTCACAGTGCCTGGGAAGAGTTACTTAAAAGCTGGGAGAGGGTCTCAGCAGGAGGCTGGAAAGTGGCCCCAAGAAGCAGCAAAGATCACATCATCTTCATTTGGGCTGACTTAGTAAAAGTTGTATAAGCAACTGGATTGATTAAAGGAGGCCAGAATTGCTTCCCCTGGGTGGGGCCTTTTTCCCATCAACTTTCTAGATGAGTAAAAATTTTGTAGTGTCTTAAATGAGTATTATTCAATCTTTTTCTCACTTTCATCAATTTTGTTTTCTTTGGGGAAAGTGGTTTGCTCATTAGAAGAGTAGGGAAATCTTTTGAAATCCAATTGACCCACTGTTTCCCAAACATATGATCCCAATCAATCATTCCTTGCTAATATTCTGTATATACAGGTTCTACATTTTAGATTTTGCCAATATTGGGCTAAAGACACTCAGGAGTGGCTGATAATAGCCATAACTCCAATCTCCCTGATTTTTTACATATCAGTTCAACCCTGGAGGAATCCCAGTTTCCTTAGTTTGGCTTTGTAAGGCCCCCTTTCTGTCTCTCCAAAATAGTTTTGCAATCTTGGTCCTCATTACTCTTTTACATGAGTTTTCTGCTCAAGCAAAACTCTCCTATTCTTTGTTCTCTAAGCAGTCTGTGTCCATTTTCACCTCCCTATTTGTGTGCATATTCTGTATGGATGGGTCTTGAATTTCATAAGAACTGGGGAACATGTCAGAAATCCTTAATTAGTCACTTAACAAATATTCATTGCCTGTTTGCGTTCATATTGCCTCACTTGGGATGCTTTGTAGAAAGCAACAGAAATAGGCTCTTGCTAAATTAAGAAGAAGAGGAATTTATTGAAAGAACATTGAGTAACTCGAAGAATTTCTCAGGGATCCAGAGAATAAGACTTGAAGCAGACTGATCAGGGAGGAGCCATTCTGTCATTCCACAGAAGTCACCCAGTGAAGGTGTCACCGCTAAGCCAGCTACACCCAGACACTACAGATTGCTCCATCTGTGCTATTGGGACTGGCCCTCAGATTGATGTGGGAACCACTGACCCTGCTATCTCTAGGAGCAGCTGGAGAAGTCCCAAGTCTAACATTTACTGCCAGAATGGGATCTAGGTGTTCTTTTTCTCATTTCACTAGCTGATTGAAAGGCCATCTGAATGGTATACCCTGGAGCTAATACCATGTCTAACTGTAAGGGGGCCCAAAAGATGGGAGGACTGGGATTTTCAACTTTTGCAGAAGGAACTGCACTTGGTCTCACAAAATGGAGAATTCTCTAAAAAGAGGAAGGAATGTTAGGCACTGGATGGTCAGAAGGAATGAGACCTATTTACCATTGTTATGTGATGAATTATTGGGAAATAAGAGAAGGAAAGACTGTCCTCCATATTCACAAAGGAGTTTATAATCTACATATGTACATAAAACTAAGAGAAGAGAGTATTAAAAAGAAAAAAACACTGGGATAGGGATGTAGCCAGTAGAAAACTGCTTGTATAGCACGTTCTGGATTCCATTCCCCAGCACTGAAGGAGAAGAGGAAAAAGAAGGTGGAGGAAGAGAAGAAGGAGGAGGAGGAGGAGAGGAAAAGAGGAGTTGGAGTTGGAGGAATGTAATAATATCTTAAATTAGAATGACTGAGTAAAAGATGCTTAAATGATATTGAGCATAACCAACAGAGAGGAAAGCGTATGTGTGTTTCATAGCCACTGCTTTCTCAACGGATTCCCCCCCCCCCAGAGCAAACTACACAAACAAGTCCTGTTTCCATCTGGAATACTTCCACACTCCACTCCATATCTGGAATCCTCCCAGCTCCACTTTCCAAGTTCATATGCACAGAGATCTTTGGTTACCCAGTGGATTGCATGGTACACAAAACTGAGATGTGTGTGTGTGTGTGTGTGTATATACATACATGTGTGTATACATACATACATATGTATGCATGTGTATACATACATACGTGTGTGCGTGTGCAGAAATATCAGTGCCCTTTCTTTTCCTAGGAAGATAGACAGATAGATGCTAAGGCTTAAGAACTAGACAATGGCATGAACTTAGGAATAGGTGTACATGCTGGGCCTGGAGTCAGAAAGTTAGGCAGTATGCAACATCTTGGGGAATCTAGCAGGACTCTTCTTTGTGTAGCTCTTTTTCCCTGTGGAAATGCTGTGCTAGACTGCACTGGGGTAAAACCCTATGCAGATCTGATTGCTGAGAACTTTTCCAGTGCTGTCTCAGGGTCATTGTTGCTAGGTCATTTGGAACTGTGCTGTCATAATCAGTCAACGGCCACTCAAGATTAACAGTTGAAGCTGTTTGGGCAGGACTAGGTAAAAATGGATCACTTGGTTGCTTATGGGACACCCAAGGCCAGGAGGCAGAGCCTCCACCCACAGTAACCACCCAACCCCAAGGCCCTCTGCACCATCACCTTTCTCCTTGATTCCACACAACTCTGTTTCAACTTCTCTGCCTTTCTAGGAGTCAGGAAGGCCTCCAGAAAGAGGGTGAAAGTGAAGACAAAAATAGAGAAGGAAGTAGGTGACAGCTTCACCACTGGAGGAAGAGAAGGGATTGTGAAATATGCTGGAAGGTTGTTCTGACTCCACAGCTTTCTCCAGGTATTAGCTGGGGGTTCTTTGGCAAGTCATTCTTGCTCCATATCATCATCAGTTAAAAGGGATCATGTGAGACACCTAGCATGAAATTATAGCAAACTAGAAAGAACAAGGCCTATGAAAATGTTAGTTCACAAACTATGCCCTTCAGTCCTGAGTGATACCCAGGACTGACTATAGCTTGGGTTGCTGGTGATAGACAATTGGTGGCCTTCTGCTTTGTCTGCACCTATAAACCTTCTGATTTGTCTGCACCTATAAAAGTTATCTGGAAAATATCTTCCATATGCAGATATGGTATGGTTAGCATGTGTGTAGCAAGAGGAGATATCCTCCAGCCTTGGTTCCGTCCCACCTGGACTCTCTCTCTCTCTCTCTCTCTCTCTCTCTCTCTCTCTCCACACACACATACACACACACACACACACTTGAGAAATATATCAAGTGTTACTGTAAAGTAATGACTAATGATCTAACAAATACAGTGTAATGTTACACCAAGAATGGAAACTCTGGATCTAGATTCCAGGTTTGGATATCCTGACTCTAAAGTTTGCTGATTGGCCTTAGACACATTTCTTAGCTTTTTGAGACCTCAGTTTCCACATCCATGCTTATTGCTGCTCTTTTCACAATAGCAAGGAAGTAGGATCACCTTGATGTCCATCCACAGATGAATGGATAATGAAAATGTAGTACATATATACAATGGAATTTTATTCACGCATAAATAAAAAGGAAATTTTCAGGAAAATGGACATAACTGGAAAATAGTCTATTAAATGACATAACCCAGGCACAGTAAGACAAACACCACATGATCTCTTTCATATGTGAATCATAGTTTCTAATTGTTAAATAGTAAATTTCTGTGTATGCATGGATAAAGGCTAGGAAACTAAAAGAGGCCCAGGAGATGGAAAAATAAAAGGTGATTTAAGGGAGGGGAAGTATGGCAGATTGAATGAGAATGCCTCCCATAAGCTCCAAGTATTTGAGCATTTGTACCCAGTTGTTGTTGCTGTTTTAGGAGCTCTTAGAAGGTGTGGCCAATCTATAGGAGGCATGTCACTAGGGGTCGGCTTAGAGAGTTCTTAAGTCTTGCCAGATCTCCAGTTGTTCTCTACATCCCATGCCTGATTGAAGATGTGAGAGCTTAGCTTCTACTTCTCCTCCAGTCACCTTTGCCATGCCTCCTGACCACGATGGACTCTTGCCCCTTTAGAACTGTAAGCTAAATAAACTCTTCCTTTTATAAGTTCCCTTGGTCATGGAGTTTCTATCACAGCAACAGAAAAGTGACTAATACAGTAACTGGTATTAAGAATGGGGTGTTGGCTGTGAAGAACCTGACCATGTGAGGTTTTACAGGAATGTGGAAGACATGGAAGTTAGGCTAGAAATTGGTTGATTGCTGTAGGTAAACAGAGCTTAACAGCTCATTCTAGTAGGCGCCTGGGAGAAAGTAGTGCTGAGAACAATGTAGTTCCAGAGGGAAATAGGACTTAAGTAGCAATTGGGGTATTTTGGCAAAGAGTCTGGCTGCTGTCGGTCCACAGCCTAAGAGCTTGCCTGAGGCTAAGTTGAAAAGCAATGGACTAATTTCTCTGGCAGAAGAAATTTCAAGACAGCCTAACATAGAAATGGTGGCGTGGCTATTGATGGTGAATATTATGCAGATCTACAGTGAAAAAGAGTGAATGGGGCAGAAAGAAATACAGAACGTACAGTTTGGATTGTTCACTAGGAAGATTAATGTTGGAGCCAAGGCATGTGCTAAAGGAGAGATTAAAGGGATAAGATTTGATAAAGAGATTAAAGTGATTAAGTAGAGGCCTAGAGATTTGCACTTAAACAATGGAGAGAGTGATCCAGGGCAAGACCACACCCAGCTAAGCTTGCAACATGTGACAGGAAAATACTCCAAAGGTTTTCTACTAGAAAACCACTAAAAAGAATAGCTTCTGAAAGTGGATAAAGCAGGCTGGGGTCCATCCCAAACTTGCAACCAAACTTGGCAGTGTCATTCACCTGGTGCTGGCTTTAGAGGTATGAAAGATGCAAGAGTAAAGGGGGTCATCATTTATGGCTTCATCTTCCATGGCTTCAGAGAGCCACTGAGTCCAGGCAGCATGCATCAGGGACATCCCTGCTTAAAGAAGGCCCTGATAGGTAGACCATTTCGTGAAGCTGTGAAGGTGAAGCCTGGTTGGCAGTGGAGACCCCAAGAAGATGTTGGAGATGCTAGAGCAGTGAGACATCTGCCAAGGAGAGTTGCATACAGGGAGTGACACCAGCCCAAGAAAGAGATGTATGTTTCACACAGCAAAGCTGGAGAGACTGAACCATCTAAGTCCTTTGGAAGTAAAGTCCCAGAAGTAATATGTGGAGCTACTGGATTTGTTTTCCCTGATGGTTTTTGGTCTTGGTTTGGTCTGGTATTTCCTCACTATCCCTATTGGAATGGGAATGTGTATTCAGTTCCACTGTATGTTGGGAGTATGTAATTTGTCTTTTGATTTTATAGGGTTTACAATTAAGAGATTTCCCTGAGGCTCAGAAGAGACTTTGGACTATAGACTTTTGAATAGCATTAAGACTGGTAAAGACTATGGGGACTTTTAAGGTTAAACTAAATACATTTTTAATTTTATGGTCATGACCCTCTGGGGGACAGGGAGTGGAAATGTGGTAGTTTGAATGAGAATGTCTCCCATAGGCTCCAAGTATTTGAGTTTTATCCCCAGTTGGTGTGGCTGTTTTGAGAGGTCTTAGAAGGTATGACCATAACTTAGAGTTCTTAAGCCTTCCCAGATCGCCAGTTGCTCTTGATTTCTGTGCCTGATTAAAGATGTGAGAGCTTAGCTTCCACTCTTCCTCCAGCCATGTCTGCCGCCATGCCTATCCACCCTGATGGGCTGACTCTTGCCTCTTTGGAACCATAGCTAAATAAACTCTTCCTTTTATACGTTCCCTTGGTCATGGTGTTTCTATCACAGCAACAGAAAAGTGACTAGGACAGGAAGGTAATAGAACAGATGTGATGTGAAGGTAGAAGGGGAAATATTGGGGTTGGAAGGGTCCAGAAAGGATGGGTTAGGGAGACAGGGGAGGTGCAGGGTGGGGGTAGGAGAAAAATCAACCAAAAGGAAGTATATATGGGAAGGCCTTAAGGAAAACCGTTTCTTTGTAAGCTGATTAAAATTAGTAAATCATGAACAAGTGGGGAAAAAAGAGAAACTATACACGTTTCACTGAAAAGAGACTGTGGTCCAGGGTAGAACATACTCCAAGGCACATGCCTAGATAGAGCCAAACTGGAACTGGCCTGTAAGTTTTCCTCCACTTGACCATGTCTGGAGCTGAACTTCAACTACCCCAGATGAAGCATGTCTATACTGGGGCCTGTTCAGTAGCCTAGATTCTGAGGCAGAGCACTACAGGCAGGAGTGTAATTAAATATTTGCTTAAGCTATTCCAGGCAGGGCCAGACTTTCTAAGCTGTTTGCTCTTGACTCTGGCGGTACCTAAGGTACCAGGAAATCAGTCCCTGTCTGGAAGTGTCTCAGAAGTGTCTGTCTTCCAATTAGAATGATCCTTTGCTATCACCTCTAGCATCCAGAGCTGATGGTTTTGAGGCTCTGTCTGCCTATGTCACTCCTCCAAAGATAGACTGTCTTTGAGGAGCAGTTTATTCTAGAGATGCCCTTGGTATAGTCAAACACGTAACTTCAGTCTTAGCCAGATCGGCAGATTAGAAGGGAATAGTCACTGCCTGAAGCGCCAGGCTTATCTTGTGTCTTGTCTATCCCAGGTGGAAAGATGAGTAAAGTGGGAGGTAGAGATAAAGGCAGAGAAACAAGGAAGTTGATCTTATTCTTTTATTAGAAATAAAATTGTAAGCACTCCAAGTAGAACATATTTGCAGACAAGACCACACATCTAGAATGCAAAGTGATCAAAACCATGTTAGCTATTTACATCTTTTCTGTCCACCTGACCGCCAAAGCCTTAACTCGTTCCAGCCTAATAGTTCTTTTCATATTATCCCTCATCTAATTTAGCTGTTAAAAGAAGAGCTTTGAAGTCCTGTTAATCAGTGACTACAGGAAAATCCAAAGTAAGGAGAAAAATTAAACTCTTTTACCACGCTGGAGAACTTGATTTTCTAAGGAGAGATTGCTTCAAAACCAAGGACAAGCCAGAGATTACTAAGATTAGGTTTTAGCCTTTGCTTCCCAAATCCTGATTCCCTAATCCATGAGAGCTAATTTTGTATGATCCTGCTTCTGTATACTGTGGGCTTGGGTTAAGTTTCTCTTAGAAGGAGGAAGTCAAGAGAGAAGATGGGGGTAGGGAGACGGGGACTCATGTCAGGAAACTGACAAAAGAAGCTCATGCTGGCAATGGCGTGCATGACAGAACTTGCTCCTACACGCAGAATATTTGCCCGCATGGGAAGTTGCTTGTAAAGACGATGACATTTTGAGCTTGGCATCTCAGCAGTTTTGATCTTTGATCTTGGAAAACTGCCCAAAGTAACCAAGTCATTCCCAATCTAGCTTCCTTGGCATTTTAATTATGTTGAAGGTTGGGGACACATTTCACTCTCATGAAATACCAGAGGCCTACTTTCTGTCTAAAAATAACAAAAGGGATGGACCTCACAATCTGCAGTTAAACAAAAACACAAAGCTCATTAGACAGTGGCCTTCTTTATGCTCCAAATCCCAGCCTGCGGCAGATCACATTTGACAAATTTTAAACCTGTTAAGCTGAAGTCTGAAACAGAAATTCAACAAGCTCTTAATTACATTTGCCTCAGATATAACATTGCATATTGCTTTGCCTCCTGAGGCCCCACTAAAGCTGAGCTCTCACTGCAAGTCTGTCATTTGGGGATCCTGGCTCTGCGGGAGGAGTCTTCTGTCTTTCTTATGTTGGGCTGTAATGGTGTGTGAGGAAAGAGGGCTCAAGTTGCAGGGACAACAGTTCTAGTGGAGAGAATAGGGTCTTTCGGTTTTCTGAGTAGTGGAGGTGGATGATGAGGAGAGAAACTTTGGGAGCAGAGACAGAAGGCGACATGGCAGCAGGCAGAAAGAAGACAAAAGATAAGATCACTTAACTGTGGTCTCTGCTTCTGAGGAGAAAATGTGGAGAGGAAACCTTGGGCCCTGCTCCCTGAGGACAGGGAGACATCAGTGCTGCCAATGGGAAAGTATTCCAGATCTGGGAGACTTAGGTCAATCAACAGGAGGAAAGTTCTCACTGTGGACCACAGGTTTGGCCTTGGCCCCCAAGAGTTCTGCCTGTCTTTCCTGACAGCCCACCTGCCTATAGATTTCAATTTTGCCTTGCTACACCCAGCCACCATGCCCTGCAATGATGCAAACTCATTTTGTGCTATAAATCTTGTCTTTGTCTCCTAATGACTCTATTTCACTGGTTGGAACCTTGGTGGTATAGATAGAAAACCTAGACTCCTCTTCAAGACAGAAAGATCTGTTACTTCAGCTAAAGTGCCGCTGTGGCCTTCGGCTGCAGGCCACCTTCAGGAAGTGCCTTAACTAGTCAGGGTCATCTTGCCCTATGTCCCACTCCCTTTCCAAGACAGCTCATACTCATTGGTAGATGTCGGAATACAAAGCCTGGCTCCATTCCATCTGGGATAACCTGAAGGGCTACCCATCTTCAGCTTTCTCCAAAGAACTTGGCTCAGGCTTTGCTGTGGCTGCACAATAGCCCCACATCCCCTCCTCTTAGATTCCTTCCTTCCTTCCCTCCCTTCCTTCCTCCTTCCCTCTCTCTCTGCCTCCCTCCTTCCCTCCCTCCCTCCCTCCTTCCTTCCCTCCTTGCTTCCCTCCCTCCTTCCTTCCTTCCCTCCCCCATCTTCAGCTTTCTCCAAAGAACTTGGCTCAGGCTTTGCTGTGGCTGCACAATAGCCCCACATCCCCTCCTCTTAGATTCCTTCCTTCCTTCCCTCCCTTCCTTCCTCCTTCCCTCTCTCTCTGCCTCCCTCCTTCCCTCCCTCCCTCCCTCCTTCCTTCCCTCCTTGCTTCCCTCCCTCCTTCCTTCCTTCCCTCCCTCCTTCCCTCATGTCCTCCCTCCCTCCTTCCTTCTTTCCCACCTTCCCTCCTTCCCTCCTTCCTAATTTTATGATTAGCATACAAAAAAGCTGTTTTAACTTATCCTCCCTCCCTCCCTTCCTTCCTTCCTTCCTTCCTTCCTTCCTTTCCATCCTTCCCTCCTCTCCTCCCTCCCTCCCTGCCTTCCCTCCTCCACCTGTGCTGATTCCAAAAGCACTGCTTCATGACCTTGTACTCCTGAATCCCTCTCTATTTTGCAGGGCCTCCATCTGTACTAGGAACTTTGTTCCAGGGTTTCGGTTTGTTACATCTTTGACCTTCCCTTTTCATTCATCTCTTTCTATCATCATGCATAAATGTCTTGGGTTCTCTTGCATTTAAAAGAAACAACTAAAGCCATAATAACCATTCCTAAATTCTGTGTCAACTTCAAGGCATAGCTACTGTTTTTTCTTTCTTACCCAAACTTCTTGAGGAACTAAGTTGACATTGTCTTTACCTCACCTCTCTCCCGCTTCCTCAGCCATCACAACTCCACCGAAATCACTCTCCTTAAGCCCATCAGCACCTTCTCATGCTCACTCTATAGCATGTTCCATACTTAACTTGGCAATTGACAATGTGACTTTTTCTCTCCTTCGGTGAACTATTTATTGTCTTGCAGCTTCAACCACTTCCTGACCCAGATTCCTTGGGTCACTTTGGCACCTCAACTCCAGGTTTCTCTATGGGCTCCTGTGTCAGCTACTGAAGTCTCTTGCCAGCCTGCAGTCTCCCACTGCACAACTCATAGCTCTGACTGTCACCTGCATGCTAATGGCTGCCAAATTCTTCCCTCTAATCTTGACTTCTATCCTGGGCTCTAAGTGTCATATTTCCTACTGTTGAACACTGTTTCCCTAATGCCCGATCTTGTCTGATGTTGAATTCATTCCCACATGTGTTCCTCCTTTCTGAGCTGATAGCACAAAACCATTCTTCTCACCAACTATAATGATCCTTCTTCCTCTCATTTACCTGTCGCTCCTTTTCTCCCCCTTCCTCTCTCTCTCTCTCTCTCTCTCTCTCTCTCTCTCTCTCTCTCTGTCCACTCAGTCAACTGACCCCAGGAATTATGATATCTTCATCTTAAGCAGTATATTCTCAATGAAGCCCTATCTCTCCCATCCCAATAGTTTACCTTCAGTCATCACTATCTCACTTATTTCATAGAATGATGAGCAAGGCTATTATTGCTGAAGCTGAGCAACATGAGTTTTAGAGGGCTTGATTCTATCCTTTCCCTGATCGTAACCCTAACCACAAGTCAAGAAGACCATAAGGTCAAATGAATATTTTTACTATGAGCCCACATACCCCAATTATAGGTCATGTTTCTATACCTAGAATAGCAGGTTCTCCATCCATGTGGCCCAAGTCTGCTTCCAGAGCCTTTGCTGGACTCTTCTCCAGATCCATCCTAAGTGCGTCGCTGCCCACATTGCTGGGATATACCACTGTAGGCTTGAGGGTGGCTAAGCAGTGACTCTGTCTATAGTGAGGGAGGTCAATGGATATTGGACATAGAGGCTGCATTGTCAGTATTCACATGTGTTCTAAATTCCTTGTGGTTCTAGATGGAGGTAGAGTGTCAAGCTGAGGGTGAATATGAGTTGACTATGACTGCTTTTATTCTTTCTCAAAGTCTTAAAACTAAGGAACAAAGTTTTGGTTAGGAAGCATCTTTCACATGCAAGTACCAAAGATAGTATCTTTTGGAATCAGAGATGAACCAAATGTATCAATGCCTTTGACAGTCTCAAAACAGACAAAAGAGAGTAAGTTCCATAAAGGTATGTGGAAAGCCAGGACCAAGCCCTGCCGGGTATCCATGGGAAACCTTCCAACCCAGGAAAACACTGGATCTGGACCTAGAAACTTAAGAACAACGTTGCCAAGCTTGAGAAAGCCATCATAGCAGAGAAAATCAGGTACTGCTTAGGAGCCATAGATGGCTGCATGATCTAGGAACATCAGGACAAATGGCTGGGAAATCAGCAAGGACTGTGGTGAATGGCATTGTGGGGCTTGCCCAGGACCTTCTACTTTATCCCTACAGCAGTGGGGGATAAAATGTTTTAAACTTTAAAAGCAGATGGTCTCACTTGCTAGTATCTGTATCTTTGAAGGACTTCTTCCTTATACTACTTTGTAAGAGGTTTCCTATTCTTCCAACGCGACTCTTACTTGAGAGTCCAGCCACCTTCCTGCTTTGTAAAAGATCCTGATAAAATCCAAACTGGAGGCTGGCCTCCTCCTCCTCCTCCCTCCTCCTCCCTCCTCCTCTTCCTCCTCTTCCTCCTCCCTCCTCCTCCTCTTCCCCCTCCTCCTCTTCCTCTCTTCCTCCTCCTCTTCCTCCTTCTCCTCTTCTTCCTCCTCCTCCTTTTTCTCTTCCTCCTCATCATCCTCATCTTCCTCCTTCTTTCCCTTGCCTGCAGAGGGGAATTTGACTCTAGCACAGCTTCCCAGTCATTTAAGTCCTTCCCCTCATTGTCTTCTCCATCTCTCCCTTATGTTTCTTCTACCACAGGCCTACCCAGGCACTTGCCCCATCTAAAGACATTGTGCCCTTTATCACTCTTCACACTCTGGGCCTGAATGACCCAGCATGGTGGGTGATATGGGGAGAAAGCACATGGTGATATGGGGAGAAAGCACAGACTGTACATGTGGAGTGTCAGGGTCTAGTCCTACCTCTGCCACTTCCTGGCTCTCTATACTTAGAGAGGCCACTGAAACTCTTACAGCCTTGGATGCCTGACCTCCTTCCAGGACATGCCACCCATTTTGTGAGGCTCCTGTGAGGATTAAATGCTCCAGCATAGGTAAACCTCTGGCTTGAGCACCCAGGTTCATTTTGAGCAAACCCACAGGCCTGCAGCTTTGCCTTATAGCTAACCCCGTTGTATATGTCCATTTCTCATATCCAGCATCATCTTCAGTCCTTGACCTAACCTCAGCCTGGTTTCTATTGTTGTTCTTCCCTCCAAGGGATGACTTGCTTCCACTAACCCCATTGCTGTTGTCCTGTTGCCAACCCAGGAGAGCCTTTTAAATCATAATGCTCTGTCCACTCACAAGCCAGTCCTGCTACTGTCCTTCTCTACCAGGCTGGTACTGGTATCAATGGAACTGTGCCTGGTGCATCCTTCAAACATGACTTCCATGGGCTGCAGCTACATTGCCTTCAGCTGTGCAGATGTCTCCAGGTTTCGATTCATGGAGTCAGCTTGCTCTGTTGTGGAGTAGTGGGCAATCACGCCAGTGGGGTAGGGGGTGGGACACCACACGGGGGACGGGGACGGAATGATTCACACGGATGGACAGTGTTCCCTGCCTGGGATGCCTGGGGCAAAGAGTGGCCAGGGCTTCTCTGCCAGAGAGCTCTGCAGCAACAGGGCAGCAGCCATGTGTGTGGGCGGGAGAAGAGACAGCTGCATTTTGTGGTACTGTCATTCATATTCAACAACTGTTTGGGGTTTTGGAAACTCATGGCATTGGGTTACAACACCTCACCCACTGGTTTTGGTAACCACCATTTGCCCTCTCCACAGGAAGTCATGCCAGCTCTGGGATGAAGCAAGGTCATGCTCAGCTGCCCTGGCTAGCCCTGGCTGGCACCTGATAGGCTTTCTTATGTACTGGGATAAACACTCAGCTTCCTTTGGCCCTCAGAGTCAAGCATTTATGCAAGGGTTCATATGTCTGGTACTGACCCCCACAGAGATGGCATCAGGATAAGAATTTCTTTCTGCCTTTAAACATCACACTGAATGTTAACATTATTACTAGTCACAGGCCTCATTGTGAGAGTCCATAGGTGTGCATCAGGGAGTGTGAGCACACTTTTTTTTTCTGGCATTCGATCACATATTGCCACTGAAAGGAAATTCCCTTCAGCCCTCATATTTCACCATCATATGTGGCCTTGAGCCAGCCTACCATACAGCTCCTAGAGGAAGGTGCAAGAGAAAAAAGAAGCAGGCCAAGTTTCTCCAGATACCTAACAGAGACCATGGAGGAAGGGCTTCAGATATGCTTACTAAGGGCTCAAACTCATGGCATTCTGCCTTGACCTATACTTTTAAGAATTGCCGTATTTGTTTAACTTCTCCCAAGATAGAGCTATTGGTAAGCAGCTGTTGTGCTTCAGTGGTTTCAAACTCCCAGCATCACTTCACAGTTACCCTAACTTTACTGGTAGAGACAAACAGTCCTAGAAACCTGAAAATGATTCTCCAAGGTCACACAAGTAGGAAGAGGTGGTTGTAAACAGATTTCAGCTTTGAAATAGATGCCTATTACACCATACAATATTTCTCCCAGTTTTATTTTTCAAATATTTTATTTATTATTTTTATTTTATGTGTATGAGTGTATTGTCTGCATGTATGTAAATGCACCTATGTCCTGCAATGCCTTAAGAGGTCAGAAGAGGGTGTTGGATCCCCTAGAACTGGAGTTATGGATGGTTGTTAGCTGCCATGTGGGTGCTGGGAATTGAACCCAGGACCTCTGCAAGAGCAGTCAGTGCTCTTAGCTGCTGAGCCATCTCTCCAGCAGCTTCTCCCCTTCTTATACTGCAGACCTAGGCAGATTCAGCCCTCTACAGTGTCTTCTATTATAATGACTATCATTTGAGATAAAATAGCAAGGATAACATCTCAACTGTCTCCTTTAAAAAACAAAGTGTAAAAAATAAAAACCAAAGTGTGTTTTCTCTGGGATAAAGGATAGGCAACATGTTTGAACTGAATTGTAAGGATGTGATGTGTCCATTAAATTACACTCTAGACAGTCTCATTTTTTAAAAATTATTGCTAAGTTTCCTGAGACTCCCAAACACACCTAAAATTAATCCCCCCAATCTGCATCAAGGACAGAGGCCTCTGAATTCACACAATGAAAAACTTCAATTCATCATTTGAATTTTTCCAATACATCAAAGACACAACTAAATTTAAATAGATGTGACCTAGAAGTATTCAACATAAAGAACTCATAAAACAAGGTATTAAATCTGGAGTATAGAATTTTCTGTATAGTATAAACCTACATGGAATTGTTTCTATGTTAAAGTGTGAAATAGAGGCCCTTGCTCCACTGTTTCACTTAAAAAATAAGGTCAATGGAACCATAGGAAGCTGTGCTGACTTATCAAAGTGGAGTTAGAAATCCTGACGTGTGTGATGAAGGACAGAGACAAGAGGAAAACAGGAAGGGGCTCACCATGGAACTATGTTACTTGCTACTTGCTACCTACTGTGCAACTTGCTGTTTTCAGCCCTCCATGAGCCAGGTCCTTTGGCCAGTTCTAGTCAGAAATTTGCAACCCAGTAAGCAGAGAATTGGACTTTTTTAATCCTAGCCTGTGGGAATGCAGCTATGATTGTATGACTGAAGTTAGCAGAACAATGGGAGTTGCCTTCTGAAATTTGATGTCAGACACTAGCATTTAGCAACTACTCCTGCTTGCTCACCTGCAGAACTTCTAAAACTTTAAACAACAACAACAACAACAAAAACCCATTTGATCCTAGGTAAATAACATATCCGATCTCTAGCCTTTCCCTTTCTAAACTTGGAAAATAAGCGAGAGGTCTTTATCTCCCACTTTTGGGGTCCATAGTCCTGGCTAAAGACTGCCGTTTGGTTCACTGGTAGAAAATATGGAAGCAAACAACAAAATATGAAACCCAAGTTTGTCTTGGGACATTTGGCCTAGAGCAGGAGGTATAGTTTGGTGTTTAAAAGCTCAGGCTACGAGGGCAGAGAGATCTGAGTTCCAATCCCAACCCCAGGAACAAGCTATTTTAAGTCTCTCTGAATTTCTTCATGTTTATGTAAAATGGGGGTGTCAACCCAGTACAGATATGCATTCATTGGGAAGATTAAATAAAAATGGATATGTAAAGTACCTGGTCCATAGGAAGTAGTAAAATCATATCATGTAGCTACAGAAGAACATGAAACACAAGACTCTGAGTCCACAGAACAAGTGGCCGCTGTGGCAGGCAGACTTGACAGGACTGTAGCTGGCCAGGTCGCTTGCCTCCTTCTCAGAAGAGGATTCACTAATGATCCGCATGGCATGGAGCAGGCTGGCAGGGAATGTCCTCTGTTCATTCCGAGCAGGAAGCTAGACAGAGAGGTGGGGCCATTTTGCTAAACTCCATTCTGAGGGAAGTCTGATGGTGCACTCAGTTTCATCTAGAGCAGAACATACTGACCAAAATGCCCTGCTCAGACCCTGTCAACCTTCTTGAAGAACACAATCTTTGTTTATGTGATCAACCATTAAATTTTAAGCTCAGCAATCTTTCTCTTAAAACAAAGATTTTTATTACTGATTCAAAAACATCTAAGAACTGTAAATAAAATCACTTATGGCCTCATAAAAATTGTGCTAGATGAATACAGAAGATATCTGGTTTAGTTTTTTTCACTCTTTAATGGCAATACTCTGTTGTTTAAGTTGTTAGCAACTAGATAATTTTCAAATGACCAGTTACAAGAATTGATCTGTTTGCTTTAAACACACACACACACACACACACACACACACACACACACACTGCTGTGTATACAAACATAATCTCAATGTCCTTTAATGGTAAACAGGAGGAAGGATTGCCACATCTAGAGTTATTTTTTATTATGGGTAAGTTAGAGTTGTATAATCTTAGGCAGAAATTTTTGAGTCTTGGATTTCTGAAATACAAATTAGCAAACTGTGCTCTCAGATGTTTTATTTCTCCAGTGGTGCTTTTAACTTGGGAATGTGAATGACTTTCTAAGCAGCAGCTTTCTAGTTCCCCTAGTTCTAACCATTCCCAATAGCTCCTGGCTTGACCAGCTTCTCAAATTCACTTGGCCACTTAAAATGTCTGGGCTTGCAAACCCCACATCAGATGGGCTTCTCTAGCCGGAGACTCTACTGTGCTGATTCTGATTAAGTTGCTGAGTTTTTAAATCTGTTTGTCAGGAAAGTAAATAAAGTCTTCGTTCTTTTGTAGATAGACATCATATTTATTGGTAAGAATTGAAGCATGGCTCAGACGGGGGAAAATCATTGCTTTCTAGTAATGAGGTTAAATCTCTTTGCAATTATTTTGAAGACCCCTGTTTCATAACTCGAGGTTCATACGTGGTATCTTTGAATTCCAGTCACTTCACCTTTTAAAGATGTCTTGTCCCAGATGTTCCAGAAGTTTCTGCTTCTCTTCCTTTTACTTTGGCTCTCATTATGGATATCAGGCAAACATCTCTGACAATTTAAACCCTAGATGTGACAAATGGAAATTTAAATTTTATGATTAAGCCATCATGATTTCACACAGGGATAACCTGGGCTTTTGCTGGTCTGGGCTCAGAGCCAACAGAAATCAAGTCAGACTTTCCTCATGGGCCCATGCTGGAGTCCAGCAGGATAGAGGGGCTTTCTGTTGGTGAGCTAGACGCAAAGAATGAGCCAGTCCTCTTGAAAAACCAAGTGAATGGCTCTGCTTCCCTTATGGCTTGAATGTAAAATGACTCTCCATGTTCACGTGTTTGGACACGTGGTTCCCAGATGGTGGGAGGATGCTGTTTTGGGAAGCTGTGGAATCTTCAGGAGATAAAGCATAGCTACCAGTGGATCCCTAGGAGGCAGGTCTTTCAGGGTTAGAGTTGGGCTATAGTAGTGGCCAGATTTCTCTGTGCTTCCTGATTACTTACACCATGTAACCAGCCACATCTTGTTCCCTCTGCCATGGTTCGGAGCTGCTCCACCACCATGCCTGCCTCACCATGATGAACTCTATCCTCAAACCATGAGCAAAAATAAATCCTTTCTCCCTCAATTTTCTCCTTTCAATATTTTATCAAAGATGAGAAAAGCACATACCCCAACTCAAAGGTTTTATCTACCTAACTGGAATTCTACCTCAGAAGCATAGTCTGATCCCATTGGGTCTTAGAAACAGCACTTTTCCAGGCAGTACTCTCAACTTTGGATGGCACAGCTGAATTGTAAAACTGACAACAATCACTCTAACTCTGCCTAAATGTCAGTCATTACTAAGAGCAGAACCACTGCCCCCAAACAGCACATGGGATAGACCCATGTATAGCACTGCTCAGAGGTCAGGACCATTTAGGAAATACTGGTCCCCATTCAGTGGGTATGGAGTGGTTTGAGGCTCTGCATTCTGGCCACCCAGCTGATATGACTGCTTCTGGCTCATCGTCTCTTCTAGATCATCAAAAACCTAGACAGCTTTACTAATTTCAACCAAATATTTATTTGTCCCTAAGTGTCAAATTCTGTGCTATGCTAGGAATACAAGATGCACAAGAGACCCTCACTTCCATAATCATGAGGAGCTCACTATTCCATGGAGAGACAGACACATGTCTGGGCACGATCTACATAAGAACCAGTACTCTGACAACATGAATAGAGTCCTCTGGGATCAAAGAAGAAAGTAAGAAACAAAATCAGAATGTGCAACCAAAGTGCAAATGATCCTACTGTGTATATCTGGCTCCCCTTTTGCTTCCAGTGCACGCTCTGAAGGAAAAGTGTATCTGTAAAGGGCAACCCAGATCAGACCTCCCTGGGACTGACAGCCCGAAAAGGTCAATCTTTGGGCAATTTCACAATGTGGTGAAATGATTCTCATGCATAAAAGCATGGATATCAAATATTTTATCCAATTAAACTGAAGAGAGCACTTGGGAAGTTCAGTGTTTATAGGCAAAGTTAGGATAAGATTCCTGGGTCAGATACAATGCTGGTTAACATCCAAGAGGACCATAAACTAAGATAATTTTTAGGATGACTTTTCTACTAGACAGAAATTATGTGTTCCTCTAGAAGATGAAATCTGTACGCTAGAGTCTGTCTCCTCTAGAGTTATGAAATTGCTCAAACGCTAGAAGCCAACCTGGTATTGATCTATTTGTTCATTTCCAATTTTAGATATATTTTCTGAATTTTATACTTTATTTCCAGAATATTATTATAAGATGGGAGAATATTTCCCCTCAGCAAAGCCATCTCTGAAGATACTTCAGGAACAAAATCTTCTTTGGGTTTATCTGATTGAATCTCATTCCCAGATAAAGTGATCATCAACATGATTTGAAATCCATAAGCCCCAAAGGCCCATGTGTTAAAGGCTTGTTTGCTAGTCTGTGGTGCTCTTGGTAGGACCTTTAAGAGGTCGGACCTACTGGAAGGAAGTTAGGTCACTGAGGGTGTACCCTTGAAGGCAGTATTACAACCTCCATCCTCTTCTTCTCTCACTCTTTGAGCTCTGGTTGTCAGGATGTAAGCAGGCCTATACAACCATATGCTCTGACATGTACAGTGTTTAGGATGGGTACAAAGCAGTGGGGCCAAGTGGCCATTAACTAAAACCTCTGAAACCATGAGACAAAATTTTGAAACTTTGATTTATCCCGGGTATTTGTGACAGCAATAGAAAGCTAACCACACCAATGACCTATACAACAAACAATGTCTGTCATTTAGTGAAGCACATGATCTCTGTCAGTCATCATGCCAGGACTTGGAAACTGTATAAGTGGGGAAACGGCCTTAGGAAGGTCAGCTGAGTTTTCCAAAGACGTGCAGGATTCAACACAATATTACTATAAAACTACAAAGATGCAGTGAACAAATGTGAGGGCAGAACACTGGACAAGCACAGTTTGAGTTTGGAAGAGATGTAATTTGAAGGATTTTCTTATTATGCTTGAAACCCCAGCATTAGATGGGTCCTTTGGAAGAAGCCATTGCTTTTGGGACCTGTGTTAAAAATAAAATAATGATAGAAATAGAGTTGGGAATCCTGGAGAAAGCAGTGCCCTGGGAGGCAGACACTGGCATTTAGTGCCTGGGGCACTGTCCATCAGGCTCTAGCTAGGAGGCCTGGGCATCAAGATCCTCAACAGGTGGGCAGATTAATGTGGTTTTTTTGAGACAGGGTTTCCCTGTAGGTCCAGCAGGCCCGGAGCTCAGTATGTAGACCAGCCTGGCCTTGAACTCACAAAGATCTGCCTGCCTCTGCCTTAAAAAACTTTGAAATGGAGATTTTGATTCAGCTTTCCTCGAATGAGACCACAGCCCCTGCATTTCTAATAAAATCACTGGTATTGTAGATGCTACTGGTCCTCCATAGTACTTTGAGTGGTAAGGCTCTTGATCATTGAGTCTTCTTTTTTAACTTTTTGATTGTTAGCCTTAGCTTTTAACGGCTGTGCTATCCCTCCAGCCCAAGTCTTCTTTTTCAATATTTTATTTATTATTTTTATGTTATGCGTATGAGTGTATTGACTGCATGTATGTAAGTGTGCCCATGTCCTGCAATGCCCGTGGAGGTCAGAAGAGGGCATTGGATCCCCTGGAACTGGAGTTATGAATGGTTGGTTGTTAACCACCATGTGGGTGCTGGGATTCGAACCTGGGTGTTCTGCAAGAGCAGCAAGTGCTCTTAACTGCTGAGCCATCTCTCCACCCCAGATCATTGAGTCTTCTTTTGCCTGATCACCAGACTCACCTATAGAGATTGTGGAAATTCCCCAGTTCTTCTCTAACAAATCACTACACACTTGCTGCTCTAAGACAATGCGGAATTATTCCCTTGTAATTCTGCAGCTCAATACTTCAAAATCAGCTTCAGTAGACCAAAGTCAAGGCATCGGCAGAGCTGTGTTCCTTCTAGAGACGACAGGGAACAATCAGTTTCCTAGCCTTTTCCAGCTAGAGGCTGCATGGGTTTCCTGACTTTAGCCCCTTCCCCATCTTCAAAAGGCAGCCCACCAATCCATTGTCAACTGGCTTTCTCTCCTCTGACTCTTTCTCTTACTAGGAGCCTCAACATCCTATCAGGCTCATTTGGCTAATCAAGGTTAACCTCATATCAACATCCTTAGCATAATCATACCTATGAAAACCTCTTTATCTATAACCATACGAGCTCCAGGGTTTAGGATATAGACACCTCTTGGTGGAGGGAAAGGAATAGAGAGATGCACTTTTTAGCCTATCACAGAGATTTCTTTTTCTCTGTTCTAGAGCTCAGACCACATGGTGATAATCCTGGTGTGTCTGGTCCAAGCATGGGCCAGGTCCAGGCACCATTTAAAGCACTTGGGCCTGAACAGATACACAGGAAGCTTGACAAACCAGTTCCAGCCAGGTCAGGGTGTATATGTGCTGGTCCTCCACCACCCCTCCCATGGGCTTCTCCTCAGATTTTCACCCAAAGATCCCATCATGCAAACCCACAGAGAGGCAAGTCAGGCGAATTTTGGTTAAGTCTTCCTCTAGGGGCCATTGCAACTAACAACCTAGCTCCTACCCTTCAACCAGGGAGTTTAGAGACAAAGGGCAGCAGACAGCAGACTGAGGGTTGAATTGGTATTTCGGCATCAGACTCAGCATATGAGTGCATTTCTTTTTTATTTGGTGTTTATAGAGGGCCCCAATACTTCTCAACCCTTGTAATTATGAACCGGATCTCAGTCAGCTTTCTTCAGCTTGTATTTAGAAGCTGAGCACTCTCTTGAAGCAGCCAACTAGTAAAACTTCATGGCCTTTTACAAAATATCAGTTGACAGGCAGTGTTATGAAACACTGTCTAGTACAATTAAAATTACACTGCAATTGTCAACACCCATGAGCCAAGCACACTATGAGAAGTGACAGTCAGGGTAGCATGGTCTCTTCCCTAGCTGGCCTGGGGCTTTTCCAATTCATCTTTGAAGCCCAGACTTTGTCATCTGTTATGAGCCACAAAGGCCTGACGTGCCGCCAGAAATGGGCCAACACTGCCAGTGGCTTCTGCCCTGGTCTTTTTACCAGACAAGAATGCTGGCTTTCTATGTGTCCTTCCTGAGTGACTTTAGGTACATATCTGGGTAGGAGCTGCAAATCCCACTTTTGCTTTGTGTCTTCAGCTATAGCAAGGCAAACAGGCACTGGTATGTGATTATCAGCACGAAGCCTAACTTAGAGGACCACGGTCTCAGGTGGGATTCCCAAAAACATCCATCTCCTTGCTTTTACCACCAAATTTCTCCACAAAATGATCTGCAGATGCTCTAAGTATCTCGACACTGCAAACTGACTTCAGTCACCATCTCTCTCCTCTACTCCCTTGAAGGCTACCAACTGGGTCTCACATGTGAATCCAGAGCTCATCTCTCAGTCCCCCTGTATAAATCCTTTTTAAATCCTATGTTATAAATATATAAATTCTGTTTCTGTTTCATATATAAACCTTTGTTCTTACTACAAAGTCCAGATTTTATTGCTGTAACCTGCATTTCTGGCCCCTGTCTCTCCTTCTAACTATATCTCATGTCTCTATCTTCCCCAGTCTCTGTGCCCATGCCATCCTCATCATCTGCTAGCTAGGTGCCAAGCTGTTTTCTGTCTCAGCACCTTTGCCTGCTCTTCCCTCTACTGGGAAACTCTTTCATTCCTTTGACCTGGCCATA
The DNA here is from genome assembly GCF_000622305.1 of Nannospalax galili. Classification (NCBI taxonomy): domain Eukaryota; kingdom Metazoa; phylum Chordata; class Mammalia; order Rodentia; family Spalacidae; genus Nannospalax; species Nannospalax galili. Next base: position 858,218 of record NW_008344185.1, on the reverse strand, counting down.
CTTCTCCTACCTACACATTTCAGATGAAAAGACACATACAGAAAGGAGTCTTCTCTGCCCACCTCTCTAAAAGAATGTGTTTAAACTTCCATCTTCGCATCCAGCTTAATGCCTTCATATATTGACCATTTGTTCTATTTTGTTGATTTTTGTTTGTTTCCCGGGCTGGGGCCTGTATTCACTAAAGGCAAGCATTCTACCACTGAGCTGAATCCCTAGCCTCATATTTTATCTGAAATTATTTATTAGTGTTTTTGACTACTTGTTACATCTGTCTTTTCCACTGGACATGCAGTTTCATGAATTTAAAGACCATGTTTGTCCTGTTCATCTGAGCCACAGGTGCTCCAGGCACAGGCTTAATTGACATTTGGCCTGTTTAATGTCTCCCCTTGGTTCTGAGGGCTTTGCCCTCTGACCTTCTCCAAAGCCTCCTTTCCTTCTGTGGTCTCAGCTACCATTTCTCAGGAGTTATGCTTGCCCCTGACTCTTCTCTTTCAGTCTGCCCATGAGCCCCTGAGCACTCAGAAGCCTCCTCTTCCACTCTGGAGATGTATCTCTATCCTGTCTACTTCTGAGAGTTCAACATCCAGCCACCAACACCATCTTGTGTGCTTGCTGGACTGTTCTATCAGGATGAACAGATTTTCCCTAAGTCAGCTTTTTCTCCTGACTTCCTGGGTTCTCTTGATGATTATTGATTTATTTATTATTTATTTATTTTGTGATTGGCCTTAGACTCTCAGCACTGGTTTTGATGTTGGTCCTCTCTTCTTATCCAATCAGTCAAGGACTGCACAGTGGTGACAGTGGTCATGGTTTTTGTTCAGGCACACAGCCCCTCTCCCTGGAATTCAACAATAGCCACTGAACTGATCTCCTAGTTGTACTTCCCCCCTCAGTAATCCATCCTTTTATCACTAGACTGGTCCCTATTAGCTCACCTCAACCATATTATTCCAGGGCTTAACCACCTGCAGTGACTCCCTACTGACTGCTAAGTTAAGTTCAAATTTCTTAGCCTGACAAGTTGCCTTGCTGGTTGTCTCTCCATTAGTACTTCATCTGGAGTCCCTATGCTCCAGTTCAATCCTGTAACTTCTGGTCTCTCTTTCCCTTTTCAGAGCTCCTACCTCCGAATCCTTTGCTTCCACCGTTGCCTTCATCTGAAATGCCTTCTCCTATTGTTGTTAGAATATCCCAAGGACTCCTCCAAGCATGATTTTTCAACAAAAGTTTTGTCCTGGTTCTGTCCAGCAAGAGACTGCTTCCCTATTCGAAATGCCATGCCTAGCTTTAACCTCACTTTTCTTTGACTTTTAGTTATTTGTATTAGTTATTTGTAGACTCGTGTCTCTTTTAGACTCTATTTGAGCTTTACAAGGATTTAAATAACCTACATTTTCACCATCATTATTTTTCCAGTACATGAGTATACACATGCACACAACTACATATACAAATATACACACACATATATACAGCACACACATATATACACAGCACACATGTACACATAGCACACATGTATACATACACACAACACATACACAACACAAAGTATACATCACACACACAAAAAATGCACATGCATACACATAATGCACACAGCACACACAAATATATATACACATGCATACACAGCATACACAAACAGCATACACATACACCTACATACCCATATAGCACACACATACACAGCACACACACACCATACCCATATGCAGCACATACATACACGGTACACACAGCACAGCACACACATAACACACATACAACACAGCACACATACATACACATGGTATGCACATACATGTAGCATGCACATAGAAACATACACAGAACACACATACAACACATGCGCAACACACATACACACATAGTACACACATACATAGCACACATAGCACACACATATACTCAGCACATACACATACACAACACACACTACACACAAAAAATGCACAGCACATACTAACCACATATAACATACACACAGTATATACATACATACATATATAGCACAGACACAGACACATACACAGCACACACATACACATCACACACACAGACAATGCATACATAGACAGTACACCTATACACACAGTGTACATATATACACATAGCACACAACATACATACACACATACAAAGCACAAACACACAAGACACATACAAATCACACAACTACACAGCACACACACATGCATAGCACACATACACACTCAAACCTAGATTCTGTGTATGAGAGGAAATGTGATGTTTGTTTTTCAGAGTCTAGCTTATTTTGCTCAGCATAATAATCTTCAGTTCTGTCCATTTTCCTGTGAATGCCATAATTTCATTCTTCTTTGTAGCCTAATAGAATTGCATTGTATTGTAAAACTGTTTATTCACTCATCTGCTGTTGTACATCTAGGCTGGCTCCATAGCTTAGCTATTATGAATAGTGTAGCAATAAGCATGGAAGCGCAGTATTTCTGTGGAATGCTGACTTAAAATCCTTCTGTTATACACCCAGGAGTAGGATAGCTAGATCATGTGGTAGTTCTATTTGCGAGGAACTTCCATACTATTCTCAATAGTAGATATATCCATTTACATTCCCACTAGCAGTGTATAAACGTTCCTCTTTAAAATATTTGTGAGTGTGTGTGTGTGTGTGTGTGTGTGTGTGTGTGTGTGTTTTGCTGAGAATTTGAATCCAGGGCCTCACACATGCTAGGCAGGCACTCAATCACTACTGGATAAGTGCTGTCACACAGATCACTTAACCTCTCTAAAGCTTTGATGTACTCACTGGTGGCAACTGATCAGTTGAACTAGATGGTACCTAAGATCTTTTCTCCTTTGATATTTTTGGGAAGACTAGGATCTATGACTAGTTTTTTTGAAGCCCTAGAATATGGCCAGTTTATGACTACTAGAATGCAAAATGGTCAGAAAGAGAACAGTAAGCTCATGGCAAGAATTGGAGGAAAGGAAGAAACTTGCTTTGGAAGTACCTGGAAGTCTCTGGCTGTGCTAAAGCCACACATTGCCCATCACCCGCCTCCCTCCCATACCCATCCCCTGCCTTAAAAAAAAGTGTTGCACTTTTTGAGCTTCCTCCCTACTAGGGATAGTTATCCACTCTGATGGGTGAAATATACTGCATTTCAGCATCGATGCCTGAACGGTCCAAAGTCATGGCACAGCAAGCTACAGAAGAAAAACACGGCCAACATTTAGTACAGCTCAGAGCCAGACCTCGACCTGTCACTACCTGGCTAGTAAATTTTAGCTATCACTTGAAGAGGAAAAATTTCTTCATGTCTCTGGACTCCAACATAACCATATCCCTAATCCAAGATTCTAGGTTGTAGCATTAAGTTTTCCAGACCACTAACAGGTGTGTGGGGAAATTGCATTTTGGAGTAGAAATTTGACCTTGAAGGTGTTGACCTTAGGAGAATGATCAGGATTGGGCCTGGAGAGATATGGAGGTCTTAGGAGGTCCAGTTCCCTTCCGGAAGCCTGAGGCTAGGTAGAGCCCAGTACACTGCCCTTGTTTCTAATTGAGCTCCCTCCTAGAGATGAGTCACCAGGCAGAAAAGGTGTGTTGGCGCCTGCCTGCCTGTCTGGCTAGTGGAATTCCTTATATGGCACTTGTTTTTCTGACAGGTGATATGTTCCTGAACATGAAACTTGTTTTAAGGCAGTTCGTCTGATGGCATGCAGAGAATGTTTATTTTGTTTTGTTTTATAAAATATTGTCTCAAAGGTGACAACATTTCACCAGCAGCTTCCTCCTGGACATGTCTAGCTGCTACAGAACTTGATACAGTTCAGAGCCTAAAGCTAGAATCACAGAGTACCTTTCTCCCTCCCACACATAGCTCTGTGTTCCTTGAGAAAAGGGAGGCACGAGTGTGGGAGAGCAGACAGCTGAAGTCCTTGGCTTTGTGCTCATCCAGGACTGTGTGGAGCTTGTGTGTCTTCCTGTCTTCCTTCCTCTTGTCATGACACATGGGCTGCTGGGGTGCAGGAAGGCCTGACATGTCCACACTGGCTTGATGAGGACCAAGATGGGTCAGTCACAGTTTCAGCCTGGAGGCTGAAGCCAACATCACCCCATACAGTGAAGGAAGCTCACTCTTCTCATAGAGCACACATACCTTGGTGGCTTGCTACCTGTGTCCTCACACCTCAGCTACAGGACACCAACCCATCTCCAGTCAAATTCAAGACACCTCCAGCAATAAAGATTATTATCCTACCTGACTGATTCCAGGGTTTCCCCACACTCTCTATGAGGCCCTGTCATATGTGGGCAGTGTTCTGTGACTTGCCATATTGTCTTTATGCTTCATAATCACCCTGAAGGTAGTTATTATCTCCTCTACTGTGAAGATGAGAATGGGTGAGAGGTCACAAATTACCCAAACAGACTAGTGGTTGAGCCAGACTAAGCCATTCTGGGAGGGCACCTGTGTTCTGTTTACCCCAAGGCCCAAGCCTGAACAACAAATAAAGGTACAGATATTGTGAAGTTCAAGGAGAAGTTTAAGAAGGGATGCATTTACTCCTGTGGCTGCTGCAGTACTTAGTGGCTTAAAATAACACAAATTGATTCTCTTAAGAGTTCGGAAACCAGAAACCTGTAATCAATTTCAGTGGGCTAAAATAGCCTGATTTCTCTGGGGTCTCTGGAAGAGAATCCATCTTCTTGCCTTTTCCAGCTTCTAAAGGTCACTTTCATCCTTAGGAAACATTTCCAAAGACCCCTTTGTCCTATGAGGAAACATGCTCACAGGTTCAGACTGTGACAGGGGATTTTCCTTTCCCTCAAGAACTAGGAATAGGTACTGAAGGATATTTGAGTCTCTTCCTTTGCCTTGATTCTGCCTTTCCTTTCCCGTTAGCACAGAAGCAGAGATCGTCAGAGATCCCAGGATTCATGGGGTGATAAGAGGAACAGGCTCCAGTAGAGTGGTCCTGGGACCTGCAGCAAGCCTCCAGGTCCTATTGCACTCCTCCATCTTTCCTGTGAGGGTGGTGGAGCAGAGGGAGCAGTCAGGGCTCTCAAGCAGCTGGTGGCCTGAAGTTGATGCATCAGCTTCTTCAACTTCTCAAAGCCTCTCAGGTGGAGGATCCTACCCATCCATCCCCTTTAAACTGCCCCCTCACACTCCACCTAGGAAAAACAACTATTTGCTTTAACTACTGCATCTCATTGCACCTGATAATTGTCCAGCTTCCTTCCTTGGTTTACACAAGGCCCTGCAAGATGGGCCTTCTTCCCACATTCTCCATCTCAACCCATGTCACAGCCCCTCATTCACTGTGTTCCAGCTATTCCATGTAGTCAACCCATGAGCAATGCCCCATTATTTGGGCAGAGCAGACATCTTGTTCCTGGTGCAGTCTGGTGACAAGCTGTGTGCAGTGCTTTCATTAGCCTACTTCCGTTGAAATCTTGGTTTCCACAGTGCACAGGCTTTCTTTGAGAACAGAAAGGTTATCTAAGCAACCCAACCCCTTAATGGAATTTAACAAAGAAAAACAAAACATGAAACTAGACTAACACTAAATCACTCAAACAGCAACTAGAGACTAAAAGTCTTCCTTCAAATAATAATATATTTTGCATCACTGCTTCTGTCCCATGATCATAAAACACTATGTGGTACAGAAGGTGACAAATGTCATTCTCACTTTATAGATAGGGAGGCAGTTACAGAAAAGAAAATCAGGAAACTTTAAACAATCATCTCAAGACTAAGGGAGTCTCTAGACTTCCTCTTCTATTTACTAGGCCTCATTGAAGGGGGTTGCTGAAAATAAAATGATAAGATACCTTGTAGAGGGTAGGACAAACAAGATTTTGGAAAATAATGACCAGCACAAATTGGATGCTGAGAACTGGATGCTAATTGAAATATATTGCCTGGCCATGGGTAGCTTGTGACCTCTCACTCAGTCTCTTCATCTTCACAATAGAGGAGATGATCACTACCTTCAGGGTGATTATGAGGTGTAAAGACAATGTGGCAAGTCACAGAACACTGCCAGACATGTAATAGTGCCTCGCGGAGCTACAACAAGTGAATAGTTAATTTGTCCCTGAGACTCTTTTGGGTACCAGAATCTCAAGGCCAGGAACAGAGTCTCTTCCTCCAGAGTTTTTAGTGGGCACATCTTTCTAAAAAAATTTCAGGGCTTCCAGAATATAAATTTTAAGCTCTGGCCAATAGTCAAATATTATATAAGGATTTTTAAAGGGATTTTTTGTGTGTGTTTATTTTATTTTTAATTTTTTATGGTTTGCTTTTGTGAGACAGGGTCTTTCTATATAACCCTGACTGGCCTTGAACTTGCTGTGTCGCTTAGGCTAACCTCAAACTCAAGACAATCTTCTTGTCTCTGCTTCTTGTTTGCTTATTTTAAATGGCTCCTGCTCTGACCAGTGATTTCTATCCTCAGCAGATCACTCACTCTCTGAGCCTTAGGGTCCCGTTTATATAACGGATATAAGAATGCCTCCCCAGGGATTGTAAGGAGGACTTATTAAGATAACACATAATTCAGAGTAGTTTCTCAACAAGCTAGAGCTATTGAGTTTATCATGTCAGCCATCCTGGAGATCATAATGTTTGTTAGGTACTGTTTCAGTTGAATAAGTGATGTATTAAATCATCCACATTATAAAGTCTTGGCCTTCTGCTCTTTTGTAGAGATAACTTTAATCTTCAGGACCTATATATAATACTCAGGAAGTGGGCATGGATTAGCAGGAATGAATTGCTGAAGTCTCCAGGAGGAACCAGGAACCCTTTCATTGATCAGGCTATAGCTAGTAATGGGTATCAAACCATATTTTAAAAGTAGTATAATAGAAGATACCAATAGTAAGAGTATTTTTAAAAATTTGATTCCTTTTATTTACATATATTTATTTATATGAATAAGTATTCAGTTCTGAATTTAATAGAACATACAGTTACTACTCTATGTAATCCAAAAACTTTGAGCAGTGCTGTTCTTGAAATAGGCATGGTCTTTGCCCAATGATAGACGAAGAATATGGACTGTTGATGTCATTTTCATGACTGTTTTTGGATTATGTATTTTTTTTAAGTATTCTACTTTTATATGTATATGTGAGTGCCTGCATGTATATATGTGCACTACATGCATGCCTGGTACCCGTGGGGGCCAGAGAAGGGTGTCAAATCATCTGGAACTGGAGTTACAAGTGGTTGTGAGCTACTCAAAGTGTGTGTTGGGTCTTCTGCAAGAGCAGCAAGTAGTCTTAATCTCCCAGCCATCTTGCCATCCCAAAGGATTGTATATTTTAACAAGAGGAAAGAACAGTATTGTGAGTGAATATAAAAAGCCTGAATGGGCCAGGTGTGGTGGTGCACACCTTTAATCCCAGCACTGGTGAGCCAGAGGCATGAAGATCTCTACACAGTGAGTTCCAGGCTGCATGGAGACCCTGTCTCAAAAAAGCCCCCCCCCAAAAAAAAGCCAGACCGTAGGGAAGACTGCTCTCAAGTTGCCTTGTCGCCTCCTCAGGTCACTCTCTTTGTGTCTCTAGAGCACAGAATTAATAGTGTGTTTTAATAGATGGAACTATTAGTGAACATGCCAGGGAGTTTAGGTCAGTGGGAATATGTTAATGGCTGCTTGGTGATACTGCTACTCCTTGTACATATGGCACAGGTAGGACATCAGATCAAGATCATAGGATACACTATTCTTTTACAAAGCCTGCAAACCACATCTCTAATTCAGGTCCCAGTGTTTCCTGACCTGTGTGGCAAGCCCTCACTCCACCAAATGAAAGATCCAGAGCATGAGAAGGAACACTGCAGGAGCAAAGCAGCACCTGAGCATCCTGGGATTGCCCTCTTCAGTCATGTCAATAGTAATTCCTCTCAATACCCCAACTCAAAGATAGTTATTCATATGGTTTGAATTAGACACAACATACAGCAGTAATAACAATACCTACCATTCAGGGGTCATATTAAAAAGACCTAATTAAGACATTGTGAGATTTGGAATAGTTGGGTGATCATAAAGGATGAAGGCAGCCTTCACTGTAAGGTGCTACAGAAGGGGAGAGAACCTGGCAGCAAAGGGTTGCCATGCAACACCAGGTTTACTGCTAGCCAACTGGTCTCCTTGACCTCTCTGAGCTTCATCCTCCTCAGAGTGAGATAAAAGATGCAGAGAAAGTCATGGGGTAAAGAAAGAAGTGGGGGAGACCAAGTGATTATTTAAACCAAATAACTGCTTATTGAAATATTTATAAGACACAAAATAGAAAACAATCAAAATGAGACATCTGGGACTAAAGAATGGGGAAGAAAGGAAGTCCACTTCTATTCCGCCTGTTAGGCAGATCCTAAAGTGGGCCTCAAGAGTCCCTATCCCTGTAAACACACTATCACATTTATTCAATCAAGTCTGCTTGTGAAGGAATTTTGTTTTGGCGATTTAAAACTTTAAACTCATGGAATTTAAGACAGAAAGATATGGGTGGGTCTGACCTAATCATGTGAACCTTTTAGAAATAGTTTATTTTGGCTGATGGTCAAACAGGAAGTCATGGCATGGAACACAGAGAATTTAATACATTGTTGATGACTTGAAGACGTAGGCAAGGAACATGGGCATCTCTGGGAATAGAGACCCACCTCTACTCACAGGTAGTAGGAAAATAGAGTCACAGTCTCATGGGCACAATAAGAATGAACTTGGAGTGGTGAACTTTCTTCTAATGCCTCGAGATAAGAATCCTGCCTGGCCAACATCATGATTCTACCCTTGTGAGAAGACGGCCCATACATGATGTCCAAATTTCTGACCTACAGAACTGTAAGCTGCTTGGAGTTTAGGCAGTTTGATGATAGTAAAATTCTATGGGTAGTCATTAGAACCAAGTTACACATGATGCCTGTGTAAGTAGCTGAGTGGTGGATGGGTAAGGCACCTTCTATCTTCAACTCTTCTCTGACAGTGTCAGAGTCACCTTTATCCTTCCAATCACTGCAAGATGAAAATATAGCAAAGACACTGTGTTCAGAGAGAGCAGATAGCCCACAAGGCTGCTTGCAATGAGTAAAAATTGAGAACTTGGTCAAGGAAGCTGGTGGAGTCCTTCTGCATCCGTTGGGCTGTTCCCTTTGAGTGTTCTCTGACGTAAAGGAGGAAATTCATGGGTTACTTTAAATTTCACCAGTGTTCCAACGAAAACAGGAATATTGCCTGTGGAAACACTTCCTGACTTAGAAAAATAGTCACGACCTCCAAACCCCTGGTTACCCCGGCCCTGTTCCAGCACTCCCCTGGTGGAACTGCTTTCATGATGTGCAGACACAGCAAAGGAGTTATGGTCAGAAACCTGGGTTGGACCCTCAGCTCTGACATTTGTCAGCTGTATGCTTTAGGCAAGGGGCATCATTCCTTTGAACCTCAACTTCCTTACCCACAGGGATAAATAAGAATGTATCCTAAACAGGAAGAAGCTCCAATCTTAGAAAGCTTGCAGTATCACAGTTGAATGATTGGAAGTTTGAATCCAGTTAATAGGAGACCAGGTAGGATATTTATGAAAGTGTGCAGCAGGTAGTCATTGGCCTTTTAGGGTCAGTCACAGGTGGTAGTGGATGGGCTGGGTGATCTGGTGGGGATCCTGGGAGCAAGGAGGCCAGTACTGAGGCTTCTGGAAGTGCTGTGAGGTAAAAAGCTTCTTTAGGGAAGCAGTTCTCAACCTGCAATGTATGCAGGAATGTCCTGGAAACCTCCTTGCTCAAATGCAGATACCTGATTGGTTATCTGCATAAAGGATCTCCATGGTGCTTCTGATGCTACTGGTCAGATAACCCCATGAGGAACAAGGTCTTAGACCAAAAGGTCACAACTCAAATGAAGAGAAGATGTGTGCCTGGAAGGAAGAAGCTGGTGTTTGATGAAGCGTAAACACGAGCCACAGCATGTGCAAACTGGCAGAGCATAAGCACTGATAGTGATCCTGATTCTCCAAGGTCTCGGGTGACATGTAGGAGAGTCAGAATTTCCTATTACCCAAGCCAGAAAACAGGTAGTGAAAGGCTGGTGGACCAAACAAAGCTGAGAGTCCAAGCAGATAAAATCACAAAGTGCCAGTACCTCAAATACAGAATTATGACAAAGTGCTAGATGTCATTATAAATTTGCAAAGGCCCAGTGGGATCAGCCATAACTGATGGTAATCAACACAGTTTGCCCAGTTTCCAGGTAAAGAATAAGCCAATCCCAGGAGAGGACAGAGAAGATCCACATGTGAGCCCAGAACAAGGACCAGCTTCCAAATGCCCATTTCAAGAAAAGCAAGCTTCCCCCTACCAGAACCATTAGTGGGAAAACAAGGGTGAAGACCTAACAACAGAGATTCGATCCTGACCTTGGAATAATCAGCCCAATATTAACCCCAAAGAGATAACCATAAGCCAGAAGGGACTGTTATCTTTAAGACAGCAAGCTAGGTAGCAATTGCAGATCAGCAATTGCAGATCAGATCAAATAATATTGAACATTTTCTCTCAGAATCCATTCATATCTGTTCATAAAAATATCCATCAATGTGTTGCTGATTTCATACTTTTGTCTAATGAGGTGAGTTTCCTTCCTGCAGAGGCAGGGGGAAAAAGCAAAGAGTGGCCCCAGCCTTGGAGAGTTGACCTACTCTTCGTTTCAACACGAGGTGCCCTTGTCCCATTTCAGAATTCTTCCCCTTCAGCCTAAAATGTTTCAAAAGCTAATGGCGCTTAGTCAGTCTCACAGGCACAGCTGGTAACTGGAGAAGGTAGGCATGTGCTTCCAACATTCACTTTTCACAGAACCGGCAGGTCAAAGACCGTCTGGCCAGAACTTCTCATTTTACAGATGAGGAAACCAAGGTCAAAGAAGGTAATTTAAACCACTTGCTAACTGTAGGCCAAGCTGGAACTAGAATCGCAATGACTCCAACTTCAAGACAGCACTGAACTGTCCATAAAGCAGAAATAACAGACTCCACTCACTGCAGTTATCTAAGAAAACCTAAAGATTCAAAATCTTTAAAGCATCCACTGATGCTTGCTTCCACTTCTTTGTTCCCGACATTTGTTTTTGAGAGATGTTATGAGTCTCCCCAAAGAAAGGCTATTCTGAGAAGAGCTGAGACAAAGCCTTGGTGATCTATGGCTGCCAAAGTTAGCTCCTTCACAGCTGTACCAGCACATCGGAGGCAGCCAAGCTGTCTTCCGTGCTGTATTAAGAGGTGTGAGCTCCTGTGTTTCTACAATCCCAGAGGGCTTTCTGGCAGGCCCCTGCCTCCTCCTAGCCTTTGAAGGACCACTAAAGGAGGACTTGGCATATGTCACAGGGCATGACTTTCAAAGCGTCATGATCCAAAGTCTCGACCAGTCCACCAGAATGTAAACAGACCTTAGGATTTGGTGACAATATGGTTAATATTTTATTTCTTCCATTACCTAAAGGATTTTGTCTTTAATTTGTATTGGAGAGAAAAATGCAAATCAAAGCAATTACCTGGATAATTTAATCTAAAAACCTACTTGCTTTTCTTTCCTGGAATATCATTTCATGAATTGATACAGATGCAACTGTTGTTTCTTAATATGAAATAAATTTCACAGAAGTTGTGCCAAGATAAGCTATGGGTTTGGAAGCCCATCTGCACCTCTTATCTAATGAGACCAGAACCTTCCAAGGAGCTCTGTCCCCTTTTTTTGTCAAAGAGAAAAATATCTTTTTATATTATATTTTCAATACTAATTTTATTATGGGGTGCTAATGCTTATATTATATATTTTTTAAAGTATTCTCCCCATGGGCAATTCTCATCTATCAGATAATAATCATAGCTGGCAAAATGAACAAATGTGGATAATTTTCTTCTGCAACCCTTAAAGAATGTGTTTGATTCCTCTTATCACTAATATAAGGGAGACAAATAAATACAATGAAGTTTACATTATGCCCCCTGGTTATCTGCTATTAGCTATTTAATTTTATGATTTTATAAAAAATCTGAGTTAAATGGCAAGTGCAACCGACCATAGCTAGTAATAATCAGATACATACAGATTAGAGACACATGCGCCAACATCTAAGTGTTATTAGCAAAAACAATGAGTCTTTCTGTAAGAAACAGTATATTTTAAAATGAAATGCAAATCTTTTTTAAATGTTAAAAACATTCAGTTTTGTCTTACAGGTTTTATGAGTTCAATATTATATAATAAGAAAACATTTATGGCCAAAAGTTGATCCCAAAAGGAAATTTTTAAAAATCTAAAAGGAAGCTGGGCGTGGTGGTGCACACCTTTAATCCCAGCACTTGGGAGTCAGAGGCAGGTGGATCTTTGTGAGTTCAAGGCCAGCCTGGTCTACATAGTGAGTTCCAGGACAGCTCGGGCTACAGAGAGACCCTGTCTTAAATAAAATAAAATAAAATAAAATTAAATTAAATTAAAATAAAAAAATAAAATAAAATAAAATAAATAAAATAAAAATAAATAAGAAAACAAAAACTGAACTAGAATATTGGGGAAAAAATGGTGATTCTGAAAACATCTTTGCTATCAATTAACATGTTTCAACTTTTATAGGGCTTACAGTATGAGGTTAGAGAACAATTATTAGTTAATGATAAAGTTTGCAAATATTTCAACATTGAAAGTTCTTCAGCAAATGTTAGGATTTGCGGCTGCTCCTCCGTTTGCCCAGGGTGTCACCTGCGGCTGCTCTTCTGCTCGCCTGGTGCTGTCTCCTGGCACTGCTCCTCTGCTCGCATGGGCGCTGGCTGCGGCTGCTCTCCAATCACCGGGTGCTGCCTCCAATCACACGGGGGCCGCCGCCTCTAATCGCACCGCAGCCGCTCTTCGCTCCTCATGCGGCTGCTCGCCCGGCGCTGTCTCCAATTGCTGCTGCTTCTGCCCAGTCCCGGACCCCAGGGCTGGTGAGGAGACTGTGTCAACAGGGCTGCATTCAGACACAGGAGACCCAGTTCGGTAAGGCAGATCCCCTTTACTGCAGAGGGCACAAGCTTATATAGGGGTAGGGGTCCAATCAAGAAGTTACAGCTCAGATCTTCGCCAGGGCTGTGTCCTATCGTAACATCACGAGTCAGACACCTTATTAGAATAATAGGTTTTAGGTTATTTAGGTTCCAGTTTCCTGAATATCTAAGTGTTGCTATTTAGAATCTCAAGGGTGGTGATTAGGGAGTGGTGAGCTCTAGGCATCAGTCTCATGATCTGCCAGTGGCAGCAAATGTCACAAGCCATTGCCTCAGGCCTGCTGTATGGCTGTCATTAAGACTTTCACCCTAGGCTCAAGCCTGTCTTCCACAAGGATTGCCTTGTAGATACCAAGCATTTCAATTCCAAATTCTCATTTTGCTCTGAATAAAGCTTCAAAACCTCTCTCTCTCTCTCTCTCTCTCTCTCTCTCTCTCTCTCTCTCTCTCTGTATCTCATCCTGGTCTTCTAGAAATAAGAAGAAAATAAAATGCACACATCCATGTATCTCATCCATCATCCCTCTGTCTTCTCTGGCCTGTGCCCTCTCCCATAAGTGCTGGGGACTGGGGGCAAATTGTCTTTGGAAGTAATTTGAGAAGTTGATGCCTACTGGAGTTTGTAGGCAGGCAAACAGGAAGAATTTGCTGTGGAGGGCACACTTCCTAGACACGAACTCCTTCACCTGGTCACTTGGGCTGTTATTACCCACACAATGCAGAAACAAGGGCTCTGGTGAGCTTCAAGGCACAGCTGTCATCTCACTGGCACTGGCAGATGGTTTCTTGGCCTCTTCAGCTGGGGGAGAGATGAGTCCTTGGAACAGAGAGTACTGTGGGAGAGAGAAAAGGCAAACCACCCAGCATATCAGGGCCAAACCACCAGTGGTGATGACTGCACACCACCAGCTGCACTGGTAGCAAACAAGCTGGTGCATTTTATAACAGGAACAGCGCGTGTTTCTAAAATTTCTATTGGTATTTTCCTAGAGAGCATCATTATTTGTATTCCTGAGGCTTTTTCAAATTCTCTACTATGAATCACATTTCATAGGAGAATCAAGTACTAGCAAAATTTTATGGCAGCAAGAGATTTTAGAGTTTATTTAGTTGAACCCTCCCATTTAAAAATATTTTTATTGATTCCTGAATTTCATACAATGTATTTTGATCACATTCAAACTCCCTCCCCCTTTTCACCCTCTCCCTACTAGTCTCCTTCAACTTCATGACCTCCATTGGTTTTTACTTTTTGTTTTGTTTTGTGTTTTCTAAAGGGATGTTGAATCCAACCTGTGCCTCCCAAATGCTCCTGGGTGTGGGTCCATCCCCTGGCATCCAGTCAACCTAACGGGTGTCCCATCTATAGTAATAAAAACAGCATGACACTAGTATTAAAACAGACCCATTGATCAATGGAATAGAATTGAAAACCCAGATTTAAATCCACACACAGTCACACAATTTTTGACAAAGATGTCAAAAACAAATGGCACTGGTCAAACTGGATAGCTACATGTAGAAGAATGAACCTAGATCCCTATCTCTCACCTTGCACAAACCTTAACTCCAAATGGACCAAGGACTTCAATATAAGACCTGATAACCGAATCTGATAGAGGAGAAAGTAGAGACCACACTGTCATTTACAAGCAGAGGAAAGGACTTTCTGAACAGGACCCTGATAGCACAGGCATTAAGACCAACAGTTGACAAATGGGAGGCTTCCCATTTTAATGGTCAGGAAGGGGTCATGACATGTATGGGGTTCCTGAGGTTGCAAAGAAGAGGAGCTGCCTAAGAACCAACTAAAATGTCGAGACAATTGTTGAGCTAGAACAATAAATCTACATTTATTTTAGTGATTAGGAAAATAATACCTGTTGGAGTGAGAGACAAAGAATATGCACATGCATATGCACACGCATAAGGAGAGAGAGAGAGAGAGAGAGAGAGAGAGAGAGAGAGAGAGCCTAAGCCTAGTGTGCAATAGGTACTATTTATTATAATGAATAAAAACATAGGTCTAGGGGTAAGCAGACCTTATTTGAGTGATTTCCGCCACCTCTCTCTCATCTCGGTGTCCTCACCTGTAAATACTGGTAACAACAGTGCAGCAGATAGTGATCTAACCACTATCTTCCCTTTCATACTTACAACAGAACTCTGACCCTGGTAACAAGGTTAAAGAGACAAATTACTAGGCTCTTAAGGAAGCTCAGAGCAATTTTGATGCATATTACTACAAGTTCCTTATAAATACTTTAAACTGTTCGCCCTGACTGGGTAGGAGTGCAAAATGCTTTCCCTCAGACTCAAACCTGTTCTCTTAACCTAACCAACGTTTTCTAGTTCTTGGCTTGCTTTTTCTAGATGCTTCATGGAAACAAAGAGCCTTGATAAGCCTCCAAGCCAACCCTGGGGGGTTCTCTCTTCTCATGATTGCTGTGTTAGGCACAGGCCTGTGAAACAATCGTGTGTTTTGTTATAGGAAGTGGGAGCTTCTGGAAAGGTTTATAACAAAAGACACATCAAGGAAGATGCATGTTCCCACCTATAGATGCAACACAGCAGCCATCTCAGGCCATGAAGGAAGTTTCCTTAAGAATAACCTGCCATACTGATGAGTGTGGAGTAAAAACACAGAAATATTAGACTTTGGTATCCCTTAATTTTATCACCTCTGAAGTCATTCTTCCATGGCATTCTTGGAAATTAAAGCTAGTGTGAATGAAAGTTCCCATAAAAATCCTACGTCTTGAATTGTACTTCCTGCAAGGCTGATCAACTGATTAGCACTTAAGTAACTGTGGAGAGTTTGGAATGTTGCAGACCCAGAACCTATTTACAATTATCTTGGCTGTGTTTAGCATAAATAGCCATTTCTTGTCTACCTCTATTTCTAACCTTAATAACTTGTGATTAATAGAATATATTATCTTAACAAAGAAACAATATTCCCACCAGCCAAAAGGCTGAGTGTCATCAGATAGCATCTGAGGCCTATAGCTGAGATTTCTATTTTGCTGCAACTACCAACTTAATGTTTCCATCAATGTATTTGAAAAGTATCTTGGTTTATGACTTTTCTTTGTTCTATTACTATAAAAATTTAGCAAAACTCTTACCACATTGGAACATAGAATTTGGGATAACCTGAATCTGTGTTCCCAGGCCATGGTCATTCATATTTGGCTGCAGAATAAACTATCTCTCCTATTCCCTTTGAGGTAAAAGTTGTGTTTTTGTATCAACAAGGAGGATTTAGTGAAAATATCTTTCGTACTTTCCAGGCTATTCTCCAGTGACAAAATGTATTAATGAATTAGGCATCCGTATACCAGTTGTTTTAGAGTAAAATACTATACATTCTGTTTTTCAGTTCTAAGATATTTCCCAATGAATATGCTGATGCTAAATCAGTTAGAAATTACCTCTAATCCCAAAGACTGTGATTTACTTAATAAGCTTCCAAAGATTTGGAAATACTGCCTTCCAGCTAAAAACATTCAGTTTTTCAAAATTCTCCATTTAAATACAGGAATAAAAGTGTGCTTAGCAACATCAAAGGACACAAATAGCCAGCACAGACTGTACATTTGGAACTAGTCCCTAAGAGGGCCAGAGATCCTAAATGAGGGATTTTTGTTGGAATGGAATTTTATAATATCTGCAAAGATATAGTCGTTGTCACTATGTGGGGCTATGTGATGACTTGGTCTGTTTCTAAGAGAATGCCACTCTAAGCCAAATAGCCACCAAGACATGGGCTGCAGCTCTGGTCTCTAAGTATCATGGACTAGTCCCTGTGGTTGCCAAAGAGGCCATAGAAATTCAAAAGTAGTTTGGGGGACCCATGAGGAAATACTGCATGGTTGGACTTCAGCAGTCTTCTATGATCTCCTCCAGAAAGGAGGACAGGAAACATTTTGACAGGTGAACAAGTTTCAAAGCAGTAAGGATTCTGGGAGATTTCTACAAGCCCTTCTCTTCCCCTAAAATTTTCAGTAACAACTCTTCTCCCTGGGTAATATAGGCCACAGCAATATAGAAATACTGGACATGAAAGAAATAAAGAGGTGATTAAAGATTTCCTGAGGGCATAAAACTTCCTGTTTCTAACATGGTTTAGGAAGCACTTCCTGGGGTTTTATGGATGAAAATCTACCATTTAAAAAAAATGTCTTTGGAGTGAAACCATGGTTTTCAACCCAGTTATATTTCAGAATCAAGCAAGGAGCTTTTTTCTTAAAATGCCGACACCAGGGCTCAACACCAGGCTACCAACTAAAATGAAATCTGGGAGGCAAAGATAGGTAGCTATTTTGTATGCTTATGAGTTTTTCTAAGCTTCTTGAGTTTGGGGTCAAAAACTTACTGAACTAAGCCCAGAGTTAAATCCTGGCTCTCTAGCTTCTAAACCATGTGACCAGTGACATCTTATTTCTTCTCTAAGCTTTGGTTTCCTTATCTGTAGACTGACAATTATCACAGTATAACATATTAAATGATTTGATGCATATAAAGAAGTTAGCCTAAAATGCAAGTGGTCGTGTCAGGTGTGTCCCCTCTGCATGGGACTCATTACTCCTTTTCCCTGCATAGTGAGGGACCTGGCAGACAGAAGCAGCTGAGGACTGAGGAAGTTCACCGGGAGGAGATATGCCACTCTCTTATCTGGACTTCTAATGGAGCTTGTGAATTCCTGTAAGAAAGCAAGTATCCTGAAGTAGCATTTAAGACAAGCCCCATAGAAAGGATGGATTCACATCAAGGCAGAAAAAGTCTTCTAGCTCTTCTCCCTGCTGGCATTGGTACAGGAAGATGATGAAGCTATCACACCATGCTGTGGACATTGGCCAACCTGTCACAGATGTCGGCAGGCAATAAACAATGCTGGTGACCCCTGACATGAAAGATACAGAAAAACAAAAAGGACCCATGCTCAACTGGCACCAACTACCAATAGAACAGGTTATGTGGGACTGCGACCACGCATGTTCCTATGAGCCTGCTGTAGGAGCCCCTGAAACTGAATCTTCTTAATGACACCTACTATTTATTAAATAGTTTCCAAGTACAAAGCTCATATGCAACTTACCTCATTTAATATTCATAATATTGAAGGAAGCCTGTTGCTTCCTCCTCTGTGAAGAGGAGGTACCTGAGGTTTAAGAAGGTAACTTGCCCAAGCCCATATAATCATGAAAATGACCAGATTTGAATCCACACTGTATCAAGCTATAAAGATTTCATATTTCGTACCTAAAAAGTGATGATCTGCCGGACATGGTGTCGCACACCTTTAATCGGGAGCCAGAGGCAGGCGGATCTCTGTAAGTTTGAGGCCAGCCTGGTCTCCATAGTGAATCCAGGCCAGCTAGGGCTACAGGGAGACCCTGTCTCAAAAAGACCAAAAAAAAAAAAAAAAAAAGTGATGCTCTATAGATGAGAGCATGCCCTAATTTTTGATGAAGGAAGCTTTTTTCCCCCTGAAGAAAAGCAAAGGAACTAAGAGCCAGCACACTATCCATATGATTTATATCAGCACTTATTGATTTATTTCTCAACCACAGTCAGAAATTAGTCTGTCTGGGAAGCATCAGGGGTCTCCCTATGCTTACTATGGATATTTAATTCTTTTTCCAATTTCTCGTGTGTGTGGTGTGGTGTGTACACGTGTGTATGCATACATATGTGTATGTGCATGTAGAGGCCTGAGGTTGTTGTTGGGAATCATCCTCAATGACTCTTCTGCCTTATTCACTGAGGCAGGTTCTCTCAGTTAAACCCAGAGTTCACTGATATGGCAGCCACCTTGCTCTGGGGATCCCCAGTCTTTGCCTTTGACAACTGGTATTACTTGTGGGTTACTTTGTCTAGCTGGTATTTAAATGTATTCTGGAGATCTGAACTAGTCTTTACACTTTGTCACTATGGCTATGGATTTTTAAAGTCAACCTATAAAAGCTAGACTTAACAATTCACAATTTTATTTAAAACATAAAAATAAAGGTAAATAGTGTACACCCTGCCTTATCTTCTTAACACACTTGTAAGCCCCAAAGAATGGAATTACACATAAAACCCCTTGTATTGTCCCATATATCTACATCAAAATGTGGCTCATTCTTGGGAAAGGTTCAAGGTGTAGCTAAAGTCCTTCTGTGAACTTGGACTTCTTTCATTATTTTTATCTGTGTGGACTCAAATTAGAATGAACATTACAAGGGGACTCGAAGGAGGAGTTATCAAACAGGAGCCTTGCCCATAAAAGGCAGAGCAGACCTTCTGCCTCTCAGCTTGGGATGATGGAAGTCTGTACTGACCTCATATCTAAATATCCAGCATCTGTAGCACACACAGCAACCCCCAGTAGATCCTCCACTTGCGTTGCGCTGCCTCTGCAAGTCCTTGTCGAGGCCATTGGTTCCACAGCAATGAAAGGGGCAGGAAGAGGAAGCAGGCTACAACCTACAAGTATAGACAAACGTGAAATCACAGGAGTGGAGAAAACTGGCACTTGAGAAGTCATTGGAAGTCACATGGTCAAGGCTTCTAAGTCACACATAAGTGAACTAAGACTGGAAGTTTGAGAATTGACATGCTCATGGTCACATAGTCAACTAGTGGGGACCAGAACTTGAGCCTTGATTCCTAGCTCCCAATCCTCAGCTTTTATGAACTCCGTAGTCAGTTTCTTAACAGAGTGAGCAAGGAAAGAGCCTTCAGATTGACATGCCATTCTAGAAGAGTTGAGGGGCTGCTGAGGAACAGGGAGGGCAGGGCGGTGTAGACCAGGAAGCCAAGTGCTGGCTTGCCAAGGAAGATGTGGCCTCCAGAGGCAGTGATTTTCCCTGCAGGAGAAGCAGGTCAAGAGCATTCAGCTGGCCTCTGGGATTCCAAGAAGAGGGGGTTCTGACTACATGACCTTGGCTTTACTAGTCACTCTGAGGATACAGCAAGCTGTCCAGCCACAATCAAGAAAATCTAGGAATCCATATCTTCAGAAATTAAGACCTCCCTCTTTCTATATAACCAGAGTTCAAATTCTGTGCTTCTCATATTAATCAGGAAAGGACAGTCATAATGCCAGCATGCATAATTAGCCTTCTTTACAGCTTGGTAACATGAATAGAAAAGACCAAATGACTCACGTGAAAATGTGCAGTTAATAACCTCATAGACCAGAAAAAGCAAAAGATACAGATTATTCAAAAGAAAAGTTTCCTTCCTTGAGCTTCAAATGCGTGAAGATTTTGTTATGAAATTTTTGTCCAATTTTAAATCTATTTCAGATCATCTCGGAATAAACTTCCGTGCTAACCCATGCCAATCCCAAACAAATCTTACTTGAACAAATTTCTTACTACTAGTTAACATATTTCTCTGGCTAGTTCCTCACTCCACTCTCTTGAGCAGGGGACACATAGTAGGTCTTCAGCTTCCTTACTGGTGTCTTGTTCTCAGGTGTGTGATGCTTTGCTGATGAACCAACTGATGAGCTGGACCTACAGGCACTTAAAATTTAAGTGACAGCCATGCCCCAGAGTTGCTGTGAGCTGTTGTTCTCACTGTGGCTGACTACTGCTGTTCTGGAGGGGCACCTCAGAGTATCCAAGATAAAGCTATTGTCAGTACCTGTCTGATCTTGAAAGAACTTGGCCAGCCACATGTTCTCCTGTTTTTCCAGCAAGATCAGCTTTCATGAATGATCTTGTAAGTCTGTTTATCTTCTGGCGCCACAGCTGTCAAACTCTATAGCATAAATCCATTCATGTTGCAAGATCCACAACATACCCGGCAAAGTTGGCATTGACCCTGAAACAATCCATCACATGTGAGTTTTATGTCTTGGCTTCCAATGATATATCACAGGCTCACCCAAATCAAGTCCTTTGGAGTCTGTTCAGAATCATCCAGTGAAAGGTTGGCTCTCAGAGTGACCATAGATACTCCAAAGTGGGGTGTCTTAGCCCACTCAGCCCATTTCTGCTGTAATGGCAAGGTGGAAACTTCTTTTACACTGTGTTCCTTGACTGCAGGGATGTTCTTTGGTAGAGCAGGAATGAAGAGAGGTGGTTCTTTAGCTAATGGGATTTTCATAACTGTAAGAGGATATGGATTATTTTGAGACTAAACTTTACATAGAAGACTTTTCTTTCTGTTCTTATAGGTACTTTTAATTATTCACTTCTGATGGGCAATTTTGTTGTGCTTTCTTTCAAGCTAAGCCATGAGAATGACCTTCCTTGTCTTTTCCTTTACCAGAGTACATCAGTGCTGGGCACTTTGCTATGTGTGATGCCTTCAGCTTAGAGCTTTGGATCAGACGCTAGGTCTCTCAAGCAGGAGAGACCTGTCTTTAATGTTTCGTCCCTCAAAGGGCAAAGCAGGAATGGAAGAATGAGAGGGACTTTGGAAAGGGAGAGAGCGCAGTGGAAAAATCATTCTCTAAGAAAGGGCTCGGAACACTGTAGTGGACCTTAAAGCCACCAAGCTAAGTGACCATGGTTGAAATCTCCTAAACCATGAGCTAAGATAAACTTTTTCTTTCTGAAATCTGGAAATCTAATGCACCAGATAGCATATGTTTTATCTTAGCAATAGAACATAATAATTTTAGCTTAAATAATTGAAGAAAATAGTAAACTCAAATGATAACAGCACACAAGAGTGAGTTATAACTTCTCTTTCTGACTCTGCATTGGTCTTACTGAATAGATAAATAAATGTACTTTTTAGCAAATATGAAAGAATGTGTGTTTAATTTTCAGCATTCACCTGAAGTCATAGAAAACATCACTGAATAGGGTGCTCTTCACATACAGCGATGACAAATTCTAACTGGAATGGCAAACCTGATTGTCCAACATCAAGGGCAGATCATGCTGACCACTTTAGCTAACCAGTCACAGCATTAGCAGGAAACACATCGCTTCAGCTCAGAACTTTGAGAACATCTGCTATGCATAGGTTAAATGGTACTAGCTGCTACTGAAGCCACAGAGGTAACTAGGCAGAATTGCAACCATCAAGAAAGGAAGCTTACTTAGGTCAGACAGAACTATCTGAGCAAACATGATTCAAGCCGGTGTGTCAAGGACTCAGGTAGAGATACTGGGAAAATGACACGAGAGGCAGACAGGCTACAAATGAATTCAGACATTCATAGATATCAGTATTTTGTGTCTATATCCAGATAGATAAATAAAATAGTTCATTTTATTTAGGTAAATATTTGTCTAATCCATGGGAAATCTAATATTGTACACCCTTGTGAATATGCTGTTTCTATGGTATTCTGATATTTTATGTCTGCCTATTTAAAACTACTTTACTTAAATATCCACATATATTCTCAACAGAGTCCTTTTATTTTAATTTTATGTGTATAAATGTTTACCTGCATGTATGTATGTGCACCATGTGCATACAGTGCCCACCAAGGCCACAAGAAGGCATCAAATCCCCTGTAAATGGAGTTACAGATGGTTATAAGCCACCATGAGAATGCTAGGAACTGAGCTCAGGTCCTCTGCAAGAGCAGCAAGTGTCCTTAACCACTGGGCCTTCTGTTCAGCCCCAACAGATTCCTGTTAATAAGAGTAGGAGCCTACCATATCATTACCAGTTAAGGAACATGGACAAGAAAACTACGACAAAGGCCTGTGCCACTGAAAAGTTGTTTTATTTTCATGGCTGTTTCTATCTGGAAAGTGACTGTGACAGCAGTTTCTGAGCTAGAGCCGTCACTCGGTTACACATTCTTCTGTGCTTAGACACTTGTTCAAGGACCTTTTCTATTAAGATATTTGATCCTTAAAATATAAAACACAATCTCTGAGTCTTGACTTTAAGTAGTTTGGGACTAGGTTATAGGGAGGAGCCAGAGGTCATTCTAACCAGCCTCACTTATCTCAAAACCCTGATTCTCTCCAATCCCAGGAGGCTCTGGCCTGGAAGGCAGGAAAATGTCTTGGAGAGTAAAGCTGTTTTTTATCTGTCTAGGAAACATGGGAAGAGGGACAAGAGCTGGAAACAACCGGAAGCATCACACTGACTTTCCATCTTTCCTCATTGATCCTCTTTTCCCATTAGCATAATTTTTGGAGCCAAGTGTGCTGTGGCCTATCTTTAATCTCAGCACTCAAGAGGCTGAGGCAAGAGAATGGAGAGTTCAGTGCCAGTGGACTTCATAAGAAATACCAAGCCAGATAAGGGTACATAGGGAGAAAAAAAAGAGACAATCTAGGGTAGACACAAAAGGAAGGAAACACCCCAGTTCCCTAAGATGTTGGCACTGTAATAAGAGCAGTCTAATTTTGTGGTGAAGGCTGGAAAGCTTGTCTGTCTCATGATCTACAAAAGGAAATGGTGTTTTGAGATGCCCACGTGCTAAATATTTTTGGTTAGGAGCTAGGGAGAGTCAGTCCATAAAGAGTTTTAAAAAGGAAGGAAGATCTGGCCCAAGCAAAGGCAAAATGATGTTTACAGTAAGTGGAAGTTAAAACTGTTTGATTCAAGTTTGCTTCAAAACCAAAGATTTTAAAGGACTAGGCTTGGTCTCAAGCTAAGCCAAATTTTGTCATTTTAATGATGCTCTTTAGGAAAGAGAGGGAGGAGGAACGGAGTAAAGGAGGAGGTCTTTTTCAGTATAAACACAAGCAAGATTGTGATGCTTGAACATGGTTTACTGTGTCAAAATCTGCCCTAAATATTTTAATTCTCTGTGTGCCTCAGTGTCTGGGTGGTCTGAGCTCACCCAGTGGCCTCTGGGCAGGCGCAGATATTTTCCCTTCTCAAGGCTCTGGGTAGTTACCAGCCGTGCTGTAGGAGCGACATAGTTGCCAGATAAACTTCAGAGATAACTGTGGAGCAATTACTTTGGAACAGTCCAATTAGTTTTAGTCTCAACCATGCCCCTGAAAGGTCGTGTGAAAAACTCTGAAGGACTTGGAAGATGTGATGACACCACAGTTCTCAGAATGTCACCAAGTCCCAGGAGCCAAGAGTAGTGTCCTTCTTGGCTAGTTTGTTTTGATTTGATTTTTTGAGGCAGACTCTTACTGTGTAGCCCTGGCTGGCATGGAACTTGCTATGTAGCCCTGCTTAGTCTTGAATCTGCAGCAGCTCTCCTGCCTCAGCATCCTGAGTGCTGGGATTAAAGGTGTGTGACATTACACCTGGCTCCTCCTTACCTTTAGGAAGAGCTTCATCCACCAGGACTCTCCTACCTGGTGAGTCCAGGAGCTAAGAACACTATGGAAGGAGGTTCAATGAATAAAAAAACCAATGAGAAAAAAATCTGTGCTGTGCTGCTAAAACAATTCCATCCAAGCGTGGCTCTAGATGGGAAAGGCCAGGGATTCACCTACAGTGCAACAGCTCCAGCATCACCATTACCTTCAGCAGCCTGACTGCTGCACTCCTTTCTGGCCCGCGACTCCATCCCCATACTTTCTGTCTTTCCCTGTATCTCAGCAGGCTTCCCTCAGCCACTCTCCACCTGGGCAGTGCCCTCTTTCCCAGTACTTTCTTCCATTCTCATTGTAGTTAAACCTGCTCTCTCCTATGCTGAGTCACCTTGGAAGCCCGCGGGCCTGCTTTCAACTCTGTTGAGAGACAGGAACTTTCCTCTGTGGTTCTCTCCTCCAGAAGAATTCCTTTCTACTAAGCAAGGTCTGGAACGCAGAACATGGCAGTTTCTCCAGGTGTCTGTAGACAGATAAAGTGATAGGCAAACAGAAGCACATGGTTTGCAAAACAATATGGCAAGCAGAAACCAAGAATCATCTGTAGAAGTGGATTTTTATATATATATATATATATATATATTTGCTGTTGTTGTTGTTTGAGACAGGGTCTCCCTGTAGCCCCAACAGGCCTGGAACTCACTGTGTAGAGCAGGCTGGCCTCAATCTCGCAGAAATCCACTTGCCTCTGCCTCCCAAGTACTGGGGTTAAATTATATTTTAATGGATGTTTAAAGTTATTATTTCATATTTCCTCTGCCTCCAGTGAAACCATTAAAACCCATCAATACCTAAAGCAAAGAGCGGTTAATAAAATTTAAAAACTACCGTTCTTACTTCTATTGAAAAAAATTAATTATTGACTTAAAATATACCTTTTTAATTTTTACAAGTATGTAAAAGAACATGGTTTGAGTCTATAAACCTAGTGTGAAACAGTCATCAGTAACATTCAACCCAGTTCTGGAAAGATCAGCTGAGGGGGTAAAGATACTTGCTCCCAAGCCTCAAAATCTCAGTCCAATCCTAGAGCCTACATGATGGAAGGGTAAAATTGAAATTGGCAAATTATCGTCTGAGCTCCACATACATGTCATGGCAAATTATCATCTGAGCTCCACATACATGCCATGGCATGTATGAGTACACACACACACACACACACACACACACACACACACACACACACACACAATGAATAAATGAAACAAAATATAAAATTTAACCCAACTTTTTCATGCTTAGGGAATCTGATAGAAGCTGAAGTATAGAATTCAGATGTAGGTGTAAATCCACACCCAAATATCTACTTGAGAAACTACTGATTATAATGAAGCTGATTATCTAATGTTTAACTTCAGCTAGAGCAATACAAAGGTAGCTGACTTGTACATTTGCTAGTGGTTAGTGCAGAGTTTGACAAGGGATCATGGACTGGTACTGGTGGCTTTCTTTTCCTCATGGACTTCATCGAAATTTAGTTCAAAGCAATAGCAGTTTTTCTAGTAAAGGTCTCTATTTCAGAACAATGAGGAATTATAAAATTTTGGAATGAGGTGGCCATCCATACTTCATGTTAGTAATCCTACCAGAGTAAGTTGTTATTATACAGAAGCTGTAAGTTCAGGGAAGTTCCAATCTTAAATTGCCTCTTGTCTCACCAGAAAGTAAGCAGGTAAAAAAGACTTCCCGAACGGGGTTCCTTTGGCCTCTCTTTCATGCTTTCTGCAGGGGAACTTCTTTTTCTTGTGCCCTGAAAGACTCATTTATGGACTTTCAATCAATTTTTTTTCTTCTGGTACTGAAGACTGAACCCAGGACTTTGCATATTCCAAGCAAGTGCTCTACCAACTGAACTATAGCCTAGTGGATTTGCTTTCTAGTTATATATTGGGTTTCCTGGTTTGTTATGAAATCTAAAATCTTAACAAAAATGAAGAAGCAAGTTTGGGTTCCTATTCTCTTTGCAATGCTTTTTTTTTTCCCTGTCCTGCATTTCATTTCCCAGAAACAATGTTCTCTGCATACTTGAAGATTCTCTCTCCTCTACAGCTATAGGACTTACACTATGCCCATACTGTGGGACTTTTGCTGTCTTAAATTCCTAAACTGTAGATACAGTCCCAAACCATTAGCATGCCAGTTCAGGACATCTTACATACATAATAGATGCATCCTGACCAGCACGTCTTGAATTGCAACTCACATTGCTTTGCTTTCCCCTGTGGAACATCACCTGCTAAAGGCATTCCAACTCCAACTCAGCTCTGAATTTAGTTTGAAATCACTTGCCCTGACCTGTCTTTGATAGTCAATCGTGTTGTGCCTGGATCCTTGTGACTACCATACTTCTTATTCATCCTTTGTCCACCTTCTGTCTATTCTTTATAGTGATGCCTGCACTACCCCCTTGAGTCCCTGTCTGCAGCCTGACTATTTGGCTAGTTCTTCCCCAACACATTGCTTGGGGAATATCTGACTTGGCTGCTCTTGGGATCTTCTTAAGAGATTGCTATCCTCTGTGCCTGAAAGATTTCTTCCTAGCCTGGCAAATGCAACTCAGAATAAGAAAGTTAAAAAAGAAAAAAGAAAATCCAGGGTTCTTTGATTTAACACAATCAAGATCAGATAACTGGTCCATGAATTGAAATTCAGTGGGTTCAGAAGTATGGCATACAGCAGAATGTACGCCTTAGCAATGAGTGTGTGGCTGCCAGATGGTGGGAGACAGTGTCCTCTGCAGCGGGAATGATGACTCTCAGTTAGGCAGAGACTTTGCTAAGTGGAAGTTGATTAATGTATCTACCAAGAATAATCTTCTGGAATTTCCTCTAGCCTACAAGAGAAAAGGAAAAAGAAAAGAAATAAAAGGTAAGATTGAGGTCAAACAATCAACTTAAACTTATTCCCAGGTGGAGCACATTCAGGGAGGTGGCTCCCTCAGCAACTGAATTCCACTTACTCATAACCTAGAACGTCTTATGAAAATTATCAGCAACCTTGAGGCTTTTCATTAAATGAAGAAGACATTAAGCACAAGAAATTCAAATTCAAATCCCGAAGCACAAGGAACATGAATTAAAAAACAATCATGGGCTGCTATTAACTCAATCATAGCATGGTTATGATCAGGCCAATTCACAATGATAATTGCAACTTGTACATTATTCATTCATCTATTTGAAATTTTGGAAGGGACTCTGCTCCCACAGTGAGGCGGCTTTTAGAGGCTAAAACCCTTCCTGCTGCTGCCTGAACAGTACCAGACACAGCATGTCTGAACAGCACTGCTTCTTGCTGCCTGTCAATGTGCCTTTACCAGCAAGTGTGGGCAAGGGTATTTTTCAGAACCAAAAGAATTGCTGCCAAACCAAGAAATCAACTACTAAATCTATGTATTCTTCAAAGAGTAGCCCTCTAGTCATATTTAGTGAATCCACATAAAAATTCTTCTTGTCATAAACATACTTAACTTTAGGACCTGACTGAGAAGCCACTGCGGGGTGCTGAGAGTTGTAATCAGAACATCAAGTGATCATTTTACTCCTCTTCCTTCATTCACTTGCAGCTCTGACCAGTCAGCAAAGACCTTCTCAGAGCTCATCCAGACAGAGCTGAGGCCTGGGAAGGAGACCTAACAGAAGGTCTGCCTGGAAACAATTGTCAACTGTGGGCTGGCCGTTATCATTAAAGGGCTTTGCTTTAGAGTTTTGTTTTTTAGTAAAAAGGAAGATGAAGAAAGAGTGGATTTAGACATGCAGAAAGCCAAATTCATAAGCATTTGCATGATTATAATTTCTAAAACATATATGTAAGCCATGTATAGAGATATACTACTCTATTTCTCTTCTCACCTGTTTATTTCTTGAATGGTGACGACCATTAAGAAACCATGCTTTCAGACCAGGACATGGCTCAGTGGATAAGAGTACTTGTTATGCAAGCATGAAGACCGGACTTTGGATCCCCACCATCCATGTCAAATCTGGGTATGGCCTGATGTGCCTGGAACCCCAGCTCTGAGAGGCAGTTACAGGAGGGCCCTGAGAGTTCACTGGCCAGTGAGCTTTAGGTTCAGAGAGCAATCATGTCTCGGGGGAATAAAGTAGAAAATGATAGAGCAGGATACTTGGTGTGCTTCTCTGGCCTATATCCCCACACACATACATATACCACACATGGATGCACACACACCCCACACAAAAATAAAACTAAAAAAAATTTTTTTAAAAGAATCATGTTTTACATAGGGTAGCTGCTCAGTAAGTGTGGTGTAATATAGCAGATAAAAAAAGGGGCTGGAGGGGCCTGGGGAGATGGCTCAGTGGTTAAGAGCACTGGCTGCCCTTGAAGAGGACCTAGGTTCAATTTCCAGCATCCACATTGTAGCTAACAACCATCTGTAACTCCAGTTCCAGAAAATCTGCACCTTCTTCTGACCTCCACGGGCATTGTATGACACAGGTGCACTTACACACATGCAGGGAATGTACTCATATACATAAAATAAAAATAATAAATAAAATTCAAAAAAAGAACAGAGGTGGCAAACAGATGCCTTGAGTTCAAACCCAACCTCACCACTACCTTGAGCACATTTTATAACCATCCTGTTCTTTATAGTCCTTAGTTGACTACAAATCACTCGGAGGAAAAGACTAATGCATTGCTGCCCTTTGTGTATGAGTGATCTTAGGAAAAAGACTTTCATAAAACTATGAAACGTGAAGGCAACATAGATCCCCATTAGTAAAGTAATATTATAGGATGGATAATCTGGAGCCATCAAAGTTAGGTCCTCAGAAACAATGGCTATGCCTGGTGCACATACACCTATAGACCAGGACCCTAAAGGAGGCTTGTGGAGATGCATGTGTCTTCATCACCAAGTAGAAGATATCTTGTCATAGAAAACAAGAAACCTATATTATGATCTACCTAGCCTAACTAACTGTACGTATTGGTACTATTGTTTTCGCTCTCCAGACCAGTAATTTCATAGACATCGTACTCTTCAATAGAACCTCCTAATATGGTGGAAATGCTCTAAATTCACACATGAGGCTACTAAGCACTAAAATGTGCGGAGAACTACATGTTAAAATAAGCATCTTCAGAGCTTATCCAGGGCCCAGGCTCTAGGTGCTTTGGAATGTATCTATACAAAACTATGCAAAGAAAGATCACTATGAACATCCATCTTCAGAAAAGAAAGGTTGTCCTGCCTGGAGTCAGGGGAGGACCCCCAGGAAAGGTCTCAAGTCATGGAATTATCTAGGTTTGAAAAATCTCACTTTCTGAAAACCAAGAGCTAATCACTGACATTTCTTCAATACTTGCTCTGGATTAAGTCATTTAATTCACACCTGTATGACATATGTATATTATTATTCCTGACTTACAGATGAAAAAATGGAGGCACAGACCTATGGATACTAAGTAACTCCTTCTCAAACCATCTGCCTAAAAATGGGTGAGCCTAGATATGAACTTATACAATTTCTAGAGTCTTATTTTTTTTTAAAAAAAGAAAACAAACATCAAAATGAATAATAATGTAATGCGGAATGGTATTCAAATCAAAACTATGCATCTTGTTTAATTTTCACAAAGTAAACACACTCTTATCATTTCCAGAGTGTTATCAGTTCCCCAGAAACTCCCCCATAATAAGCAATTTAGTCACTGCTCATCCTGATCCACCTGAGGATAACCACTATGCTGAGTTCCAAAACCATAGAGGGCAACTCTTAGATCAGTCTATAGGAGGTATCCATTTATTCAACACATTATTAACTAAGCATCTTCTGTATGTCGATCATTATACTATGCATGGGGATTCAACGTTCATCAAAAACAGCAGAATTCCTTCTTTATACAGCTCTTAATCCTTGTTCCAGCATATCAGACAATGAATGTCTTAGAGTAGGGATCAGTCAGTGATCTTGATGCTGACCCATAGGCAGCTTTAGGTCTAGTGTCAATGGTAGTGCTGTCATCCCAGAGAATAGTTGTCCTGGACCTAGTCCCTAGAATTTTAGTAGGATCCCTTTGAGTCTTCTGGAATTTTGGAAAAGTGACAATTAGAGCCCATTACATGGCTTCTCACTAAAAATAACTATAAACAATTTCTAAATACTGTCTTTATAAACAATAACTTAAGAAAGGTCTACAGGCTCAATGTAACCAGAGAAATTACAACATGAGATGAGTGATGTGGGAATATTGCACAATCGGGCAGTGGGGAGGGGGAAGGTCACCAGGGAATTCCACCCCAACTGATGTGGAATGAATGCTCTCTACCGACAAATAACTGAGCAGTTCTCACTAATATTTTCCAGCCAGAGGAAGAGGCTGATGCAAGACAGTGAAGAGTTCAGAGGTATTTCCAAACATTCTGGGATATACACAAGCTTTTTTTTACGACAGTAAAAAAGCAGCTTCCATGTGTCACTGAGAATTGAGCTGTTTCCATCACTGTGACCCAGACATGTCACGGGGAGATTTCAGTAGCTGATTAGTGGCTTAGGGAGGCTGTAGGAGGAAGTCAAGTTCTAAATGAACCCACATCTTTTTCTTTTCAGAATTCACTTGATCTCTCCTGTGAAATGCATATGGCTAAATAACCCTTGGGAATTGTGTAAAACTACTGACACATCACAAGATCAGCTGTTTAGACATTTGGGTTTTCTCAATGCTGAGAAAAGAGCAGGGGAGCCCTGCAGGAACTGTGCCATTTACCGTGTTTTTCTTTTCCAAGCTGGGTTCTCACACTAGCGGGAGCTCTTGGATCTACTGGACAATGAAAACACACTGTGAGAACCCCTGAATTGCATCTCTGGGAGGGAGAAAGGATACATTATCTCCTGTTACCCAACTCCATGCAAACCAACCAGTCTTACCCATCCTTCAGTCAAGCCCACATGGCTAATGGAGCCTGACCAACCCTGACTGCCCCAGGCTAGTCATTGTAAACAGCAAATGGAGTAAGCTGTGAACAGGACTTGTAGCCACAGAGAGCTGGCAAGAGATGTGCAAAGCACAGAGAAGTTCAAGTCCTGAGCCATAGGCAGAGTCCTGGGAGCTTTGCTCCCACTGAGAAGCAGCCAGGCATCAGCAAGGGGCTTTGCATGGCTCAGAAGGCTGTGACATAATAAAAAGATGAAAAGTGTGAGCAGGAAAAAGGGTCTGTACAGTTGAACCCATATCACTTTCGATCTTTCCTTGCCATGACTTCTGCTTGACTTAAGTGATCGCTGGCAGTCTCACTCAGGCCTGTGCCTTAACTGACAAGATAATGTGAACACTGATGCCTTTGTGCAACCCTTTCTTTAAGGGATTCATTCTTTTACTGGTAAAATATTTATTGTGTAACTGCTATGTGACAACCTGGGGTACTGGGCAAGGACACAGCAATGTGCAAGACAGACCAACATCGGTGCCTTCATGGAACTTGACTTCTGATGAGTGAGAAAGACAAAAGACAAGTAAGCAAATGTATAATTTAATATCAGGCAGTGACAAGCAGCATGCAGAAAATTAAAGCAAGCGAAAGGGACAGATAGCCAAAGTCCCTCTAAGAAAATGGTATTACAGCACAGACAATAATGTGAACCAGCCACATGGACATGGAAGAAGGGTCCAGGCAGAAGAATGGTAAGAAATAGCATGTGCAAAGGCTAGGAGCTGGCATGCAGGAGGAAGGGCAAGGCGACCTGTGTCTTTATGAGAAGCGAACAGGTTGGTGCATAGTAAAACAGGAGATCATATAGGTAGGCAGGTGCTTGACAGTGCAGAATTCTAATATAGACTCTGTGTTTTATTCTAGGAAAATGGAAAGTCACTTGAGCATGATCAAGGTGTAGTTTCTTTTTCTTTTTTTCTTTCTTTCTGTCTTTCACCCACCTGGAACTCAGTGTCTATGCCTGAACTCATGGAGATCCATGTCTCTGCCTCCTGAGTGTTGGAATTAAAGACATGCACCCCCATGCTCAGCCAAGGTACAATTTCTATTACAAAACTTTGTGACTCTCAAGGGCCTCATCAGAGAAAAAAGCCTAAGAATCAAAGGTCTGTCTGGAGATGAGTCAGCCATCAAGGAAGGGAACGAGTCATGAAGACCACAGCAGTTACAGTATATTAAAGCTCAGCAGTGATGGAAAGACCAAGAGGATTCCTTGGCACAGTATCTGAGCCTCTGCACTGGAGGATCCAGGTGCTCTTATTAGAAAGGAAAGAGACCCATGACCACATCATATCTCTACCCTGATAGGCTACAGATCTCTCCCTGGCATGTGCAGTCCATGCCTCCTCCCCATTTCCATGCTCCCTGGATGCATCCAAGGCTTCTGTCACCAGAGATCAGCCATCCTTGGCTGCACTATTTCTTCATTACTGGAATGTGCTGCTTCTTCCACGTAAGGTGACAGTGTCTCTCTTGTATGCCTGAGGAAACCCTCATCATCTTTCAGGAGTCGGTTTAAACACTACCTCCTCTGCACAGGATGCAGTGATTGTGTCTAGACAGGTGGCATTGGGTAAGAATAAATAATCCAGACTTGCTTGTCTTGCTTGTTAGCTACCACACCCTGTAGCAGTCGAGGTAAGTCACTCCAAAGGAAGTATGTAGGCCCCTAGTGTCATTCATAGGAAAGTAGGCAACTTCTGGGGAGAAAGAACCAAAGCATAGTGGGAAGGCATTCCCAGGAGCTGGGGAAAGATGGGCAGACACTCGGTATGGTCTGATCTGGTTCTACTGTGTTGGGTCAGACTGACCCTGGCCACTGGGGCTCAGCAGGCAGCTAGCCCAGGAAGCAAGGGTGCAACTGCATTTGTGTGCCAGCTCTGTCCCTGCTTAGAGGGAACTGGTGAAAGGGGCACTGTTTCTGCTCCCCTGAGGTGAGGAGTGTGGGGAGGGACTGTGGCTCAGAGTGAGGCACAGAGAAGACTGAGGATGGACATAGAACACCCTCTAAAAGACTGGTGTTTCCCATTGAACAAAACATTAAACAAAAGGAGCCACCCTGTGTGCTAATCTTCACGTAGAAGAAAGCAATTTTAGCCCAATGAATGGCAACCTGTTTTGTCTCATAATCAAACTGAAATTAAAGTCAAATTGAATAAGATCAAAGATGATGAAATGCCAAAAAGGCAACTATGTTCTGACCTTCTGTTCCATAGCAAGGGATAACTGGGAGGAATACTGAATTTTGCTTTTAAAAACACACGTTTGAATCTTAACTATCATTTCACTTTTAACCCATCTTCTCACTTGTGTAGGAAAATGATAATAATTACCCTACAGAGTTCTGAAAATTAAATGAAATTATTCTGAAAATTAAATGAAATCACAGATTGAATCACTTTATTTGTAGAGAACATAGCATGAATATAAATTTTTATATTTGTTTTTATAATTATAAAGCATCAAGCAGTATGTCTACATATGTTTACTTTATTGTTATTGGTAAGAATATATCCAAGTTCAATGTAGAAACGTTGAGCTTTATACAAATGTACATATATGCTAATTGACATATATGAAAATTGTTGAGGTATTTTCTTCAATGCCACTCATAAGATTTAT